>NW_021940508.1:5791295-6029631 GCF_001715985.3 Manacus vitellinus | reverse complement strand
CCTTGCCCTGCCCCGCCGGGGCAAGGCCCGGAGTTCGCGCTGGCCAGGCCCGGGCCATCATCTCCGCCTCGGGGGTCCCCGAGCGGGACCAGCCCGGCCGCGGACACCGGCCCAAGGACCGGGGTGCGAGCTCTGGGCCGGGCCGGGCACGGCTTTGCCGCACCGCCCTGCCCACCCTGCCGGGGCCCGTGGGAGAGCGGGTGGGAAGAGTGTCTGCATCCCGCTGCGTGGTTTTGGGTGGGGACGCGAGGGGACACGCTCCCCGTGGCCGCACCGAAGCCGGGGAGGTCGCTACAGCAGCTCCCACCGGAACGGACATCTGGACATGGACCCCCGGGATGGGGCGCTGGAGTGGGACTCGTGCAGGGTGGGACTGGCCCCCATCGAGGAAAGGCGTGCGTCCCCACCGTGTCCCGGTTGGAGCAGCTAACCAGGCAAGGGAAACCCTGCCCCATCCTCTGCCTGTTCCCTGCCGGATCCTGCCCGCGCCCCTGCAAGCTCCCCGTCCCTTTGAATCTGCCGGCAGGATGTCTACATGCTTCTGCCGTGCCTTCATCGCTGGCTGTTAGACCCATATTTGGTAGCAATAATTGTTTACTCCCTTCTTCTCTCTCCCGGAGCCTCGCTGCTCAGAAGGGGAGGGGACATATTTTTCGGATTTTTATCTTTATCAGAACCTGTGAGTTGCCCAGTAAAGGGTTCGAACCCCACATCTCCCCCCACAGAACATGGGGTGAAACGCCCCAAGTGCTAAATGAGCCGTTCATGGTGCGTGAGGAGCACCAGCCAAGCATGCAAGTTGCTGAACAGCAGCAGAAGGAATTTGGTGCTTCCCCAAGTGACACGTCCCAGCAGATTTAGGGAAGGGGAGTGAGAAAGCTGAGTAAGAGAGAATGGGGACCTGTGGGGCACCCTTGTTTCTGGAACTGAGTTTTGCTGGCGACTGGGCGGAAAAGACCCCAAAAATTCAGCCCCGTTCTCCTCTTGCTTTCCCCTTTCTACCTGTCTGGCAGTGCAGTGCTGGGCAAGTCACTTGCCCTGGGAAGCATATGTGTCTGGATCAGGGTACCTGGTGGTTTCCACAGGTCGTAGAGCACCCAGTGCACCCCAGCGCCTGCTTTTGGGGTCCTGTGCCAGAGGCCCAGCTCACAAAGAACTCAGCAGAGGCTGTAGCTGGAGTCCCCCTTGTCCCCATGCCTGCCTTGGCAGTGGGCAGTCTGGAGGTGCCACAGTTTTTGCTCCATCCCTTTGGAGGGCAGGGGATGTCCAACAGGAGCAGACAGGCCTGAGGGTGCATGTGAAACATGGGCAGTTAAAGGCCAGAGCTGGTTCAGCTCATTGCAAGTGAGCAGGCAGGAGGTGATGGCTGTGATCCCCCAGCCCAGCTGCCCGTCGGCTGCCCATTTCCCACGCAGAGCAGGGCTGCTTCCCTGTGAGGGTGAGAGGATGCTCCTGTCCCAGCCATGGGTGACAGCTGAGTGGTCACAGGGGTGCTGTGTCTGGCCTTGCCAGCTGCTCATGCTCCCCACGAGCAAGCTTGGCCTCAGCAGAAGAGAAGAAACTGCTTTCCCATCTGACATGTACGTGCAGCTGGGAAAGAGGAACTGGGCAGAGCATGTGGCACCATCGCCAGCTGGGGCTGCTGGCTCAGCCTTCCCGTTCCCGTGTCTGCCCCCAGTGCCTTCTGTGGCTGCGTGTACTGGTCCCATACTGGGGAACCCAGCTAGAGCCTGGTCCAGCTTCTTACCAGCTTAATTTTGACCCATTTGATTGTGCAGATGCCAACATACCAGCCAAGCCACTGCTGACAGGCATTGCATTTTGGCGGCTTGCTACCTGCCTGGCTGTGCCAGTGGCCACAGTGATGGGGCCCCATGTCTGTGGAAAACCCTGGCACTGTGGTGGTTTGCAGCTAATAAAGCTTTCTGCAGTCCAGAGGTGGTCAGGAGTGGGGTCTTTCCCAGGTGAAATTGGGTATTGGTGTAAAGAAAAAAAAACAACCCTCAAACCTCATCCAGAGTATCCCTTAGAAAGGGTGTATTAAAAATGGCAAAATTGTTGCATTTGAAGATTTTTCATCTTGTTCTAGAAACTCACCACGAGCGTTCCAGCAGGCTGCAGCTGAATTTTGGTTGATTTTTTTTTTTTTTGGTCATTTTAAGACACAAACCCTCCTCTGTAGCCGTTACTGCAGCACTGAACTCGGCCGACACAAATATAGCAGTTACGTCACGTGACGGAAAACTCGCTGTCAGTGGTCCCAGCAGAGACACAGTGGCTCCTCAGGCCGGCACAGTGCTGCCTGCACTGACCCTGCCTGTGCTGACCCCGTCCTTGCACCTCCACCGCTGCTTTGGTTTTGCTCACCTATTGTGGGGTGAGACGGGAGGAAGCCGCAACAACTCCTCAGGGAAGTGGTGGGACCCCACCAAGGCCTTCTTCCCACCCCCTCATTGTTTTGGGATCAGCTGAGGAACGTGCCTGTGGTTCAAAGGGTTGCACTCAGCTTGGTGTAAAATGCAGAAGTGTGTTAATCCAGCTGCTCCGGTGCCCTTTGCATAGTGACAACTGATTGCAAATGGATGCGCTTGCTCTGGAGGTGAGACAGCACAGAAATCTGGTGTGTGTTCATCAAGACTTGGTTGTTTGGGGTTTTTTGGTTTTTTACTTTCCAGGGGAACAGCTTGAATTTCAGTGTCTTTTTATTTTTCTGGTTTGTGCTGCCAGGCTCCCACGCTGTCTCATCCGTTATGTCTAGTCCAGCTTTTCCTTCCCCACACGGTTCCCAGCAGGGAGAGGTCTGCAGGGGTTGAGCCCTGCATTGGTGCCCTCGGAGCAGGCAGAGGATTTGCAAACCTCGTGTGATTAATTGCCACATTTGCTGACAAATCTCTCCAGGGTTTCAGGAGGTGTCCTTCATGCAGCAGGGAGCATTTTGGCTTTAGACGCTGCTGTCAGCAAAGTTCAGCTGCTGGAGCCTGAACTTTTTCCACAGAATATGGGAATTAAAGTGAACCATCTACCCTTTCTCTGAGGTCTTCCTTGATGTTGTCAGCATCTTCCCTGCCTAGCTCTGTCGTTTTTGTAAGAGTTTGGGAGTGGGAAGGCTTGAGCAGTCACCTTCCCCATCTTCCTGTGAGGTCTTGGAAAGCATGATGGCCCTTGTGAAGGGTGTGCTAAGGGGTACCAGTGGTGCAGTGCTGGATTTTGGGTGACTTTGGGAGGGCAAGAAGAGGATGCAGAAATGGCAGCCTGGCTCCTCTCAGTTCCTCTCTACTGTCCGGCGTCCTCCCCTCCCCTTCCTCTATGGTCTCTGACCTTGTCGTGGCGGTGGCATGTTCTCCTTTTCCTGCAGAGAGATGGAAAGCAGCTTTATGCTCAACTTGAGAATATTTTTAGATATAGAGAAGTTGGCCCGGTGACCGCAGCAGCCCGCCCTGCATATAAAATACTTGGAAAACCCTTTCCACGACAGGGTGTTCCTCGTTTGTTCAGCTCACAGTTTTGCTGGTACTTCTGGAGAGATGGCAATGGCATGGGTGGGTGCCTCTGCCACCTCATTCCCTGTGCCGATGGGCTCCCTTGCTCCGGACCCGAAATGCATTTCATTCCTCAGCAGCCGAGACAGTGGGGGCCACGGGCCTCCGCAGAAACATTGCAGAACGGCTCAGGAATGCAGAGCTGGAGCGGCTCCATGTGCTGGCGGAGGCGGCACGCTCCTTGGTCCCTGCCTCCCACTCCGCATGCTGGTGAGCATGGCTCCATGGCTCTGCAGGAGCAGAGCCCCTGCCCTCTGACTCACTCCTGGCCAAAACTGGATGCAGATCCTGCCCCTAGTCAGCTCAGGTCAGTGTTTGGGAACAGCCTCCACTGATGTACCCCATTCCAGGGGACGAGTTGGCAGCACTGGGCAGGGATGCACAGACTCACTGTGGGCTGCTGCAGTGCAAGGAAGGCTGCCAGCACATTTTGCCCAAGAACCTTCCCAGGCCAAGCTGAGGATGCACGATAAGCTTTCCCTGACAGCCTTAATAGGAAGCCTGGTAGGAGCAAATCAATCTAAAAGAGAACATGCAGATGTGGTGCATCCCACACTGTATCCTCCCACCACTGGGGTTTAAGGACAAGGCAGCTTGAGTCGGCAGAACAGGGGGACTCCTCCTAGTGAGCAGTCTCTGAGAGAGAGGAAAAGGCATGTCACTGCTGGAGAGCATCGGGTTGGGGCCAGAGGGGGATTGGGAATGCTGAGAAGGGCAGGGAGCAGTAGGGCGGGGGCAGAGGACCTGGTGCAGGGAGCCTGAGGCATGTGGTGACCTGGGAAAGCACTGAAAGCTGCTGCACAGTGGGTAAACCCAAAGGAAAGGGTTCTTACAAGCTGCATCAGGCAAGCAGAGGGCTTATTTACAACCTTGTTTTCCTTTGGTTACTTCTTTCAGATTTTACCCTGCTGTAAGAATATTGCAGTTCTGATTTGGTGTGATTAAATCTGGTGGTTTGGAGCCCTGTTGAGGGACACTCACTCTGAGGCTGCTCTGTGCAATCCTTCAAGCCTCAACTCTACAATTCCCTGAAAGGAGATTGTAGTGAGGTGTGGGCTGGTCTCTTCTACGGTGCCACAGTGAGAGGACCAGAGCAAATGGCCTTAAACTGAGACAGGGGAGATTCAGATTAGATACTAGAAAAAATTTTGTCACTGTTAGGGTGGTGAGGCATTGGAATAGGTTACCCAGGGAGATGGTGGAGTCACCGTTCCTGGAGAGGTGTTTAAGAGGCATCTGGATCTGGCACTGAGTGATGTGGTTTAGGGGTTACAGTGACAGCGGTGGGTGGACAGTTGGACTTGATGATCTTAAGGGTCTCTTCCAAGCTTGATAATTCTTTCATTCTGTTCTGTTCTATGAAGCTGATGCTTCAGGCTGGACCAAGCTTGGTTGCTGTTTCAGATGGCGTGGTGCAGCTCTGGCATGCCCTTGCCATGGCTGGTCCCTTGCCCTCCTATGCATCATCCTGTGCACAGGCTCCCCAGCCCTGGGTTTGTGCCAGTAGCTGCTGCCCCAGACCCTGATCTCTGAGCACTCCCTGGGTGTGAGTGGTGCTTTCCACAGGTAATTGTATTTAACATGTGAGGTCTGTCCCTGGTGCCCTTATCTTGCCTCCCTGAGCAGCTTCAGGCTTTTCCGTCCCTCTGTGCTCAGGGTGCCAGCTCAGCGTGCTCTGCTGGTGGCATGGAGGGCCCTGATAGCTGGGGCAGAGGCCTGCCAGCTCTGGGTCAAAGCTTGGTTTTCCTCTTGTGGCTTCTGTGTCATCACAGGTTTAATTATAACTCCTTCCATCGTGCTCTCCCACAGTTTTTTATCTTGTGTTCTCCCGCATGCTCGCTTCCTCCTCTCTGGCAGCATCTCTGCTGGGTACCAGCTGCTGTCACTCCAGCAAGTGAGTAAAATTGGCTTTGGGACCTTGGCATGAGGAGGCAAGGGTCCCAGTGCTGGCTGGACATCCCAGCATCTGGAAAGTGGGATCCTCTCACAGGCTCACCAGCACAGGGTGCTTGCCAGTAGAATCTGGGTCCCAGTTTTCAGGGAGCAGGGGTGCTGCTGGAGGAGGAGGAGGAGGAAGGACCCTGTACACCGGAGGGGTCAGCAGCCACAGCTCACCCGTCCATGTCCTCCGGCAGGTGACGCAGGAGTGGGGACAGCCCAGCCGCCACCATGGTTGCCCTCTCGCTGAAGATCAGCATTGGCAATGTGGTGAAGACGATGCAGTTCGAGCCCTCCACCATGGTGTACGACGCCTGCCGCATGATCCGTGAGCGGGTGCCCGAGGCCCAGATGGGACAGCGTAAGTCCGTGGTGGGACTGGCTGCCGTGCCTTTGGCATTTCACTGGTCTCCCTTTTCTCTTCTGTCTGTGCCTCTCTGGCGCTTTCCCAGAGAAGTGGTGGGGTGGAGGGAGCAAAGTCCAAGTCCTCCTGCGTGGTCGAGGTGAGAGTCTGAGCTTCTTAGGCTCCCTCCTTGACACCCCAGAAGAAGTCTGGGGCTTTGGAAGGTAGGAAACCACATTTGGAAGTGAAATATTTGTGAAGCAATTTGAGCCTGTTGCCCTTTTTGTCTCTGCTCCTCTGTCCTACTTGCATTCATCACCACTAGCCAGGACTAGGTGGGTTTAAACAGTTGCAAGGCTCATTACAAACATTAATAAGCATTTAAGTTAATTTTTTTCTTTCTTGGGGGATGTATAGTCTCCATTGGGTCTGTCCACCACTAGCAGCTCTCTGTGAGACCTGGTGCTGGTGCTCCATTACCTTTCTAAGCCTTCTCAGCTCTAGCACTTTCCTGCTGCTGCTGGGCTCCCAATTAAGCCTATGGCTCATGACGTGACTCATACCCACGCGGATGTGACCTGTCCCCATCATGGGTGGGGGGGTTGGAGCTCTGGGACGCTGTCTCAGAGGCTCTCCTGGGTCCCTGCAACCCCTGAAAGCAGCTGTGCCACGGGGGAGAGACAGCAGAGAGGAGGTCAGGAGTCGTGGGAAGAGGAGGGGAAGTGCTGCGACATCTGGGAGCTGCAAATTCCTTGAGGATGGAAGGAAATGCCTTCTCACACCATGCCCAGCTGGTCAGCAGTCCAGCAGACCATGGCTTTCAGTTACAGAGAGGGACTGGATGTCTGTGGATGCAGGGCTATACTGGTGTTGGAAGGAGCATTGCATTTCCTGCTCCTGGGTGTGAGCCAGCCTGTTTATAAAAAACCAGCAAGGCAAAAGCCTTAAAGGGAACTTCTTATTCCCAAGTTCCTTTTCAGTTTCTTAAAGCTTTTCTTCTCCTATCTTCCTTGCAGCTTTTGTTTCTCTTTGTTCTCCTTAAACACTGGCACTCTGGCTCCCTTTTTGAGCTGCCCTGGTTTTTTGTCACCTTTGGGCTGGAGGAGCTTCAGTGTAAGTTTCCAGCTCTGCTGTTGCTCTGTCTCAGGAAGTGCCTCTCCCCGCCCAGCCTATGGATCTGGGACAAGCTGCTCAGTTTTCAGTGCTTTAGAGTTATCCTCTTGGAATTTGCTTTGAAAACAGTTTGGGGTTTTGTTGGGTTTTTTTTTTACTTTAAAAATAAAATGGCAAGCCTCCGTGGTTTTTCAGCTCCCTGTTTAGTAGGATCCTTAACGGCAGTGTTAGCCAGGCAGGCGCAGGGCAGCTCAGGAATTTGTCCCTCCCCAAAGAGAGCTGCCAACAAGATGACGAGTTATAAACATAGCCAACCAAGACAGCCTGCGGCACAGAGTTGTTGCAGAGGTGGAGAAGGACCTTTCCAGGGCATAACCAGGCGTGGCCCTGGCCTCTAGCAGCATAAAAATGCGGTTTGAGCTGAGGTGCCACTGCCCAGGCTCCAGCAGCAGCACTTTCACCAGCCCCAGGGGAGCAGGATTTGGTGAACAGCAATTATTCACCACCTCTGACACCTCATCCTCCTTCAGCCTCCTCCTCCACAGAGGAGTCCCAGCAATTCTCCTCCCGCACACCAAAGTTCCATCATTTAAATTGCCTCTGTCTGCATCCTTTCAAACTCTTCTGTGTCCTGGGGAGATGCAGACCTCACCACCAGGAAGTACTCAAGGTGTCAATTGCCTAGATTGTATATACCAGTTCCCAGCACCCTTCCTGGTGATCCAAGACTTTATTACCTTGCTTTCACCACTACTACACATTGCACTGAAGATTTTGGAGAGCTGTCAACCACAACTGCAAGCTCTCCCTTCTGTGGTGTCTGTCAGTTCCAAGTTGGGCATTGTGTAGGCATGCTTCAGGTGATTTTTTCCATAGATAACTGTGGTAAAACGTGCACCTCGGAGCTTGCTTGCCAGCTTTGTTGCCCACTCCTTGGGTTTAGGCTCCAGCTTTCACAGTGCTGCTGTGCTTCACACACTGGGCTGCACTGATGCACATCCCTGGGCACAGACTGGCATCTTGGTGGCCCTGTCCTTCTCAGGACTCCCCTGGCAGAGACTTTACCTGTTTTTCAGCCAATGATTTTGGGCTGTTCCTCTCGGATGAAGACCCAAAGAAAGGAATCTGGCTGGAGGCTGGGAAGGCCCTGGACTACTACATGCTTCGCAATGGGGTAAGTGTCCATCCCACATCCTTCCAACTGGTACCTGCCTTGGCTGCACAGTTGGATGTGCCCACAGTGTGGAGATGGTGTGGGTGCCTGCCCTGCTGCCTTGCATCATGTTCTGCAGCACACTATGTCCCCCCACAATTCCACTGGGCATTTGGGAGCTGTTGGCATGACGGTGGGATGTGGGTTCCACCACTGGGAGCTGTGCTCTGCTGTACCTGCAGGATACCATGGAATACAAGAAGAAGCAGCGGCCCCTGAAGATCCGCATGCTTGATGGGACAGTGAAAACGGTGATGGTGGATGACTCCAAAACTGTCACGGACATGCTCATGACAATCTGTGCCCGAATTGGTGAGAGAGGGCAGCAACAGGGGGAAGAAAGGGAGGTGGGGAGAGATGGCAGCATCTGACAGGCTACTGGGGGAGTGGCAGCAGCTCTGCAGCAGATGGCCTGGCAGCATGGGTGTCCAAGGGGTGCTTGGGGAGGGCACACTGGGGAGGGCACACTGTTCAGCACCTCTGCGTTGCTCCGTGCTTTGTATTTGGCAGCAAAATCACGCTGAGTTTGGTTCTCTGCTCTCCTGCAGGCATCACAAACTATGATGAGTACTCGCTTGTTCGGGAGATTATGGAAGAGAAGAAGGAGGAGGTTACTGGCACCCTCAAGAAGGACAAGACCCTGCTGCGAGATGAGAAGAAGATGGAGAAGCTCAAGCAGAAGTTGCACACAGATGACGAGTGTAGGTGCCTGGATGTGCTGGAGATGGGGTCAGGCTGTGCTGAGGGCAATGAGGAGGGGAGCAGGGAACCCCCTGCAAGGCGAAGAGCCAGTCGGGGGAGGGGAGAGGACTATAATGAGGGAATGCGTGCACACACCTCCTGGAGTGTCTCCTGCCTGGGGGCCCAGGAGAGAGGGGTGAGAGCCAGGATGCATGAGGCGGGCATCCATTCCTCACTCCTCACGAGCAGCCCCAGGGCCGGGACCAGCCCTGCCTCAGTGCCTGTCCCTGTGCTCATGCCTTGGCATTGCCTGCAGTGAATTGGCTGGACCATGGCCGGACCCTGCGCGAGCAAGGCATTGACGACAACGAAACGCTGCTGCTGCGGCGCAAGTTCTTCTACTCTGACCAGAACGTGGACTCGCGAGATCCTGTGCAGCTCAACCTGCTCTACGTGCAGGTACAGCTTCCCAGGGCACCTGGCTCCACTGCCAAGTGCCAGCCCCTGGAGGAGCCACCATGGGGGGTACTTCAGGATACCCAGTTATCTCCTGGGTGGGAGCCAACGCTGGCAATCCTAGCCCTGCCCTCTGTGTACTCCAGAGCTCCCCAAGGAATCCCATGTCAGCTGTCGGATAGGAATCATCCTGAAGTCCTGCTGCTGTTTCTCTCCCAGGCTTGATGCTGTTCCCCATAGGGGACAGCCTGGTCCCAGATCCTCCTGTTTTTCAGGGCAATTTCTTTTAACTCTGGAAAACATGTTGTACTTGGTGTAGAGGGGAGCAATGGCAGGGCTGCGTGGCTGCCCAGCTCACAGCAGTGTCTTCTATTCCCACACAGGCTCGTGACGACATCCTGAACGGTTCCCACCCTGTCTCCTTTGACAAAGCCTGCGAGTTTGCTGGCCACCAGTGCCAGATCCAGTTTGGGCCACACAACGAGCAGAAGCACAAGCCAGGCTTTCTGGAGTGAGTGTCCTGAGGAACCCCTGGGCTTTGTCTTGAAGGGTCTGGAGCAGCTTGGCAGCACCCAGCACCACACTGCCCTGTGGGGCTCCAGGGGTTTGTTTGCCTGTGGCGCAGCCCCTCTCCTCCTTACAGCACAGTGCCCAAGTGTGGAGATCCACACCAGCCACAAGGTGTGCCAGCCCCCTATCCTGCCATCCTGCTCCCTCTGGCACCCCTGCAGGGACATGCAGCAGCTCCAGTGGGGGTCCCCAGCCCACCATAGAGCCTGCCCTGATGCCACACAAAGCACTGCATCCTAAGCACCTCCACCCTACTCTCAGCTAGGGCATCTTCAAGGACAGCTTTTGTAGCTGCAACAACCTCTCCCGCATCCTTCCTGCTCCCAAAAACTCCCAGCTCATGGGAGGTGTTTGTCTGAGGCTTTGGGTTGGGCCTCCTCATAGTCAAAGACAGGTGCTGACTTTGGGCTCTGCTGCTAACTGGCTCGCCTGTCTCTTGGCAGGCTCAAGGATTTCCTGCCTAAGGAGTACATCAAGCAGAAAGGGGAGCGCAAGATCTTCATGGTATGTGCAGCAGAGAGGTTGAAAGCTGGGCTTTTTGTTCCTCCTCACTAAGGGCTGAGGCTGCTACTGTCACGGAAGGCAGCACATAGCAGTGTGGTGGGAAGGAAACAGGAGCAGGAGCTGTAGGTGGGCAGACAAGGCAACTCCTGAGATATACCAGAGGTCAGAGGGATGCTGTAGCAGGGGATGCTGGTGGGGTAGGGAGAGCCTGGAAAGGCTGTGGAATGATGGCACTAACAGGACTATGAATCCTGGTGCAATGTTCTGTCTTTGCTGTCACAGGCCCACAAGAACTGCGGGAACATGAGCGAGATTGAGGCCAAAGTTCGCTATGTGAAACTTGCCCGTTCCCTCAAGACCTACGGGGTCTCCTTCTTCTTGGTCAAGGTAGAGCAGCATCCTCCCTGGTCCCACTTCTCACCAACAAAAATTCCTCCTCTTCAGCATCCCTCCCTCTGTTGTACCTCCAGCTACTACCCCTCAACTCATGTTGCTCCAGTTTTCCTTACATCTCCACTGTCCACCTCTCCTTCATGCCTTTCCCTGTGCAATGCCTTCCTACTCCTGGGTTCACACTTTTTCTCCTTTTCAAGCTCCATGTGGTGGTTGTCACCACTGGAAAGCATGGCCTTGGGGGTGTTTGGTAGCCATAACAGGCCTCAAAGGTCTCTGCCTGGATAGATCCATCCTGGGGGTAGCCCACAGCCCTTGTGTTGTGGCCCACAGGAGAAGATGAAGGGGAAGAACAAGCTGGTGCCACGGCTGCTGGGGATCACCAAGGAGTGTGTGATGCGCGTGGATGAGAAAACCAAGGAAGTGATTCAGGAGTGGAGCCTGACCAACATCAAGCGTTGGGCAGCCTCACCCAAGAGCTTCACCCTGGTAGGGACCAGCGCTTGGTCCTCCACATTCCCTCCCTGCTGGTGCCCCCGTGGGGGGCTACTCTCACTTAGCCCCCCTCTTGGGTATTGCCCCACGGTGGCACAGCCCTGCCGTCCTCTGGGGCCTCTCCCAGCTCTTGTTTCAGAGGCTGGCGCTCAGGTGCTTAGCGCATACCAGAGGGGCTCAGGGTGGCCGCCAGTGCCCTGCTCCGGTGCTACCCTGTGCCCTGCTGTTGCAGGATTTTGGAGATTACCAGGATGGTTACTACTCGGTGCAGACGACGGAGGGGGAACAGATCGCCCAGCTGATTGCTGGTTACATAGATATCATCCTGAAAAAGGTGAGGCTGTGCTGAGGAGAGCACTGATAACCAGATCCTCCCTGGAGAGGGGTGCAGGGTGCCCCTTCCAGCTGCTTCCAGACAGCCATTGGCACATGGTACTGCTGGAAGAGCTGGAGATGGGGCAGGGGAGCCCTGCAGCTCTGGTACAATGTCTGGGCTGCAGGAGGAGGGGAAGGTTTGGAGGTATGTGCTGTCTGACACTTCTCTTTCCCTCCACAGAAAAAGAGCAAAGACCACTTTGGACTGGAGGGGGATGAGGAGTCCACCATGCTGGAAGATTCTGTGTCTCCAAAGAAGTAAGTCTTCCAGGAGCAAGACAGTTACCAAACAGAAGTTGAATGGAGAGGGGGCTCCAGCCAAACTTGCAGGACAGGATATCTGGAGAAAGAGCTGGCGGTCCTTTGGTGCCAGCTCTCCCGGAGAGCCTGGTTCTGTGCCCATGGGCATTGCTTCACCTGGTATTTCTTCCCCTTTCAGGTCGACAGTCTTGCAGCAGCAGTTTAACCGTGTAGGCAAGGCAGAGCTGGGCTCAGTGGCCTTGCCAGCCATCATGCGGACGGGGGCTGGAGGGCCAGAAAACTTCCAGGTGGGCACGATGCCACAGCCTCAACTGCAAATCACCAGTGGCCAGATGCACCGAGGGCACATGCCTCCCCTGGTAAGCTCTCCCATTGCTCACCACAGGACACAAACTCTGAGAGGTGACTGTTGGTCTTATGTAGACCCGTTCATTTGGGTCTGTGGCCAGGCATTGCCTTCCTGGGAAGGGCAGGGGCTCTGTGCCGCTGGTGTCATGGGCCTGCTGAGCTGGCATACTCCTGCACCCCCTCTGCAAACTTGAGCTACACCCCAGCATTTTTCCCTGGCAGGCAGCTGCAGCCTCTCCTTCAGGTTGTGCCTGGACAACCCCAGTAGTGCTTTGGTTTGCAGCAGAGCCCAGCTAGTTAACTGTGAACTTGCTTGTACCTATGGTGGGATGTGGCATTTCCCAATGGGAGTTGCAGAGCAAGTTCCCCTTCTTGTTAAGTGTACCTCACTTTGTGGAGACCTACCTAGAGCACTGCCATCAACGGCATGTTGCAGGGGAGCAAATTATTTAAGCCTAGATTTCCAGCCTTCAGCATACCTCGGTCTGTCTCTGTGTTTGCAGACCTCAGCCCAGCAAGCTCTGACTGGCACCATCAACTCAAGCATGCAGGCTGTGCATGCAGCTCAGGCCACGCTGGACGACTTCGAGACCTTGCCACCCCTCGGGCAGGATGCTGTGAGTGCCAGGTGGACATGGTGTGCTGGGGGTGGACCTTGCTGGAGGTTGTTAGGTGGGCTGGGTGAGGCTGGTCACATTCCCAGGAGAAGTGCCAGCAGCTCCTGGAAGATCTGCTGCCTGAAAAGAGATGGCGTCGCCAGGTATGGGTGCTGAAGGAGAAAATGGGGCTGCACACACAGAGTCCGATTTCAGGTCTTGTCCCCTGACACTTTTTGGCATTCCCCTTTTATTCATAATCTCTCATAAACAGCACCTGGAGTTTTTCCTTTAGTTAACTGGAATTCCCAGGATCATCCCAAACCAGTGCCTTGATGCCACACATTTACACTTGCATCAAGTGGTAGCTGTGTTCAGCCATGAGAGAAAATCACATGCTTATGCAGGCTAGTTAAAGTGGTTTTCCACTTTGAGACATAACTTTCTCTCCCTCAAAGCACTTAGCCAAGGTCAATCCTCCCTTTTGATTCTGATTAACTAAATGCAGGTGCAGAGTGACTGAGCTTGTTCCCACAGTATCCCACAGTATCCCACCCTGCGGGCAGATATGGAGGGGACATTTGACTGTGTTGCTTGTTCAGAATGGACTGGAGAGTTTTGGGTGGTCACAGGTCTTCCTTGTCTTTTCTTTATATCCTCTTCCCTGTGTTCTTCTATATGAGCATGTGTGCTGCTACCCACCACCTCTGCCACCATCTCCTGATCTTGTTCTCCCCATTTCAGGCATCCAAAGCTTGGCGCAAAAACAAAATGGATGAGTCTAAGCATGAGATCCACTCCCAAGTGGATGCTATCACTGCTGGCACAGCCTCAGTGGTCAACCTCACTGCAGGTATGTGGAGGGTTGGAGAAGAGGGATGCCCCAGTTCTGGAGAAGGCTCTCTGTTGTTTGGTTGAAGGACAGGGCTCCTGCCTTCCATCATAAACTGGAGGTGCCAGCCTGCCCCAGTTAGAAATAAATCAACCCCAAAGGCTACTGATATCCCTGTAGAGCTGGCCATCCTCCACAGCTCACCTGTCTTTTAGACCCCTGCCTGTGCTCTGCCCAGTCCTTCCTCCCAGCCCCTAGCTGACCAGCCATGATCTGGACCAGAAGCATGTTGCCCAGTCTGTACCATAGCTTGAGGCATAGCCATGGCACAGTGCAGCTCCCTTTCCCCAGGCTCCCCTGCCAAATCTCAGCTGATACAGCAACCTTTCAGGCTCAGGAGCCAGAGGGTCTCTCCCCCTGCTCCTGGAAAGAAAAACCACATCAGTGACAGGTGTGTGGATGCTCTTGGAGCATCACTTGGAGTGCATTCCATCTTATCTTGTCTCCTTCCTGGGCAGGGGATCCAGCAGACACGGACTATACCGCCGTGGGCTGCGCCGTCACCACCATCTCTTCCAACCTGACGGAGATGTCCAAGGGCGTGAAGCTGCTGGCTGCGCTGATGGAAGACGAGGGAGGGAATGGGCGGCAGCTTCTGCAGGCAGCCAAAAACCTGGCCAGTGCCGTCTCAGACCTGCTGAAAACAGCACAGCCTGCCAGCGCTGAGGTGGGGGCAGGAGTGGCTGTGGGGCCCAGGGGAAGGGGGAAGCTGAGGGGAACCATTGAGTGGGGTTTTAGGGTTTGCTCACAGGCCCGGTGTTGATTATGCCATGTTCCTTGCAGCCTCGCCAGAATCTCCTGCAGGCTGCCGGCCTCGTGGGCCAGACCAGCGGAGAGCTGCTGCAGCAGATCGGGGAGAGCGACACCGACCCCCGGTTCCAGGTGAGTGCACCCAGCGGCTACCAGGGACACCCACTCCCTAAATCCGTCAGCCTTTGCACAGGACCTGGCAGGAGGGCTCTGGGTCGAAGTGTGTCTGGTACCAGTGGTGACTTCGTCGGGGAGGGGACAGGCCATTGCCCATCTCTGTCCCTAGTGCCACTGTGATATAACACCTCTTATCTTGTGGATTCCCGTGTAGATCCCAGAAAGCCGGTGTACTTGGATCCTGCCTGCCTCTGAACCAAAGACGGTAAAACAGGGCTGTAGGCATGGCTTGGTGGTCCCTGCCGTCTCCGACATGAGGGGTGCTCCTCTGGGAACTGTCATCTGAACTCTTTGGAGAAGGGCTCTTGAAAAATTCTGCTTTCCTGGTGATTGGCTCTCAGAAGTCCATACATTCGGGTCGCTGCTTGGGCAAGTGCTGCTCTGGGAGCCCTCCCTTGCAGCTCCTGCCTGCTGCTCCCTGCCTGTGGGAGCTGCCTGCCTGCTACCCCCATCGGAGGCCCAGGATAGCTGGAGCCTTATGGGGAGGTTTTAGATGAGCTGACTTCCAGCTGGCTGGTTTTCCCATGACTGCTCCTTCCAGCACAAGGGAGGTTAGCACACTGTGCTGGGCAGAAGGATCCAGCCGTAGTGTAGTTCAAAACAGACTCCGGAAAGAAGGGGTTTCTGTTCATGGCAGCCACACAGCCTCGACATGAGCAGAAAGGCCTTGACAAATATCCAAAGGGAACAGAAAAGCTAGCACCAGGGCAGGAAGCCATGCTTGACCAGCCAGCAGTGCCAGGACAAAGCATCCCCAAGGGGCAGATTTAGGACCTGGAAGACAATTTGCAGTTGTACAGCAGTAAGTTCTGCCTCACAGGTGTCAGACCCGAGTGTATCTACTTCCCTCCTTGGACTCGGATGCAGTGGTTTGGGGACTCTGAAAATGGGTGCATGCACTCTCCGATCTTTCCTCCTGTCGCAAAAGGTGGCGGATTGTAGTGGAAGTAGTCTTGGCTTGCAGGAGGCGAGGGGATGCTGTGACACTTCTGGTTTGATGGCTGGAGGTTTCCCTGTCAGGGAGTGTGGGGCCACTCACTGTGAGCGCTCACAGCAGGAGGTTGGCAACAGGCAGAGAGCCCTGCCCTGCCCTACCAGGGTCTTTGCTCCAAGCATTTGATGTTTAGCACTAATGCTGCCAGTTTTCACTGGCAATGTGCTGCAGGGGCTAATCCTGAGGGCTGCAGCGTCCTGTCATGTCTGATGCCCTGCAGGAAAGCAGTTTGCTGTATTGGTTACTGCTTGTTGTGTGCTAGCAGAGTGGCCTCATGGCGTTCCTGCCACCCTGGGGAGAGGAGGCTGGTTGCGTTGTCAGGTACCTCTCCTTTAGCCCCAGGAATAACAGCAGAGATGAGCCAACAAGCTAGAATAGAAAATAGCTGGCATGCCTGCAGTACAGGTGATCAGAGCATCTCCTGCTCACCTCTTGCTGGTGGGATGAGCCAGTGGTATGAGCCTGTAGACTGGCAGCTGTCCCCAGTGTGTCTGTGCCATGAGTGGCTTGCACCTGCCATTTGACTGTAAGGGTTTGTCATTTTTTTGCTGTGTTCAAATGTTTGCAAATCCCATGCAAATCCAGGCAGTACCAGCAGTACAATCAAGGAAGGATGGCTGCCTAGGGAGTGGGTGTTGGGATGATGCTGAGCATTGCCCGAGCTGCTGTGGGTAGTGTTTGTGGCAGTGCAGGCTGCCTCTCAGAGCCAGCTGTAGGACACAGAAAAGATGGGGTCAAGGTGTTGCCAGGTATTCAGTGCTGCTGGTGCTGGGACAGAGTGGATGAAAGGCCCCTGAGAGCTCACATTACCCCTCTGAATATTTCACGAGAGCCCTGCAGATGGCTGCGGCCATTCCCACTGCCATGGCTGCCTCGCTGACCCTTTCTGTCCCCTCCCAGGACATGCTTATGCAGCTGGCGAAGGCAGTGGCCAGTGCTGCTGCTACACTGGTGCTCAAAGCCAAGAACGTGGCTCAGAAAACGGAAGACGCAGCGCTGCAGACACAGGTGATCGCAGCGGCCACCCAGTGCGCCCTCTCCACCTCCCAGCTCGTGGCCTGCACCAAGGTAAGCAGCAAGGTTAACCCTTGCCTCAGCGTGGCTGCAAGCTTCACCTGGCGGGGGGGCAGCTTCATGGTGGGGTCCTAGGTGTGCCAGAATCACATGTCCTAAGGCAGGACTTTGGGAGTGTGGCACAGAGAGTGTGGGCTGCCTCTGACTGGGTCCCTGCTACTGTGCCCAAGCAAGGAGTACCCTCTTTGGAGGAGCAGAAGTTTGGGATAGCTGTCCCTGCACAGCCCCTACAAGGAGCCTACCACACTCACTGCCCAACCTTTCTCCTCCCTTCCAGGTTGTGGCTCCCACAATCAGTTCCCCAGTCTGCCAGGAGCAACTGATTGAGGCTGGCAAGTTGGTGGCCAAGTCAGCTGAGGGCTGCGTGGAGGCCTCCAAGGCAGCCACCAGTGATGACCAGCTCCTGAAGCAGGTGGGGGTGGCAGCCACGGCTGTCACCCAGGCCCTCAATGACCTGCTGCAGCACATCAAGCAGCACGCCTTGGGCGGGCAGCCCATCGGGCGCTACGACCAGGCCACTGACACCATCCTCAACGTCACCGAGAACATATTCAGCTCCATGGGCGATGCAGGTGAGAGCAGCTGATGGCACCCACATTAGAGCATGGTGGATAGTGAAGTAGTGGGGAGCCCTTGGGGCTTGCTAATGGGCCTCACTTCCATTCTGTTCCAGGGGAGATGGTGCGTCAGGCTCGTATTCTAGCCCAGGCCACCTCAGACCTTGTCAATGCCATCAAAGCCGACGCTGAGGGAGAGACTGACCTGGAGAATTCACGCAAGCTTCTGAGTGCAGCCAAGATCCTGGCTGATGCCACTGCCAAGATGGTGGAGGCTGCGAAGGTGAGTGCATGGGGGAGGGTGGATGCTGGCTTTGGCCCCCAGCCCTGTCCAACACTGTTGGCTCAGTGCTGGGGAGGGGACGAGCAACCCCTGGGTGGGGCAGCAGTTCCCAGAGTAAGGGACCTGTGCAGTGGGGTAGGCTCATCCCAGAGCTGTGGGTGGTAGCAGAGGAGCTGTTCCCTCTCCTGCTGTTGGGCTCTACTGGAGAGGCTTTGGACATCTCCCCAGCACCATAAGTAGCCAGGCTACCTTGTGGGGGACTCTGTGGCATCAGGTCAGAGCGTGTGCTGCTTCAGGAGGACGAGGGACTCCGTGGTCCCTGCGAGGTGTGATGGGTTTTCTGCTCTCTCCAGGGAGCTGCAGCCCACCCGGACAGTGAGGAGCAGCAGCAGCGGCTGCGCGAGGCAGCAGAGGGGCTGCGCATGGCAACCAATGCTGCAGCCCAGAATGCCATCAAGAAGAAGCTCGTACACAAGCTGGAGGTGAGATGCTGGGCAAGGGTCTGTGGAGGGCAAACAGGCACAGTCAGCGAGCAAGGCCTGACCAGGAGCCCCCACATCCCTGCATTCTCCAGCAGAATAAAGTCCTTTTCAGGCACAGTGTCTGTGCTGCATCATGCAGAGACCTCCCTTCCCTTCCCTTGTGTGCACCGTGTTACTTTGGGGCGCTGGGCATCGAGGGTGCTGGGGATGCTCCAGTGTCACAGATATAGGCACAGGAGAAGCTGTTTAGGGCAGATGGGCCCTGGTGCGTAGGGGGTGGCTCGAGACAGACTGCCCTGCTGCCAGTGTTAACTCATGCCTCCCTGTGCCAGCATGCAGCCAAGCAGGCCGCCGCCTCCGCCACCCAGACCATCGCTGCCGCGCAGCACGCCTCCTCCTCCAACAAGAACCCTGCTGCCCAGCAGCAGCTGGTGCAGAGCTGCAAGGTAAGGACTGGGCCTGTGCTCCTCCCCATCCCATCTCCCATCAGCCACAGTGGACAGACAGGACCTTGGGGTCCTCACTCAGGCCCCCCAGGAGCTGATCCTTTGATTGCCAGTCCTGGGTTGGATCCATCTTCTTCTGACCATGGTTCTCTGGTGACCGTTTTTCTCTGGCAGGTGGTGGCAGAGCAGATCCCAATGCTGGTGCAGGGTGTGCGAGGAAGCCAGTCCCAGCCAGACAGCCCCAGCGCCCAGCTGGCTCTCATTGCTGCCAGTCAGAACTTCCTGCAGGTACCCACGCTGCCCAGAGCTTCCCATGCCAGCTCTGGCATTACAGCTTTCCTACCATGCCTGGCCCTCCTAAGATACTGGAAGACCTTCTGTATATGTTCAACTGACATGCTGCATGTTCATCCCCTTTTCACTGCTTTTTGTTTTGGCCTGACAGCCTGGTGGGAAGATGGTAGCTGCAGCCAAGGCCACTGTCCCCACCATCACGGACCAAGCCTCTGCGATGCAGCTCAGCCAGTGTGCCAAGAACTTGGCTGCAGCTCTGGCTGAGCTCCGCACAGCAGCCCAGAAGGTGAGAGGCTGGGTCTCCCATCCCACAGCAGGAGAGTGCAGCTGGCTGTGCAGAGCAGGAGAGGACAGTGGGGATAGCCCGGTGGCAGGTCGTGTTATCTGCCGCAGCCAGGTGGGCTCAGTGGTCACCTTCTCACCTTCCCTTCTGCCCCATCACAGGCTCAGGAGGCGTGTGGACCCCTGGAGATAGACTCTGCACTGGGTCTGGTGCAGAGCCTGGAGAGGGACTTGCAGGAAGCCAAGGCAGCTGCCCGCGATGGCAAGCTCAAGCCTCTGCCAGGAGAGACGGTGAGGGCACAGGAAAGGGTAGCTCAGGGTGATGCAGGGTGGACTCTGGGGGAGCTCACCAACATGTCCCAACTCATCCTCCTGCAGATGGAGAAGTGTGCCCAGGACCTGGGGAACAGCACCAAAGCCGTCAGCTCCGCCATCGCTCACCTCCTGGGAGAGGTGGCCCAGGGCAATGAGAACTACACAGGTACTGGCCTCAGCAGCAGGGCTGGAAGAGGGGGCACTGAGCTGACGGGCACTGACCTCTCCATCCCCACAGGAATCGCTGCCCGGGAAGTGGCCCAGGCCCTGCGCTCGCTCAGCCAGGCTGCCCGTGGTGTGGCGGCCAACACCTCCAACCCTCAGGCACAGAATGCCATGCTGGAGTGTGCCAGCGACGTCATGGATAAAGCCAACAACCTCATCGAGGAGGCGCGAAAGGCAGTGGCCAAGCCTGGTGACCCAGAGAGCCAGCAGCGCCTGGCCCAGGTGGGGAGAGCGGGTGCCCCAGTGTGCCCTGTCAGGCTGTGGAAAGGATGTGAGGCTGGCTGGGAGATGGTGACCACTCTTTGCTTCTCTGCAGGTGGCCAAGGCAGTGTCACAGGCCCTGAACCGCTGCGTTAACTGCCTGCCAGGGCAGCGTGACGTGGATGCTGCCATCCGCATGGTGGGAGAGGCCAGCAAGAGGCTGCTCGCGGATTCGGTGAGCCAAAGGGGGAAGTCTTGTGATGCAAGGCAGTCCAACTGCATCAGATTCCTCTAAGCATATCCCCAAGCATGTGCCATATATATTTTCAGCCTCCACCTCCATTCACCTTGCTGCCCCTCCTAACCGTTTGCCTCCTTCCAGTTTCCTCCCAGCACCAAGAGCTTCCAGGAGGCACAGAGCCAGCTGAACCAGGCAGCTGCGGGGCTCAACCAGTCTGCCAACGAGCTGGTACAGGCATCACGTGGCACCCCTCAAGACCTGGCCAAGTCCTCTGGCAAATTTGGGCAGGACTTCAATGAGTTCCTGCAGGCAGGAGTGGAGATGGCCGGCCAGTCCCCGGTGAGAGTAAATGCCTGTTGTGGTGTCCTGGGTATAGTGAGAGGTTTGGGATGCCTGAGGAGGTGGCTGACCACAGGCAGGGAGGCCAGGCAGTGGTGGTTAGTGTGGCTGTGGCCAACGCAGTTGGTGGGATGGGGTCTGGAGCTGTGCAAAACCACAGCAGCAGGGAGAAGGTGGCTTGAGTTGGTTCAGTGAGAATTGCTGTCGGTGAAGAAGTTGGGTGAAAGGAACTGGCTCAGCTTGAAAATCACCAGAGAAGATCCAGGGTGGGTATGGACTTTGGAAACCTGCTGCAGATAACACTTCTTGGCTCCTTGCAGAATAAGGAAGACCAGGCACAGGTGGTGTCGAACTTGAAGAGCATCTCCATGTCCTCCAGCAAGCTGCTGCTGGCTGCAAAGGCTCTCTCTGCTGACCCTGCAGCCCCCAACCTCAAGAATCAGCTGGCAGCAGCGGCACGGTAGGAGGAACTGCTGGTCATAGCAGTGAGCCTAGGTGGTGAGGCAGGCATTGATCCATGTGTCTTTTTCTCATGTCCCTGGCAGGGCTGTGACCGACAGCATTAACCAGCTGATCACCATGTGCACCCAGCAGGCCCCAGGCCAGAAGGAGTGTGACAATGCCCTGCGGGAGCTGGAGGTGAGAAACCACGTCTTGACAAGACAGTGGAGAGGCTGAGATGGGGGGAGGGAGGAGCGCTGCAAGGGGCAGGAGGGAGCAAAGAGGAGTGCAAGTGAAGGATGCAGAACCTTCCTCTGGATGTGACACCCTTATCCCTGCAGACGGTGAAGGAGCTGCTGGAGAACCCCACCCAGACTGTCAATGACATGTCCTACTTCAACTGCCTCGACAGCGTCATGGAGAACTCCAAGGTGAGCCCTGATGTAGGAATGGAAGTTTGAGGAAAGACAAGAGGATTTGGGAAGGATGTGGGCGCAAAGGGAAGGTGGTTCCTCCTCCACTGACAAAGCACAGTGAGCTCTGATCCTGGGAGCACCGTGGTAGCAGTGGATGGTGTCCATAACCAGTGTGTGGTGTGTCCTGCAGGTGCTGGGTGAGTCCATGGCTGGCATCTCCCAGAATGCCAAGAACAGCAAACTGCCTGAGTTTGGGGATTCCATCAGTGCCGCCTCCAAAGCTCTTTGTGGGCTGACAGAGGCAGCTGCCCAGGTAAGACACACTCAGTCCTGAGCATTACCCCAGGTGCACAGTTGCTGTATGCACCCCACCCCTGCCCTTCCAAGCCTGTCCCCATGGGACAGTGCTGCCAGGCTCCTCTGCAGCCTATGCCTGCTCTGAGCTCCCCTGCTCTGTGCAGGCTCTCTCTCACCACCTCTGTCATGCTCTTAGGCTGCCTACCTTGTGGGAGTGTCAGACCCCAATAGCCAGGCTGGACAGCAGGGCTTGGTAGACCCCACTCAGTTTGCCAGAGCTAACCAAGCCATCCAAATGGCCTGCCAGAACCTGGTGGACCCTGCCTGCACCCAGTCCCAGGTGAGTGTGGGGTGGGGCACAATTACAGGCATTTTCTTGCACGAAAAGAAATTGTATGTCTAGTTGGAAGAGCTGCATCCCAAGAGTTAGCCAAGGTGGTGGCTGGTGTCTCATCAGGCCCCATCAACTGCACTAGGAACCAGCTGGCAACTTCAGTGCAATGGTGACAGTCCAAATGCAGGGCTCTGTGGGCGTGCAGGACCTTGGTGATCCTTCTTGAGTCTCAGGAGAGACTCCTGTCATCACTAGTGCCCCATATAGGGTGGGCGGGAACAAAGAATTGTGGGGGTAGGGGGTCATGGTGGATCCTGCCTTACTCTGCTTTCCCCTGCAGGTGCTGTCAGCAGCCACCATCGTAGCAAAACACACCTCAGCCCTGTGCAACACGTGCCGCCTGGCCTCCTCCCGCACCGCCAACCCCGTGGCCAAGCGCCAGTTCGTCCAGTCGGCCAAGGAGGTGGCCAACAGCACAGCTAACCTGGTGAAAACCATCAAGGTGCGGTTTCCCTTCTGAGGCACTATGGTGGGGATGGGAGTTAGGGCGCAGTGGGGGTTGGATAACTGCTCTCGTCTCTCCACACCAGGCCCTGGATGGCGAGTTCAATGAGGAGAACCGGGAGCGGTGCCGTGCTGCCACTGCCCCTCTCATAGAGGCTGTGGATAACCTGACAGCCTTCGCCTCCAACCCGGAGTTCGCCACCGTTCCTGCCCAGATCAGCCCAGAGGTGGGATACTGCAGGGAAAGGGAGGATATGGCCTGCCTGTGACAGGCTGCTGTAGGGTAGAGAGGAGTTGTGCCTTCCCCAAACTTGGGATGGAGTCCCAGTGTGGGGCTGGTGCACTGAGGGGTTGCAATTGGGAAGGTTTTCAGCAAGCCTTGGCCTTCAAGGAGCTGGTCCAGGGTAAGAGTCACAGGAGACTTCCCATGCACGGTCCCTTACCTCACCATCCCATTGTCTCCCTGTGCAGGGGCGCAGAGCCATGGAGCCCATTGTGTCTTCAGCCAAGACCATGCTAGAGAGCTCCGCCGGCCTCATCCAGACTGCCCGTTCTCTGGCTGTCAATCCCAAGGACCCACCGCAGTGGTCAGTGCTGGCTGGACACTCACGCACTGTCTCAGACTCCATCAAGAAGCTGATCACCAACATGAGGTGAGCAGAGTCGTGAGTGAGCATTCCTGAGGATGTTTTGGCTCATCATCTCCTTGGCCACTGCTGGTGGGGGGAGGCCAAGGGATGGGATTTTGTCCTGCCTGGGAGCTGCTCCTCCAATTCTCACACACGTTGATGGGAACACATGCTGCTGTGCCCAGGCTATTATCACAGTGGGTTGCCCCAAAGCCCAGGAGAGGGGTCCTGCCCCTCAGCAGCACCAGCTGAGGCTTGGGGCAAAGGTATGGCATAGCACCTGCAGCACTTGCCTGATCCATCTGTCACACAGGGACAAAGCTCCAGGACAGCGCGAGTGTGACGAGGCCATTGAGGTCCTGAACAGATGCATGCGGGAGGTGGACCAGGCCTCCCTTGCTGCCATCAGCCAGCAGCTGGCCCCCCGAGAAGATATCTCCCAGGAGGTGGGTCAGGGACATGCTGTAGCAAACCTAATGCGGTGGGCGCCCTTTCCCCGCCTCTCAGCAGCATGCAGACCGCAGCCCTGCTGCAGCCTCACACAACACCCTCTCTTTGCACAGGCTTTGCACAACCAGATGATCACAGCTGTCCAGGAGATCAGCAACCTGATCGAGCCTGTGGCCAGTGCAGCGCGAGCCGAGGCATCGCAGCTGGGGCACAAGGTAACCGGGGTGTGGAGGCTGACAAGGCACTTGGTGCATGGGGAGGGGAGGTACGAGGCAGCTGGGGCTTGAAACTGCTGTTGCTAAAGCTACTCTTCTCTATAGGTATCTCAGATGGCTCAATATTTTGAGCCTCTCATTATGGCAGCCATTGGCGCTGCCTCCAAAACGCCCAACCACCAGCAGCAGATGAACCTCCTGGACCAGACCAAAACACTGGCTGAATCCGCCCTGCAGATGCTGTACACAGCCAAGGAGGCTGGTGGGAACCCCAAGGTGAGCATGGGCCTGTGAGGGACATGTCTTAGTGGTGAGGGATCCTTTTGGGGCACATGGTGCACATGCATGTACCAGACGTGAAAACCCCAGGGTGAGTGTGCAGCATCCCTGTTGGGAGGGGAGCCTTACCTTACCTCACTCTGGCTCATCCTTGCAGCAAGCTGCTCACACCCAGGAGGCTCTGGAAGAGGCTGTGCAGATGATGAAGGAAGCAGTGGAGGACCTGACCACCACCCTGAATGAGGCAGCCAGTGCTGCAGGTGTTGTAGGAGGCATGGTGGACTCCATTACCCAAGCCATCAACCAGGTGAGGGGAGCATAGAGAGGACCTGGCCAAGGCTGGGGTGGGGGAGAGAGGAAGAGTAAGGGTCAAACCTTACAAGGCAAAGACCTTGTAAGCCAGAGCTGGAGTCAGAATCTCCTGATGGTCTCTTGCAGCTGGACGAGGGGCCCATGGGTGAGCCAGAGGGCACCTTTGTGGACTACCAGACCACAATGGTGAAGACAGCCAAGGCCATCGCTGTGACTGTGCAGGAGATGGTGGGTGCAAACAAGCCTGTCACCGCAGAATGCACTGCCTGCCACCCAGACAGGCAACCACCCTCCTTACCTTGTCCAACTCTTGCTCTGCTTCCATCAACAGGTCACCAAATCCACCACCAACCCAGATGAGCTGGGCACACTGGCCAATCAACTCACCAATGACTATGGGCAGCTGGCACAAGAGGCCAAGCCGGCTGCTCTCACTGCTGAGAACGAGGAGGTGCGAGCATGGGGGGTTGCTGGAATGTGGTGTGAGGCAGAGCAGGAGCTGCTGGGGTGTGAGAACAGAGGATAGAGACACTTGAACCTCCCATCAGAGCTGGGGGCGGCAGCATTCACACCTCCCCTGAAACATAGTGTGGAAACATGGAGCAAAGCCGTGTTTCCGTTTTCTGACTCCTGAGTGGGAGGATTGGGAAAGAGGAGCTGGGTGGCTGGTGGTTCCCAGCGGGTATCACAGATGCAGGGATAAGTTCCCTGCTTACTCTGTCATGCACACGTTCCTCCCAGATTGGCTCCCACATCAAGCGCCGGGTGCAGGAGCTGGGCCACGGCTGTGCCGCCCTGGTCACCAAGGCTGGAGCCCTGCAGTGCAGCCCCAGCGACGCCTACACCAAGAAGGAGCTGATAGAGAGTGCA
Source organism: Manacus vitellinus (assembly GCF_001715985.3). NCBI lineage: Eukaryota > Metazoa > Chordata > Aves > Passeriformes > Pipridae > Manacus > Manacus vitellinus. The sequence continues at coordinate 6,004,507 of NW_021940508.1, read as the reverse complement.
CGCAAGGTTTCCGAGAAGGTAGGTGGTCCAGAGGGAGGGGTGGCAGCGTGGTGAGTTGGGAGGGATGCTAGATTGAGCCCTGTGGCCTTGGAGCCACCATGCTAGGTTCTCCCATGGTCCTGTTGGCTTCTGCTGGCTCTCAGCCATGCTTGCCCTGCCCAGCTGATGGGGTGAAGGATGGATCCCCCTCTGCAGGCACCATAAAAGCAGCTGGTGCTTGTGATGGGTGAGGTGTCCAGGTGCTGCTGACGTGCTGATGGCTGCCTGCCAGGAGAGTCTGATCTACACACTGGTGACAGCCCAGGGCTCTCCAAATCAGTGTTGGACAAAGCGTTTGTTGTGTCTCCAGCCAAGCTTGCAGCTTGTGCATTGTGTCCAGCAGTCAATCTAAAGAGCACTCTTCTGAATAACAGATGAAAACGTAGCTTAAAATCTCTAGTTGATAGAGTAGCAGTGCTTGTAAGCAAAATCACAAAAGCAAAACAAACACTTGTCTATCATGCCTGGCACATGTCTGCATGCTCAGGGCATCCTGCAGGTCCTTCCTCTCCACAACTGCTTTCCATTAGGAAGCTTGTTCTCCTGTGAGTGCTTGCCCAAGTACAGAAAATGAGTTTAACAGCTAAAGAAGAAACAAGTTGTGTTGTTCTGATGCCTGTTATGCAAATTTTACTCGTTTGAAAGCTACCAGAGTCCAGTATCTCCTGGACCAGCAAACACGATAGGTGCAAGGTAAAAATAAATAACTGGAAGCTAAGAAGGGGTGCCCAGATCAAACATTCCCAGTTTTTCTCCTTGGTATGGAGTGACTCCGTCCTGGGAGGTGTTGAAGGTGTGTGTGGTGAGGGTTCCCTGAACCTGCTCTGCTCCCCCAGTCACTCTACTCGTACCCCACAGGTTTCTCACGTGCTGGCAGCTCTTCAGGCTGGGAACCGTGGGACACAAGCCTGCATCACAGCAGCCAGTGCTGTCTCTGGCATCATTGCTGACCTTGACACCACCATCATGTTTGCTACAGCAGGAACCCTCAACCGGGAGAACTCAGAGACCTTCGCTGACCACAGGTACGTGAGCGCCTTGTTCAGCCTCTGCTCAGCCAGAGACCTCCCATCAGGCTCTGTCCTGTGATCTCCTGTATTTCTGAGTTGTGGACCAGCCCCAAGGAGAGCTCCAAGCTCAGGTCATGCTGGCTCTGTTTCCCCTCCAGTTTGTACATATAAAATGCAAGATCCACAGTCTCTCTGTCCCCAAGGACCATGTGTGCAGTTGTTCTCCCTGACTCCCTTCTTCACCCCAGGGAGGGCATCTTGAAGACAGCCAAGGCGCTTGTGGAGGACACCAAGGTGTTGGTGCAGAACGCCACAGCCAGCCAGGAGAAGCTAGCCCAGGCTGCCCAGTCCTCTGTGACCACCATCACCCGCCTGGCAGAGGTGGTGAAGCTGGGTGCTGCCAGCCTGGGATCTGAAGACCCAGAAACTCAGGTAAGGAGGGGGTGTGTGGGCTGAGTTCCAGCTTGCTTGGAGGTGTTGAGGGTTGCAGGTGTCATGTGGTGATCTGGGCTGGATCCCGTGTGTTGTGGAGAGGATGGGCTGGACTTTGACTGGTGCTGGCTGAGCTGGACTCCCTCTGTGCCTTGTGGTGCCTAAATCTCACTGCTGAGCCACCTGAGTGTGACTGTAGCTAAGCCATTCCCCTGGTCTTGCTCTCCCCAGGTGGTCTTGATCAATGCTGTGAAGGATGTGGCCAAGGCACTTGGAGACCTGATTGGTGCCACCAAGGCAGCTGCTGGCAAAGCTGGGGATGACCCTGCTGTCTACCAGCTGAAGAACTCTGCTAAGGTCTGTGCTGGGTGTGATGAGAGGGAGGGGAAGAAGCAGGAGGGCTGGAGAAAAAGCAGAAGAGTTTTCTGCCTGTCTGGGGGCAGAAGCACAACTTGGGGGCAGTCAGGACTAAAGAGGAGGAAGGGGCACATAAAAGGTGGGATACAACATGCAGAGCAGACATTGGTGGGAAAACAAGATGAGACAATGTGAGTGGAGTATGGAGACAGAACCATTTTGGACCAAACCACGAGAAAAGGACAGGTAGTGGCAGCAGGCCAGAGCTTGTGTGAGGATTCACCCGGTTCTCCTTTTTTCTTCCACAGGTTATGGTGACAAACGTCACTTCCTTGCTGAAAACAGTGAAGGCTGTTGAGGACGAGGCCACGAAGGGGACACGGGCGCTGGAGGCCACGATAGAGCACATACGCCAGGAGCTGGCCGTGAGTAACAGCCAGAGGTGGCCGTGAGTAACAGCCAGAGGTGGCTGTGAGTAACAGCCAGAGGTGGCCGTGAGTAACAGCCGCGGCACTGTGGCTGCCACCCCACTCTGCTGCTGCCCTGTGCCTCACTGCCACCTCTCCCCTCGCAGGTATTCTCCTCCCCTGTGCCTCCTGCCAAGGTCTCCACCCCAGAGGACTTCATCCGCATGACAAAAGGCATCACGATGGCCACGGCCAAAGCGGTGGCCGCTGGCAACTCCTGTCGGCAGGAGGACGTCATTGCCACGGCTAACCTGAGCCGCCGCGCCATCGCGGACATGCTGCGCGCCTGCAAGGTGGGGCAGGCAGGGGATGTGTGTCTAGCGCGAGTTTGTGGGTGGCTGTGGGTGCCAGCAGGGATGGTGCTGGATGTGTCCCTGTCTCCGGGTTTCAGGAAGCAGCCTACCACCCGGAGGTGAGTGGGGACGTGCGGCAGCGGGCGCTGCGCTTTGGCAAGGAGTGTGCCGACGGTTACCTGGAGCTGCTGGAGCACGTGCTGGTGGTGAGTGTCCCCATCCCGGTTCCCAGGGTGGGCAGAGGCTGACCAGGTATTCCCCAGATCCCCAAGGTTCTCTGGGCTCTTCACCCCCTCCCCCTGACATCTTTGCACAGCTCCCTTCACTGCTTGTGCTGGCACAGCATGTGGCTGAGCCCCTGCCATGGAAGCAGATGTCAGAGAGCTCAACAGGCTCTGAAGAAAGGTATTTGTGTAACAACAGATGGAGATTAACTGGCCATAAACAGATGGAGGCTGGAAATTCAACAACACGGTAGCAAAATCCTGTAAAAGTGCAGCTTCCAGTAAAAGTGGTGGGAGTAAAAGATTTCAGGCAGTGAGAAAATAAAGCTTATTAAGGTCACAGCAGTGTGGGAGATGGGCACGTGTGGGAGATGGGCAGGCACGTGTGGGACACAGGCAGTGCCTGCAGTGGCAGCTATTATGACTGCAAGCACCCGCTGCACTGTTGATCCAGTCTTCCTCTGACTGAGTCCTCCCAAGGACTTCAGCTGCAAGATTAGTTTACAAGAAGCAAATTAAAACTAGCAGAAAAGAAAGGTAGAAAAGATCCAGTGAGATCCTTCCAGCAGTTTGCATTCTTGGCAAGATCACAGAAGTGGAGTTGGGCACTGTGGGGATACACATACCCAGCCCATGGAGCTGTCAGATCCCTCCCTTTGTCCAGGGTCAGGACAAAGATAGAGGGCGAGTCAGCTCTGTGTCAAGGTTTCACTAAGCTGGTTAGTGAGAGTCCAGGATCACTAGATGCAAGGTGGTGGAGCCCAGACTCTGGTTTTCTGCAGGGAAAGCCCCTTTAGGCAGAGGATAACCAGCACTGGCAGCAGCAGGAGGAGGTGGGCAGGAATCAATGGCTAGAAATGGAAGCTGAGGCAGAGGAGAAGTCAAAGGGTGGTTTTATTCAAGGGAGGTAACCACTGGGGTACAGTTCCAAGGGGAGCAGTGAGTTTTCCGTCCCCTGCATCTAGATCAAATATCTATCTGGAAGATGCTTCAGGCACATGTGAATCATGGCAGCCAAGGCTGGAGTGCTGAGCAGAAATTCTCTGGCTGACCTGTTGTTAACAGATGATTAGGCTAATGACTTAGTGTGGCAGTGCCTAAGGTCAGTCTACTTGCAGGAGCACGCCATTTCCCTGTATTTTGGGTGTTGCCATCCTGCTACCATGCAACGTTTTGAGTATCATACATTGGTACATCTCTTAAAATGGTCACTGGAGGTGCATCTTAGCTCATAGCCTCCGGGGTGCCTTCAGCTCCAGACAGAGACCATTTAGCAGTTTTAAACACGTTGTCAGAGCAGACAGCAGACTTAATAATCTGGTATTTAGGCTGGATGTGCTTATGAGGACAAAGTGGCCCTCACCATGTGTCATCATCTCAGGTACTCCGAGCCACATGCAGCTGTAAAGACTGCTGGAAGGGCTTCATGCAAGTCCAGGATAAAGCCATGACTCCCCCAGCCTCCAGAGCACTCTGGTCTGTGAAGGCAGGAATGGAGCTCATGGGCCCTGTTTATCAGAGGGCAGCAGGTTCCTGGAAAGCCACAAGCAGGAAGGATCTAGGGGAGTGGGAGGGGAAGTGGCAGATGGGGTGCTGCCTCATTCCCCAGCAGCAGCAAGTTCATTGCTGTACATTGTGTCCCCAAGGGAACCAGTATCTTCCATGGAGCATGAACAAGCATGGTTAAGGTTCAAGAATGAGGGATATTTGGCTCAGGCTGGGAAATGTGGCTCCCGGCAGAGGAGTGGGAAAGCCTGCATGTTTCACTGGGGAGGGGAAGGAATTTGAACCTCCATGGGGACTTGGTATTTGGTAACAATGGGTCTCTCCCTCAGAAAGCAGAGAGATCCAGTGGCTGAAAACTGCAGTGAAGCAACTGAGAGTGGGGAGAAATGAGGTGTAAAGGGGGTGAGGAGGAGAGCTCTGAGTGTATTTGGCTCCTCCAGCCATGAGAGCCTCATCCAGGTGCCTGGTCTTGCCCTGCCCTGTAAGGCTGAAGTATGAGCTGACGATGGCAGCACAGCTCCCCACCCAGAATCTCTGATCCTTCGTTGGCATCTCTCCTTTTGGCTGCCCTTCATCCCTCACCGAAAAACACCCACCTTCCCCTGCCCTCCCCATGCCCCAGCCCCAAGCGCCCGCGTGTCCTGGCTGGGCTGTTCACTGCTTTCTTTTCTCTCTTCTCCCTCCCTCCCTGTCAGCCGGTGAGTAAGGCAACGTTGGGGTGCCTGCTGGTCTCTAACCTCAGCATGAGCCTTGCTCACGGCTTGTCTGTGTGCCCAGCCCAGTGCTGGGGTGGCACTTGGTGTGTGTCCACAGGGACCCCGTGTCCATGTGTTTGTGTGTGTGTACTCACACCTGCTCTAGCTGGTGGGCAGCTGCTGCCTGTGGGGTGCGAGTTGGGCCAGCAGTGAGCTCTGCTTGTTCGTACAGACCCCATGTGTGTGCACACATGTGCTGTGGTGTGTGCATGTGTCCCCCTGAGCTGGGTGAAGGACCCTTAAGGCACTGCCTGCCACCTTGTCCCAATGGGGCCAGTCTTCCCAGGCTGGGACGTGGCTCCAGGGTATCCCCCTTTGCCCAGCTTGTGTTTGCAGACAAATCTCCAAAATGGCAGGGTGGGGGGAAATGCTTCTGGAGCTTGAAATGATTTGCAGGAGAGAAATATTGGAGTGGGTAACTGCTGAATGCAGGAAGGCTTGTGCTGAGGGTCTTGTGTCTGCGAGATGTCCCAAAAGCTGTGGATGTGGGAAGGCCGTGGGGAAGCTCATCCCGTCGTGGGGCAGGAAGATAATAGCCAGGGTCACTCGACAAAGCATCTCAGACAGTGCCTGATGTGTACAGATGTGGGAGGGTGATGGGGGATCCCACCCTCCTGCTCTGAGGAGCACACCCCAAACAGCCCTAGGAAGTCTCCCCGTTTTCCAGGTGCTTACATCTGCTCCTTCCCCGCAGATCCTGCAGAAGCCGACTCACGAGCTGAAGCAGCAGCTGGCAGGCTACTCCAAGCGCGTGGCTAGCTCTGTCACCGAGCTCATCCAGGCAGCCGAGGCCATGAAAGGTAAGGAAAGATCCTGCTCAGAGGGGCAGGACCAGGGGCTGGGATTAGGGTGGAGGGCTCAGCAGCTGATGGAGGAGGTAGGGCGAGTCAGAAATGAGGCTGCGCACAGGGGTAACCTGCCTCGCTTCCCGGTGTTCCTAGGGACGGAGTGGGTTGACCCAGAAGACCCCACTGTCATTGCTGAGAACGAGTTGCTGGGGGCAGCAGCTGCCATTGAGGCTGCAGCCAAGAAGCTGGAGCAGCTGAAGCCAAGAGCCAAGCCCAAGGTAACAGTGCTGAGCCTTGTCTGACCCTGCTCAGCTTGAGGTGGGCTGGGGCTCTCCTGCCTGTGCTTTAGCCAGGTTTGAAGTCCCATCTGACGGCTGGCCCCTCTCTCAGTACTCCCACTGCCTCCCACATCCCCAGCTGGACCTTCCTCAGGCAGCCCACGCCCTGCTGCACCCCACAGGCCTTAATCCAGCTTTGTATGTGCCCACTCAGCCCCCTGCAGCCATCATCCTGCTCTGCTCCGTCTGTCCCAGCACCCCTGCCTAGGGCTCACACTCTGCTTTTGCCTACAGCAAGCAGACGAGAGCCTGAACTTCGAGGAACAGATCCTGGAAGCTGCCAAATCCATTGCTGCAGCCACAAGCGCCCTGGTGAAGGCAGCCTCAGCAGCCCAGCGGGAATTAGTGGCCCAAGGAAAAGTAAGGCCATAAGAGGGGAAGAAATAAGAAAATGTAGGGCTGTGGTGGGCTCTCTCTTCTCCAGGGGCTGCCTGTAACCCTCATGCCCCATGACAAGAGGTGCACAGGGTGCTAAGCCTCAATCCTCTCCTTCCTTACAGGTGGGTGCCATCCCAGCCAATGCAGTGGATGATGGACAGTGGTCCCAGGGTCTCATTTCAGCTGTGAGTATCAAGGTCACACTCAGGAGTAGAGGGGGACCTTCCTCTTGGCTCCTGCTGCAAGGATGAGGATGCTCTGCCCTTGTGCTTTTCCTCTGGAGAAGCAACCATGCTTCTTGCTCCCTCTCCCCCGTGCTGAGACATGGCATGGATGCTGGTTCTTGCCATCCCATGCCACACAACCTCCTTGGGGCCGATTAGGGCTCCTGTACCCCCCCTGACAGCCTCTCTCCCCACAGGCACGCATGGTGGCTGCTGCCACCAACAACCTGTGTGAGGCTGCCAACGCAGCGGTGCAGGGCCATGCCAGCGAGGAGAAGCTCATCTCGTCCGCCAAGCAGGTGGCTGCCTCCACAGCCCAGCTCCTGGTGGCCTGCAAGGTGAAGGCTGACCATGACTCAGAGGCCATGAAGCGGCTCCAGGTGAGTCCCAGGGCTGCCCCTCCAGCCCCACCTGCCTCCTCCCAGTTGCTTGAGGGATGGATGTGAGTGGACTGTGGGTGCTCTCCAGGGCTCGTGCTCCCTGCCTGTGTGCCATCAGCAGGGAGTTCATAGGCTCCAGGTTGCTTGGACTTGACTGCTGGCTGCATACTAGGTGTGTGAGTGGTGCTGGGCTGCTCGACCTGGCAGCATTCAGGGATGATGAACTGGCACAGGAATGCCTGAAGTGGGTGCACTGCATCACTGGCATTTGAGAGGTTAATGTTTGGGGGGCATGTTTTGTAGCACCCTTAATTGTCAGAGGCCATGGCACAAAAGAGGTTAATGCCCATCCATTTTGGGGTTAACATGGGGTCTCAGCACCTCTGGGGCCAAAGGCTGGGGAGAGTCAGCAGGGCTGCCTACCAGTCCCTGCCCCACTGCTCGGACAAGAGCCAGAGCCTGGCTGGGAGCAGCAGAGCCTGAAATGGTCATGAGCGGGTGGCAAGGCAGAGAGCCATGTAAAGGAATCCCTGCCTGCAGCTCCCAGCACTCTTGGCTGCCTGTCCTGCCTGTTGGCCCAGCCTGGGGCAGGGGTTCCTTCACACCCCCGGGCAGCAGTCATACCCTGGGGCTGTGATTTATGCTGACACTCCCCACTTCCCTGCTGCAGGCCGCCGGCAATGCTGTCAAGAGAGCGTCGGACAATCTGGTGAAGGCAGCTCAGAAGGCAGCTGCCTTCCAGGACCACGATGAAACGGTGGTGGTGAAGGAGAAGATGGTTGGGGGAATTGCACAGGTGAGGAACAGGGCTGCTCCAGTGGGGCAGGAGCAGCTCTGGGTGCCACCACAAGCTGTGTGTGCCTGTCTCAGGAGTGTGTCCTGCCATGGGTCACATCTCCAGAGAGCCTCACAAAGATGCTGTGGATGTACCCATCCCGCCCAGCACCCAAACAATATGACTTCACCTTGTCCTGCCACAAGTAGCAGTGGGGGATGGTGCACACTCCTTGGAGTGTAATGCCCTGGGTTCTCCTTGTGCAGCACTGACACTATCCCAGTGTCTGTGACACACATGTGAAAGACAGAGCATTGAGTAAGGAATGAGACCTGCCTGGTACTGGGTGCCACAGGTCCCAGTGCTGCCTCTGTGCAGCTGAGATCCGCTACAGGGCACATGGGGCTGAGCCCTGGAAGCCGTGCTTTTTTGTTTATCTCTGGAGTACCATGCTCCCACCCCAGGGACAACAGCCCTCATGCCCAAGGAGGCTGTGGCTGTGACGGGAGGGAAGCAGCAGCCAGAGAACCTGGCTCAGGGGTTGGCATGGCTGGAGCAGAAGCTCCAACCATCCCTGTGGGAGGGCAGCTGTGACCCCAGGGCTCTCTCCCGTCAGATCATCGCTGCCCAGGAGGAGATGCTGCGCAAGGAGCGGGAGCTGGAGGAAGCGCGGAAGAAGCTGGCGATGATCCGGCAGCAGCAGTACAAGTTCCTGCCCTCGGAGCTGCGGGACGAGGAGCAGAACTGAGCCGCACGCCCTCCCGCCCACTGCACAGACTGCTGCCCGCCCGCCTGCCCGCTCCTATTTAAGACGACCCGCCTCAAGCGGAGGGCTGCTCGGGCTAGACCAGAAGCTCTGCCCACACCCACAGTTGCATGGGACTAACCAAGCTGCCCCTCAAGCTAGGCCGCCCGCACCAGCAACTCCGCTTTTGCCTGCCCAGCCCAGCCTTCCTATGCACACCCAAGGCACAATCAGAGCGCTCGGAGGGACTCGGTTGGGGTGGGAGCCGGGGCTGCACTGGCTCAGGGCTCACCTGCCAGCCCCGGGGTTTGGGCCCACAGAGCTCTCCACTGCAAGGGGATATTTACTTGTGCCTTCCTCATTCCCACTCGTGCCCCTTTCCTCTCTCTCCTCCGCGCGGGACGGGGAGCGGCAGGGGGCTGGCCCTCTCCTGTGCGATGGTGCAGGGAGCAGCATGGTCCCTCGCTGAGCTCTCGTGCGGAGCTGCCTTTCACCTCCAATGCCTTATTGTTGGCTGAACCTTCCTCTTCAGTTTCCCTGGGAGGCACGGAGGCTCCCCCACGAGCATCCTCTTCGGCCCGGGCCCCTCTGGGGTGCAGCAGGGCTGGAAGCCACAGTGCCTCTGCTCAGGATGGGGGGTGATGCGATGAGTTCACCCCCAGAGCTGTTCTCTGCCTTCCCGCGGAGCTTCTCCCCGCCCGCGGCCCCAGCCAGCTCTGCCTTCCTTCTTCCCAAGTGCCTGCATTGTTTTCCAAGATCTACAGTATTTTTGTAACTTTTCCATTTCTCTAGTATTGAGCCTGCAGCTTTCAAAGTTCATATATTTCCCTGCCAGCTTGTGCCCTGCCCACTAACACCAGCTCTTGCCGGGGTCCTGTAGCCCAGTATCCCACCCCTCCTCGGCTCTGGGACCCCCGTCCCTTTCCCTTTGCACTTGCTGAGGCTTCTCTCACTATTTTGATACTTTAAGCATCCCATATTAAACACTGAAGGAAACCAGCTCCCCCCAAGCCTCCGGGGTGGGGTGGGGGATGCCGATGTCTCCTCGGAAAGATGCATTCATCAATAAAATCTGGTTTTCCTGCATTATTGCCAGCTGGGTATGAACGAGACCCCCCAGGAGACGGGAAGAGCAGGGGGGCCACGGGCGCTTGCCCTCATAGCAAAGGCAGGGGGGAGTGTACCACGGGTGCTTATACAGCATGGAAAATATTTGAGGCACGTCCAGCCCCAGGCACCCGGCAGGCTGGACCCCCGCTGCCAGCCATGTGCCGGCCTCGCAGGTGCTGCCGGGGGGCCACCACCACAGGAGGGGGCCCTGGGGATTTTGTTTCTGGGGGATTTGGGCTTCAGGGAAGGCAGGGGGGTGGGGGAAGTATGTGTGAGTGGAGCTGGGCTTCTGGCCCCATTCCTGCTGCCAGCCGAGTATACCCCTGGGTAGGGTGCTACAGGGGTGCAGGTGGGGGACCCCCAGCCCCCAGTCACTAGTGGACCAGTCTTTGGGCCTCCACTGGCAAGGCAGAAGTCTTTGGGCCTCCACTGGCAAGGCAGCGGTCTTTGGCATGGTGTGGATCTGGGAATGTGGCTGGAGCCCTCCCGGCTGCCGGCGCTGAGCTCACGCCCCGAAATAGCCCCCCGGGGCCAACCTGTGCTGGCAGCAGCTGCCCCAGCGTGTCCCCACCTGTTCCCACCCCATCACTCAGCAGAGATTTGGGGGGCCTGTGTGGTGGCGGGGCAGGCAGGGATGCTGTGGGGTGCAGGGGGGATGTGGGCAGGGTGGCACATGTCCCCTGCCTCTGGGACCTGTTCCTGGCAGTGTGAGCCACAGGCATCATCAGTGGCAAGGGCAGCATCCTGCAGTATCTCAGCCAGTGACCCCTGTCTCCTTGTGGGCACGTCCCTGGGGGTGTGGAGGGGCTGTTCCCCACCGAGACACTCAACCCTGGCCAGGCTCCAAGGTGGATTTGTGGCTCTCACAGGCATCCCAGTCCTCCCAGCTGTCCCCTGACAATCTGTGATGGCCTGACCCGGCAACAGGCTCTCACCCAGGTACTAGCTGGGCATGGGGCCCTTCTGAGCAGCCAGCAAGGACACGGGGCACAGCATGGCAGCAGCCCCAGCCTCATCCTCACATCCTGGGGTCAAGGGAGCTCCAGCACCACCAGCACAGGGCTGCAAGGACATCCTCTGCCTTTTCCTCCAGTTTGGGTGCAAGCAAGGGGTGGTGGCACAAACACCAGGGGAGGGACATGGGGTGTGATTAACCCCCCATCCTCTAAATCTCACACATCAGTTAAGGGGTTATTTTGGTAGGCAGGTTAAGGCAAGGACATGCAGAAGTTTGGAGCTGGGATGACAGTCATGAGGTGCCAGAGCCTCTGCAGGAACCCAAATCCAGCTAAGTTGAAGGTGAATGGGGAAGCCATGTCCCAACTTCCTGGGGAGCCCAGGAATGGGGTGAGAGGCTGCAGCATGGATTGCACCTGGGAAGGTCCCATTAGTTTTCAGGACAAGCCTTTCCTTGGGAGTAAGGTCAGACTGTAGAGTGAGAAACGGAGGGTATCATCATCCTTGGAGACCTTAGCCCAGGCCAAGCCTGGGCATGGGGCAGCAATGGAAGGGATGTGCACCCACACCCCTCTGCACATTCTTGTCCCAGAGGTTACCCCAGAAGATGGGCTTAAGGGCCTCTACACCTGGATGGTTCCAGTTGTGCCATCAGACACCTGGAGCAAAAGGAAGGGGGCAGCAAGGGAAAACAGCATCCTTTGGGGGCACATCTGAGGGCTGGCCTGGCTCCAGGGCAACTTCCTGGCTGCTTGCACCATGCCCATCATTGTCTTTCTCCCATGGGCTGAGCCCACGGAGTTGCCCCAGGCTGAAACATCTCGCAGAAAACCAATTATTCTCTCCCGGGAATGATGGGAGACGGCTCTTCCTCCTCCCCTTAGAAGCCGCATGCTGGCAGTTACAGATTCTCCTTGTCCAAATATGTGCCTAATTCGTCAGTACTAATTGTTGCTCTCCAGAGTCCAGCAGTGGCTCTTCTGCTTTCCCCATGAAGCCAGCAGCCCCTTGGTCCTTAGCTGCTCCCATCCCTCCTACACCCCCTACCACCTGGGCCTGAGGGCTCCTAGAGAGCCACTTTCTCCAGCTCAAAAAATTTCTGCTCCTCTCTGCTTGGAGCACTGGTGCCGAAAAGTTGCGTCAGTCAAGGGCTGGCTGAGGCCCAGGGGCAATGGGCTGGGGGAGCCCGTGCACCCCTCATGTCCCCATCCCATCCCAGCCTCCCCACGTGCCACACAGCTCTCGTGGCCCCTCCGCCAGTTCCTTCCAGCCCCCCCCCTCCGACCCAGAGCCCACCCTGCAGCTGGGAATGTGCCAGAAGCATTTACGATCGTTATTAAAGCACAGGTTATTTTTGGAGGAGCTGGGATTTGAACGGTTTGCATTTTTTTGCCTGTGGAATACAGTTTATTTAGAGCAGAAAGACGAAGAGGGGCAGCGAGCTGCCCACATGCTCTGTGTCACCCTAAAATGCCACCCTCTGGGCTGTGCATGTGCCAGGTGTCCCTGAGAGTGCCAGGGACAGTGGCACTAAGGTGCAAGGCAGCAGGGAGGTGGGTGCCGAGAAGTCTACACAGAGCTGGGGCCCCCTTGCCCCATCAGCAGCTGGATGGGGATGTCAGGGGTTCCATTCACTTCTCTCCTGGGGGATTTTCCCCATGTGGGCAGTGCCAGTCCACTGTGTCCCTCAGTGCAATCATAGCCCATGGTTGCCCCTGAGTGCAATGACAACCTAAATATGTCCCCAAGACTTCAGTGCCTGACATTCCCAAGTGCCATGCCAGCCCTTGAGATGCCCCTAAACCGGTGCCAGCAAGCAGGATCCCTCAGGCCCCACGTTGCAGTGACCGGGCATGTGGTTACCTGTGGCAGTGTCAGCCACGTCATGTCCTCTCGCGTGGGGACTGCTTTGACCTTTGACTGGAGTCAGTGCCACCGGCATACCCCTAGCTCAGTGCCCCAGGATGTCCTTTGCCCAATGCCACTGGGGTTCCCCTGGCACAGCGCTACGGAGTGTCCCTCAGCCAGTGTCCCTGGGGTAGCACTAGGGCATCGCCCCGAAGTGTGCATCGCCCAGTGCCACCGGGGTACCCGCAGCACAGTGACCGGGGTGCCCGGCGCCGGGGCCGTGGCAATGCCCTCCGGGGGTGCTGCCCCCCCGTCCCGCTCGGTTCGAGGGCCAGTGGCGAGCCTGTCCCTAAAAGGTGCTGGCGTGAAACGGCGGGGGAGGCGCCGGGGCCGACCCTGCCAGCTCGGCCCCCTCCCCAGCTTTTAGACGGCGCGGCGTGGGCGCGGAGCGCAGCTGCCGGTGCTGCCCGCCGCTCCCGGTGCTCCCGCCGCTCCGGCTGCTCCGCGTCCCGCGCCGTCCCCGCGCCCGCCGCCGACCCACCGCCCACACCATGGAGGCCATCAAGAAGAAGATGCAGATGCTGAAACTGGACAAGGAGAACGCCATCGACCGCGCCGAGCAAGCGGAGGCTGACAAGAAGCAGGCGGAGGACCGCTGCAAGCAGGTGAGTGTCCCGCGAACTTCTCTGGCATTGCCTCGGGACCCTCTGCTCTAGGGGTGGCCAGCCCAGGGGACCCCATTCTGCTGGGTGTCCAGCCCAGAGACTCTCTGCCCTAGGGGTGTCCAGCCCTGGAGCCCCTGTCCTGCTGGATGCCCAGCCATGGGGACCCCATCCCTCTGATTGTCCAGCCTTGGGATCCTCCACCCAGCCCCAGGGACTTCCTCACAACGGTTGTCCAGCCTGGAGTCCCCTGTCCTAAGGATGTCCTGCCCCAAGCACTGTGCCCCACTGGGTGTCCTGCTTGTGGATCCCAATCTAGGGATTGCCAGCCCCAGAGACCTTACTTCACTGGGACCCCATCCCAAGGGGCCTCACCCCCTATAGGCCTGTCCCTGGGGTGCAGCACTTCAGTCCATTTTCCCTGAGCCCTCGCACTGGTCCCCCCAAACATGGCTTATCTCAGCAGGACATCCCAGTGCCACCTCCCTATTCCTGTGCCAGGGAGAACCCTGGGGACTGCAATACTCCCACCCCACTGACACGGATATAGGGACCCAGACTGGCGTTCCCCAGAGCTGTGTCCCCAAGTCAGGAGCTCTCCAGTCCCTTCACAGGGAGGGAGACCACCCCCCCTTACACCCACCAGGCTCAGGCGTGCTGGGGGGGACAAGAGCATCCCAAAGAGATGTAGATCCAAAGCTGACAGAAGGAGCATGTTCATGTTCTCCTGCTGTGCCCCCACACCCTGGGTGTCCCCAGGAGGAGGGTGGCCATCCCCTTCCAGCCTTGCAGACACCACCATCCGTCCTGACCCTTGTCCTCTGTCCTTTCCCCAGCTGGAGGAGGAACAGCAGGGCCTGCAGAAGAAACTGAAGGGCACTGAGGATGAGGTGGAGAAGTATTCCGAGTCTGTCAAGGAGGCCCAGGAGAAGTTAGAGCAGGCAGAGAAGAAAGCCACAGACGTAAGTAGGCACGCCAGCAACTCCTCCCCCGTGCGGGCGGGCGCTGGACCTCGGCGGAGGGGGCGGCGGTTAAAGAAAGAGGGGGCCCTTATATGGAAAGCGTCCGAGGGGAAGACTGTCAGGATCCCATTCCTGCGATGCTGACACCGAACCGGGCTGATGGGTCCTGTGAGGGGTGCAGGGGCCAGGCCAGCTGTGGTGGGCAGCGCTGGAGGGGCTGATCCTGTCTGGAGCTTTGTGGGCAGCTGACAGCCTGGCTCCCCGAAGCTAATGGGGACAAGTGTCCAGAGCTGTGTCACAGGTCCCCAGGCACGCACCTCCACAATGCTCTTAGGAGAACTGTGGGGCTTAACAGGCAGTGGCAGAGCAGGGAAATGGTCAAATCTCTTACTGTGCTTAGCTGCTGAGTGCTGGCTGCAAGGAAAAATGTTTGGAGTGCATGGAAGGGGACTTTGGGTGGGATGCGGGTGCGTGGATTTGGGGTCCAACGTGCCACCTTGTACCCTGGGAAGGGCAAGGCCAGGAAGAGTTTTATTTAGTGCCATGACTGATGTCTCTCCTGGGAAATAGATCCCTCTGGGGAGATGTTAGGAAGGTGTTGAAATTGGCTTGTGCCTGGCCAGGATGAAGGGTGGAACAGCTGTGTGCGGCCACGGGGCCGCTCAGGAATGGGGTATAACGACCTGTGGTGCCACACAGGGTATTTGACACCCTATAAATAAATCCTCCTTTTGATAGTCAGCCCTTCTTTGATGAAAACTAACCCTGGAAACTGGAGGAGAAGCTAAAGGAGAGCCATTTGGAGCACAGCCAGCAGGGCATGGCCAGGCTTTTTAGGATTGAGAAAAAAAAATTCAATCCCAACTGGTTTATGGAGCTAAATGAGGGAGATGTGTCAAATCTCTGAGGGGGACACTGAGGATAGGGTTGACCAGACAAGGACAAGCAGCGGCAACATAAATCCCTGTGGCAGCCCAGAGCCCCTGGGCAGTGGCCAGGGGGTCCCCCAGACTTGTTTACTGATCCAACAGACCTGCCCTGGTTTAATTAGATACTTAACAAAGTAGTTAAAACATCAAAAATCCTCTGAAAGGGCACATTTATCCTGGAATGGGGCAGGCATGCCAAGCTGGTCAGGGTGGCTGCTGTGTGCAGTGGGGTTCACACTGGTCTGATTGGATCTGTGCTGATGTGGGACAGGGCAAACTCAGTGTGGCTGAGAGTGGATGGGACGTTTCCAGTGTGAAACTCCGAGGAAGGGGCAAACGGTGGCACTGGGCAGATGTCAGCTATGGGATGCAGAGTGATTTGCTGCTGACAATGCCATCCTGGGTGGGGAAGGTGTGTTTCCCTGCTCTTGGTCCACAGTGGCTGGGCAAGTCTGTGGGCTTTGACATGGAGAATCCCATACCAGCAGATACAGCAGACAGAAGCCACCAAACACTTCAGGGAAGGGCCAGAGCAGGAGCCATGGTGAAGGAACAGTGTCAGGCTGCAGGCTGGCTGCAGCAGGACTGAGGCTCTATCACCAGCACAGCCACCCCAGGTCCATGCCAAAGCCTAGACTGGCTGTACCATGTGTGGGGCTCTGGGAGTTACCAGGTCCACGTGCCAGGGACCTGGATGTGCTGACAGCCCTTAAGTGCCAAGGCTGGTGTCATCTCCTCCCTGGTGCGAGGTGCAGAACAGCTCCTGGCTTCAGCAAGGAAGCACCCCGTGGCTGCTAGGATAGTGCTTGCCTGTGTCTCCATCGCTTGGCCAGGTCAGGGCCCACACCAGTGATCCAGACAGCCTCCTGCCCTTGGCTAAAAGGTCAATGCCTTAAAAGAATAAACACCTGCCCCATTCCAGCACTGTCCTGGCACTGGATGACAGCGCATAAAGGCCATGGGGATTGCACTAAGGAGTGCAAATATGATGCCCCAGGCACTTGAAGAGGGGGCAGATGGTGCCACAGAGCAGGGAGTGCCTGACTCCTGATCAGCGACTCCACAGTGCTGACAGCGCCTTCCCAGCAGCTCTGCAAGGCCACTGTGGTCCCATCACCTCTTGTACCCAAGAGGGACAGCCCATGGTGCCCAGGTCAAGATGTGGGCAAGGGCTGTTGGACACAGTACAGCTGAGACAGCGGGTTTAGCCAAAACAGCTCCCTCCATCCCCCCACATCCCCGGCAGTGGCCTGTCCCCAGCCACCTCAGAGGAGCCTAGGGAAACTCCAGCGTTCCCAGGCCATGATCCCAAAAGCTTCATCCATGTTCCCGCCCCAGCTGCACTCCCCGGCCAAGACTTTGCTCTTATTTGGTGATTCCCCGAGCTGGTGGGAGGGAACGGGACTCTGCTGGGAAGTGACTGCATCTCGGGGTGGGGCCACAGCAGGAGGCACCTAGCCTGGCCACTGCGGGACCAGAATGGCCGCCCCCCAGTCTGTCCCCCACATGCCTGCAGCCAGCTCATCCCTGCCCCACTGCTGCCAGGAATCCTTGTTTCTGCTCTGGGCCCCATGCCCCAGCTTGGGAGCACTCTTGGCACCCAGGCATCAGACTGGGAATGGGGCAGGATCAGCTGGGCCCAAGGCCAAACCCATGGCCAAGCCCAAGGCCTTGTGCTCCTAGGGGACCCACAGCATTGCCTCTTCCAGTGCTGGTTGGCAAGGGGACACAGAGCTGCAGAACACAGACAGCAGTGTGGCTGGGTCACCCCCAGGACCCCTGGCCCTGGAGCTGATGGCAGCTGGTGGGGTCATCCTGGGAACTGACATCCCTGGAGGCAGGTGTGAAGTGCAGTAAGGGCTGCCTGGGAGCTGTCAGAGCTTCTTAAGGGAGGATTGAGTGCCAGCCAGGCTTTTCCTGATGGATCAAGACATGTGCCCCAGCCGGGATGGAATGTCAGGAGCTGGGGGACTGGCCTGACCTAGAGGACACAGCCCCTAGGGCAGCTGGGTTGTGCAGGGGGCTCCATGTGCCCCATGGAACTCTGTAGGGTTGCCAGCCAGGTCCTCACTTGAAGAAGCAGATGCCAAGGGACTGAATGAGATGGATGTTGGGGACCTGGCTGCAGCCCCAGGTACTGCTGGAGGACACCCTGGAGCAGGCTCTGCTTCATACCTCTTATTGACTTTCTACAGGGAAAAGTCTATGACCCTCCTCAGCTCTGCAGCAAGAAGTGCAGAGGGCAGCACTTTGGGAGCACTCATGGATACGCTGCTCCTGTGGCTGCGTGGCCTCGAGGATCAGGCTCCAGCACCCACAGACTCTCTGGACTCTTGGAAATATTTGAATCCATTTTCCTGGGGTCCTCTCCATCGCTCTGGGGGATTTCAGTGGGACTGTACATCCCTGACAGGGGAGCACCATACACCCGGGGCACGGAGGGGACTGCGTACCTGCCTTGGGGGCCACTGTGTGCCCTCCCTGGGTGTACCATGTGTCCTGCCAGTGGGAATTATGCATCTGCCTGGGAGGATGTGTGCTGACTCCGGCTGAGGGGACAGTGCGCTCTGTGTAGAAGCCGCTGTGCATCTCGCCTGGGTGAGGGGCGTGACCCCTGCTGGGGAGGACCACGCGTCCTGCCTGAGGGTCCTCCTTATGTCCTGCTTGGGATGAGGGGCCCTGCGCACCCCTCCCGTTGTGGGAACTGTCCCCTGCCGGGGGTGGGCACTGCGCGTCCTGCCCGGGGGAGCGGCACTGCAGGTCGGTCGGAGACAGCAGCAGGAGAACGAGGAGGAGGAGGAGCAGGAAGGGATGGAGGCAGGGCGGGCGGCGGGAGCGGCCGCTGCCTGAGCGCTTCCTGCCCGAGAAGGGCGGATCCCACAAAGGGCTCGGCGGTGTGGCCTCCCCGCCGGCAGCCCCCGCCATGGCCAGCGCCAGCTCTATCGATGCCGTCAAGAAGAAGATCCAGAGCCTGCAGCAGGTGGCCGACGAGGCGGAGGAACGCGCCGAGCACCTGCAGCGGGAGTACCATATCGAGCGGCAGGCCCGGGAGCGGGTAAGGGCCGCCGGGATGAAAAGGGGGCGCGGCGGAGCGGGGGGCGCCCCGGCGGCTCCCCGGGATGCCCCGGCGGCTCCGGMCCCGCTGCCAGCATCCCTCCCGGCGGGCTGGCCCTGGCCCCCCGCGCCCCTCGCCCCGGTAGCCGGGCTGGCTGCCCGCGGAGCGGAGCGGAGCGCAGGGCGGTTTCGGGGGAGCCGACGGGAGCTGCAACCCAGCTGGCGAGAGCCCCCGGGGCAGGGGGCTTGGGGCAGCCTCCTCCAGCCGCCTCCCTCCTCCGTGGTTCTTGCGCCAGAGAGATGCTGCTTGCCGGGTTCCCCGGGGCTTCCCGGCTGGCGGGGCGCTGGGAGCGGCAGCGGCAAGCCCTGCCTTGGCTCTTCCTGGGATCGGGCGCATCCTGGGAAAGGATCCACTCCCTCGCAGGCTGGCGTGCACAGCTCAGAATCCCATGCCCAGGATCTTGTCTAGCTTCCAGCGGGCTTTGCGGTCCGGGCCGCGGCAGTCGGAGAGCCTTTATCTCTCTAGCCTGTCCCTTCGTGGGGACAAACCATCCCTTCACACAACCACTCTGGCAACGGGATGACATTCCCAAAAGTCAGCTTGTTCGTGGTTTGGCTTTTTAGTTGTTGAGGCTTTTTATTTTCTTCCTTTCTTTCTGTTTCCTATGCCCACTCTTTCTACATTCTCACCATATCAGGAGCGGCAGAGCTGGGTGCGGTACCCAGGTTGTTGTCACTCGGGCTGTGTGCGGAGGAAATGGCCCCTTCCTGCAGCCACAGATCGGGTTCCCCGGTCTAGGAGCTGCTGGAGAGCTCATGTTCCCCAGTGTCCATCCGGGCAGCTCTGACCCACTTTGGGGGTGATTCCCTGGGAAAAAAAGGCTCCCGACGAGGTGAGGCTGATGATGCAGGCAGAGCATCGCCCTGCGGGGGCCAGTCCCAGTTCCCCAATGGGCAGTCTGGCAAGGGAACAGCTCTCAGAAAGCCCAGAAAAAAGGTTGTTCATGGGGCGGAGGTGACTGTTGTACCAGCTGTGGGGCTGGCTGCCCTCTCAGAGAGGTGCTGGCTGCGCCTGTCCCCACCCTGCTGCCTCCTCACAGGGGATCGAGGGTGCTCAGTGGGGCTGTGCAGGGTGACTGCAGAGTGACAGCCCCTCGCTGCTCCCGTGGTCCCTCTGCTTGGCTAATGTCCCCCAGGGCATTCCCAGGCTGGAGCATGAGGCTGGATGGAGCTGGGCACTGCAGCCGGCCAGTCCTGCTCCAGCCTGTGTATAAGCAGGAGACATTATCCCCTGTGTTGGTGCATGGGGCTGCTCCCCATGGTGAGGTCTCATTGCCACCCATCCCTTTTGTATCCGGATGAGGTCTTCCTTGCACTATCCCCCCCACTCGGTGGGAAGCGGAGCTGAGAGCTGCTGAGGCAGCGTTTCCCGACTGTGGCGATGGAGCTGGAGGCCTTTACCAACTGGAAAGAGTGCGAGGCCAGGCGTCAAGGGACTGGCAGAGGGCCAGGGCCACTGCTCCTGGCCAGCCCCAGCTCCCAGCTCTGTGCGTGGGGAGCCTGGGAAAGGGAGGGCTCTGGTCCAGTGGGTCCTGCCAGCCGCATCTTGGCCGGGTGCCAGCCTGCCGAGGGCGACTCGCTCCACTGCCCCCGGCGCTGTGCTGTACATCAGCTGAGGGGGCTCCGTGCTGGATTCAGGCTGTCCTGTTGCACAGGGCCATGGGGGTTCCCGCAGGAGAAGCTCCCAGCTCGGTCTGCCACCTCTGTAAACAGGAAATCCTCAAGCGGCTCCCGATCTCCTTTTCGGGAGCGAAGCCGCACAGGGCATTCCTCCCCCTGAACTCACTTTTCTGCAAACCCCAAATACCGTCCCTGTGACGGCATGGCTGCCACAGCCACCCTACCCCAGGGACACATGGCCTGTCTCTCCCCAGGGCAGGAGCCGGACATGCAAGGACCTGGTGGAGGGGCTGCACGTGCCAGGCTGGGGTTGCAAGGCTGGGAGAAGCACTAGGGATGGGGATAACTCTGTTGTCCCTATGGAAAGGCAAGGGGATGCATGCCCAGCCATCCCATTCCAGTGCGTGCTGGCTTGTTGCACAGTGCCAAGGGGGTGTTTCGGATTGTAAATGCAGAACTAACCACTGAAAATGCTTTTAAAAGTATATATATACATATTTGTGTGTGTATGTGTGACATGGAATGACTGAGGAGTTTCTGCTCCCCCAGGCTGAGGCTGAAGTGGCTTCCTCAACCGCCGTATCCAGCTGGTAGAGGAGGAGCTGGACCGAGCCCAGGAGCGCCTGGCCACCGCCCTGCAGAAGCTGGAGGAGGCTGAGAAGGCAGCTGATGAGAGCGAGAGGTGTGATGGGAAAGGACAGTGGGGGTGGTATCAGGTGGGGGTATTGACTGCAAGCAGCCTGCTTAGTTTTGCAGTGAGGTCCCTCTGAAAGGACCTCATGTGGTTTATGTTGGTTTTCCTGCAGACTCCAAAGGGAGAGAGCAAAGCCACAATGCAAAGAAGTCCTCCAGGCACAGGCGTTCCTAAAAAGACTGAAATTTCCAGAGCATAAAATCCTGATAAAATTTACCTGGTATTTATGAAAACACCAGACTGTACCCGAAGACAGAGGAAGCTAGGAACATATTTTCTTACCCAGAGCAGCCTCCTGTGCTCAGGGTCTCAACAACAGCCCAGGAGGCAACATCTGTGCCTGGGAACTAAGTTCAGATTTGACAACAAAACAGCCTAATTCAAAAGCAGTGCTACAAAGTGTGGGTTGTCCCATCCTTATGGCAAGCAGGTTTCCCGGACAGGAGCTGTGCAGGCAAGGGCACTCAGGTTTGTGGGAGTGCCTGGACACGTCACAGTGTTCCAGACAATGATGTGAGCTCTTCCCTCCATTGGCAAAGACTAGTTTGAGCAACAGCATCTGAGTGAGAGGAGAAGAGTCTGCAGGACTCCCTTCTGTGGGGGTTCACAGGGTTTGGTAACCCTGTTTGTGAACATCACCCGGAATGAGAAAGGCTTTGCCACAGGATGTTCTCTAGCATTTCCTAAAGGCTGCTGGCCTGTCAGGCTGTTTTTGTGGAGGTTGTGGCTGGCTCATCTTCAGCTGCACACTTTTTCACCCCTACAGATTGGGTTCAGGACCTGCCTGATTGAGGGCCACCACAGCCACATGTCCTCACTCTGGGGCATAGCCCTGGAGTCAGCTCCACTGTAATTGTGCACAGGAGCATTTTTAGGGTACTGCTAGTGACCCTACTGTGTGGGTGGCCAGCAAGTGCCAAGCAATGTCCTATGTCTCTGGAGGATGGTGAGGTTAGGGTACAGTGGACAGGCAAGATGTGCGGATGCCACCTTGACCCACGGCAGTAACATCTTTTGGCTTGGTCTTTCCTCAGAGGCATGAAGGTCATTGAAAACAGGGCCATGAAAGATGAGGAGAAAATGGAGCTCCAGGAAATGCAGCTGAAGGAGGCAAAGCACATAGCGGAGGAGGCTGACCGCAAATATGAGGAGGTGCATACCCCCTTCCCCAGTCCTGACCCCCTGGCAGCACCCAGAGCCACCTCCTCGCAGCCCTGTGCCCCCAGCTGGGGCAAGCACAGGGCCAACATATGCCTCTTTCTCCCATCAACAGGTCGCCCGCAAGCTGGTGGTCCTTGAGGGAGAGCTGGAGCGCTCAGAGGAGAGGGCAGAGGTGGCAGAGAGGTGAGCAGGGCTCCCGGCAGGCAGTGTGCAGGGGTCCCACACAGCCCTTGCCCCAAATCCCTGGCAGCATGGGGATGGGGATGACCCTCCTTGGGAGTGTCAGGGCCTGGCATTGGGGTGGTCCTTGGGATTGTAGGCTGGGGGCAGGGGGGTGCCAACCTACCAGCATCACATCCTTGACCCTGTTCTCTGCTGTCCCCCCACCCCGGGGTGCCCCTCTTTCACCCCAGCCGAATGAGACAGTTGGAAGAAGAGCTGCGGACCATGGACCAGTCTCTCAAATCCCTCATTGCCTCAGAGGAAGAGGTACTGGGGCAGGGGTGCGGGGCGATGTGCAGCAGCCCCCCTCTCTCTGTCGCTGTCTCTCGAACCATGCGAGCCACCTCTCTCTTCTGCACCACTGCCTCTACCACTGGCCTCCCCTCACCTCCCTCTCCAGCAGGTGCAGGCTGGGCACGCTCCTCCATCCCTCCATCCCTGCTTCCCTTGGCAGGGCCGGTGAGAGCCCGGCTGGTGGTAATGCACGAGGTGTCCGTGCAAGGAAGCACAAGGAATGGATGAACAGATGCGTCCTGGCAGCTCCTGCTCGCAGCGGCTCTGCTCCTTGTCCACGTGCACTGAGTCTTCTCCTCTCTCAACTTGTTTTCTCTCTTTCTTTCTTGCTACCCTGTGCCCGTTCTTTCTGCTCCTGCTCTTCTCCTGCCCTCTGGCCCTGCTCCCCCCCTCCTGCCGGCCCTGCTTGGGATGTAGTAAATGTGGTGACCTAGAGGAGGAGCTGAAAATTGTCACCAACAACTTGAAGTCCCTGGAGGCCCAGGCTGACAAGGTAGGACCCAGTGAGGCTGTTGAGGCTGGGTGGAGTGCGTGGGGTGTGGGGGTGCTGTGATCTCCTGCTAGAGTGAAGGACAGATGAAGGTTTCCCCTGGGGCTCACAGGTGCCTGTCTCTGTCTCTGCAGTACTCTACCAAGGAGGACAAGTACGAGGAGGAAATCAAGCTTCTAGGGGAAAAACTGAAGGAGGTAAGGAGTATAGGGCTGCCACTGCATCAGTGCAGGCATGAGTTTGCCACCCTGAGTGGATTTTGACCCCTTTATGCCTATGTCCTCTCACAGTTTCCCAAACTGCAGCTCTGCAGCATAGCAGGTGCCTGGGTCTGGGATGCCCCTCTATGAATCTGTTCTGGTTTAGGGTGTGAGGCTCCATGGGGCCTTTGACTTTTCTTGTCCATTGCCTTTACCAGAGGAGCGCTTGTGGAGAAGGGTACCAGAGATGCAAATGGGGCAGATTTTGAGTGCAGTGCAGCCTGCACCGCCCCTGCGGTGCCCTGCAGCTCACCCTCTCCCCACTGTGCTTCCCACAGGCTGAGACCCGGGCGGAGTTTGCAGAGAGGTCTGTGGCGAAGCTGGAGAAAACCATTGATGACCTAGAAGGTAAAATGTCCCCGCCAGCCCTGTGTTCCTCTTTCCCAGGGCATCACTTGGCCACATTGTGCCCCTGGTGGGGCTGGATAGGGCTTGGCCAGGGTGAGGGGGTGGGTAGGGGTTCAGGGAGGTGGGAGGCTGGATGCCATGGTGTCTGGTGCAGGAGTGCAGAGCTGGGGTGTGGGCTCTGCCCTTGGGTGGGGAATGGGGTCACATCTATGCCGCCTGTGCCTGCATGCTCCTGCTGCCCTCAGCCCGCCGCTCACAGCCACTCTCTCTCTCCACCTTGTGCCCCCCACTCTGCTCCACCATCTGCCCCCTGCCTGCTCCCACCTGCAGATGAAGTGTATGCGCAGAAGATGAAGTACAAAGCCATCAGCGAGGAGCTGGACAATGCACTTAATGACATCACCTCCCTCTGAGCCCCCTGCTGGGCACCAGCACTGCACCCCTTCCCCACCTGCCTCTCCCCTCCCCAGCTTAGCTACTTGCCTGCCTGACCGTCCCACCTCTCTCCCCACCCTCTCTGTCCTCCTCTGTCCTTCCTAGCCTGTGCCTGTCCGTCGGCTCCTTTGGGACAGGAGCCGGCCCAGGGTGTTCCCGCTGTACCCCTCTTTGGGGAGACAAGATGTAGGTGCTTAGAACTGTTTGGTCAGGGCAGGCCAGCAGCTCCATGGAGTCCTACATGCTGGCTGAATAGTGCCTGTGTAGCAGGTCTGTGCCATGGTATTGCCCAACAGGGATCAGGGCTGTGCCTAGAAGCCTTTTGCTCCAGCACCTCCCTCCTTGGCTCCCCAGCAGCAGAAGCACTGGGGACCCTGCAGCTCCGGGGATGGGGGGCCATCTCCCCCCCACATACTCCCAGCAAAGCCCCTCGGTGCTGCTTGCTGGCCCCAGGATGGGGATGACCTGCATTGGGGAAGCGGCACCTCCACTGCCAAAGCTCAGGCCTGGGGGATAGAGGGTTGGGCCCGACTGTGCAGTCACCTCCTTCCCTGGCAGGCAGGCAACCCCCAGCTCCTCCCTCACCCCGCCTTCTGTCCTTTGCACATCGCTCTTCAGTTTGCATCTCATGACTTTTCTTTAATGTTCTGTCCCTTTGGTTTAATGAGTTGGTTTCAATAAAATTTCAACATTGGTTTCTCCTTTGTTTTCTTCATGCCACTCTATCCCTCATCTCCTGCCTGTCTCACGTGGGTCCTGTCAGCGGTGTGGTAGGAGGTGGTTGCAGGCAGCTCGCGGGACCCCCGGGGTAACCATGGCTGAGACCCGAGAGGCTCCTGCACTGCCAGGCTGAGTGGAACAGGGCCCTTTGTGCTGACCCCAGTCACCCTCTGGCTCTCATACACAGCTTTCCTCATCTCATGCCATCTTCTCCATGACTCTTTTGGAGGGAAACACGAGGGTTAGACCTGGTCCTCTCCATTCGCTGTCTCCACTCCCAGACATTTCCTGCAAGCAGCAATCTCAGCCCTGTTATGTGTCCTGCATCACCTTCCCTTGGTGAAAGAGCTGGTGCTACCCTTCAGCAGTGATCTCTTGTGATCCCTAAATTTGTCCTTGATACCCCTCCTCTTTCCTCACCACCATACTGTGCCCCAGAATCCAGTTCTCAAATTGACGGATCTACAGACCTGTCCCTGCGCCAGTACTCCTCCTGCCAGTCCAGCTGGTCTCTGCTGCTAGCTGGGCAGCTGTGGTGTTTCCACTGAGGGCTTTGGGGAATGCTGTCTCTTTTCACTAACTCGCTTTTTTCTCTCTCTTTCCTGTGCTGCGTTGACGTCTCCATTTTCTCTAGAGCGCTCTCAGCAGGAGGCCGAGAAAAACCGTGTTCTCACTAACGAGCTGCGGGTCATCCTTACTGAACTTAACAACTGAGCTGCCCAGAGCTCCTGGCCCCGGCCCAGCCTCCCTGCCCTGTTTTGGCCAGGCTGGCTCAGGGCTGGGAGCCCCTACCTGCTCCCCACTGGTGCAAGGCGAGGTGTGAAACCTTGGCTAATCCTCACAGGGGTAACTACCCTGCGTGGGGGGGGACAGGAAGCCCCTCTGGAGCCTGATTGTTTTTTTTGTGGGAGAGGAATAAGGTTTTTTTGATGGACTGGGGTGCCCACTTGGTGATGGCTGTCCTCTGGCATCAGCCTGGCTCTGCCAGGGAGGGAGGTGGTGGTTTGTATCGCTGCTTTCCTCCCCTTGTCCCAGGAGTTGATGGGCAGCCTCTTCCTCCTCACTCTGGTCACCCCAAAATGTGCAAGGAAGATCCTCTCAGAAAGGGGTCCCTGCAGGGTGCCAGGATCGCTGGGATAGGAGCTGGGGACCCAGCAGCACCCACTGACCCAAACTTGGGGCAAAGGACAGGGAAGAGACCAGCAGGGTGCACTGGGAGATGGGGCTGGGTAGGCAGAGCTCTTGTTCCATCCCCATCTCGGGGGAAGGAGGATGCCATTTGGCAGTGAACACCAGAGGAGGCTGCCTTGGCAGCGGGCTGCCTGGCAGAGCTCATCCCTGTAGCCTTGTTAGCTCGGCTCCTTATCTTTCTGTTATCGTCTCTGCCTGCCCTCCCAGGCTGTTATGAGGTTGTTGTCTCACTCCTTTTCTTCCCGGAGCACTGCTGGGTCATGCAGCAGGCACTGGCTCTCCGCTTTCACTGGCAAAGGGTTTG
Source organism: Manacus vitellinus (assembly GCF_001715985.3). Lineage (NCBI taxonomy): Eukaryota > Metazoa > Chordata > Aves > Passeriformes > Pipridae > Manacus > Manacus vitellinus. Next base: position 5,978,475 of record NW_021940508.1, on the reverse strand, counting down.
TGCATGTGCCCACAGCCAGCCAGTGCTGACGCCTTGGGGCTGGCCAAGTAATGGTCCTCACCGGCGGCACGTGCGCTGCAGAGGGCTCAGCCATGGGCCACGGGCACCGTGGGAAGATGGAAATGCTGAAGAGCAGCAACTGCCTGCCCCAGTGACCAGCCCTGACTGGCCTGGGTGCCCTGGCAGGTCCCAGAGCGGCTGGACTCATCCCTGCCGGAGATGGGGTGGTTTGTGTGGACTCTGCTCCACCAGGAATGCCCCATCCGGCTGGAGGCCACTGCTGTACTGAAATGTCTGTCTGTGTGCGTGTGTCTGTGCTTGGTGTGGTGTGTGTGGGTCCGGCTGCACCTGGGTACCCTTGGGTTGTGTCTGTGTGTGTGTGTCTGGGTGTCCCTTGCATTCACAGAGAGCCTGGCCAGTGCCAAAGAGGAGAACGTGGGCATCCATCAGGTCCTGGACCAGACCTTGTTGGAGCTGAACAACCTCTGAGCTGCCCTGGAGAGCCCCCATCCCTCTTCCCTACCCAACACGTGCACCTCACTGGCATGCTCAGGACATCATCAGCTGAACTGCATCTTGGCCAAATCCACACATCCATTGAGAAGGGAAGCCCTGCAGCCTTACAACATGGCTCAGGGACATCTTGTCTGTGCACAGCCTGACTGGCTCTGTCCTGTCTTCATGTCCAAATATTAAAGCAGTTTGACAAGATGGCTGGCTGCATTTGGTCCTTGTGGGCGGGCACAGGCACTGGGAGGTGGGGTGGGGGTCTCCCTGCCCAGTTCGTGCAAGGAGGCTCTGCAGGGGCCCAAGTCCACGGCCAGCATATGGATATTCTCTGTGGCTGTGGGGGGCTCAGAATGATAACATGGCTGTGTTTCCTCACTTCCATCACTTCCTTGGAATGCAGAGGAAACCTCTGCATCTCAAGCTCAGTCTAAATTCATCATCCTCTTCAAGTAGAGAGTGATAGACTATGTCACTGGCATGCCCCCTTCCACATTCTGCTTGCTATCTACTTGGCACCTGGGGAAGCCACAAGGTCTTTGACCTGTCCGTGGAGTCTGCTTCAGGATTCCTGTGTATGACACTGAGGAAACATACAAACACATGACCATGCATGCACATGTTATTAGTTATTGGGGTCTGCTCCATGTCTGGGATTAGCTGCTCACCCTGTGTAGCAGTTGCATTTTCTATTACCCTTGACTGAGGGATAGCTGTATAAGCTAGCAAACATCAATGCAGCAGACAACCACTTCCCAAAGTGTTCAGGAAGTTTCCTCCTGGCTTGCTATATTTTCTCCAACACAAATTGAAGAGAAGCCAGATGTGTCTCATCGCTGTCACCAAAACAGGCTGGATTTCCTGGGGATGCCCAAAGTCATGATCTAGTCCTGCCCTTCGCTTTGGGCCCCTCCATGATGTGTGCCAAGCCCTGTTGTCCCACGGCACCCAACGGATATCCCTCTAAAAGCACAGCCACATACTGACAGGAAACACAATTCATGCTGACCCCTTGTCAAGCCAGGCCATCGCCCCAGCGAGCGACCGCCAGGGATAGCTTTTGTTATCTGCTTTCCTTTATTTGCTGAGCCTCTCAGCTCAGGAAAGGAGGGTGGTGAGATCGCATCTCTTTCCTGCCCAGGTGCTGCTGGCCTCCTGCCCTCTCCCTGGCCCAGCAGTTTTGTGGTTCCAAGTCCTTCTCCAACAGGTAAAAAAGCTCCCTGCGCATTGGGTGCTCGTTTTCTGTTCATCCTCCAAAGGGTGCAAGGCCTGTCATGAGCTGCAGCCTCCCACCCTGGACCTGGGCAAGCAGGAGGGGAGGACAGTACACACTGTCTTGGACTGCTGAGCTGTTCCTGTGCAAAGGCTGGAGCTCCTCCCTGGGTCCACCTTGTTTTCTTGCAGTGCATCAGCTGAGCCACTCTGTTGTTTAGTCAAAGCACCTTCCAGGTAGGGGATTGTCTGGTTCCAAAAAGAACCAGAGTGTAAAATCACCTTTTCTCTGGAAGCCTGCACCCTGTGCTGCAAACAAGCCTGCCCTGTGCTCTGGTCAGGGTGCGTCCTGGTGCCCAGCCTCTGTCGCCTTCCTGCTGGGACAAAGAGCCCTTTCACACCCACTGTTTTTTCCCCATTAGCTGCTGCTGCCTCCTGGTTTGTACCAGTCCATCTGACTTAACCATTTACAACCCTCTGCAAGGGCTTTTTTGTTCCTTTGAACTGTCTGTGGTTTGGCAATAATATCCTGATATCTGTTCCCAGGTGATGCTCTGCCCGGGAAAGACATGAGCCATTTCGTGGTTCAGCAAAGCTTTGCCCTTCCTCCATTCTTCCACCCATCTCCTTCCCCCACATGGCCCTGCAGAGAGAGAAGGCAGCCAGGGAAAGCCCTGGGAGGCTGGGGAACCGTGGAGCAGCTGGCATGGGAGCTCGACCTAGAGGCATGTCCCCCATGTGCCACAGGCCCACGCTGAGGACTGAAGCGCCTGTCCTCTCCTCTCTTCCTCTATCTGCACATCTCCCACTGAATTTCAACCTTTGGATTTGTTTCTCTTGGCCTGACAGACTGAACATCTCCCCAAAGAGCTTTCAGCCCTGTCATGGGCTGCCACCCCATTGATAAACCACCCCATTAACCTCTGGCAGCCTTTCACCTCTGCCCTCTGCCCCAGTTTTCTTGCCTCTCTGGCGTCTCATTTCATCTCCAAATCCTTCCTGTTCAATATCCTTGAACTACACGCTGGAGGGGGAGGACCAGACAAAGAATGTCTGAGATATTTTGATATGTTGAGCTGTGCAGAGCCAGGCACAGACCACTGTCACCCCTCAGTCCCTCCCTGCATTTACAGCTTGAGAGATTGGGGTGAGGTCCAGAAGAGCCACGTTGTCGAGCTGTGCAGGGTTTGTTGCAAGGCTCTGGGGGTTTTCAAAACAGGTCAGGCAGCCTGAAGCCAAGTGTCACACAAATCCCCCTTCTCCCTGTTCCCAGATTGATATTAGGGACTTCTCAATGCCAGCAGAGGACAAGGCAGCTGGAGGGAAACATGGACACCAAAACCACGTGGTGCTGTCTCATTTCCATATGAGTTATGAATGCCCCACATGCAGTGCTTGGTACTGCACTACACACTGGGGCTGTGCTGCCTGTGAGGGAGTGTGCAGTGAAGGAGGATGTGGAGCCCCTGCTCCACATGCTCAGGGGGGGTTGGGACCAGCACTGGAGCACCCCTGCAGCAAGACAAGCCTATAGCAGGGTGACAGGCAGCAAGGGACCCTTGGGGAGCATTCATTGTATTGGTTTAGTAGTTGCTGGCCTCAATGTTGATTACTTGTCTTTCAGAGCAAAAGTAAATAAAAAGCACCTGTTCTCAGGGTTCTGTTATGTGATGCCTTTCTTGCAGGATGTCTTCTCTATGTTGATGTTTATTGTCCTTGTGGACTGGGCTAGGATCACCATCTTGGTGCACTTCACAAATGATTTCCTCTGGGCCAGGTGGTCTGACTCTGAGCTGTTTTGCAAAGAAGTTATGAAACCTTAGGCAAACTTGTGCCCCATTTCCTCCTCTGGGATCCCTTTTGCCAGGGCATGACTTGGCCCTGCAAACCCCAGCGATCCAGCCAAATGCCAGTAGTGTCCCTGGAGCGAAGATCCAGCCTCCAACTTGCTGGCTGCAAGGGCCAAGGAGTGGGCTGGAGGGGCAGTGCCCCAGGGTTTTCCCAGGTTCAGGAGAGCCCTCTGTGTGCCACACTGGAGTGCTCTGCTGCGGATTGTGCCTCTCAGGAGCAGGGCCATGAGTATTTCATGAATAGATGCTTTGAGCCCCAGACCCCTCAGAAGCTTTGAGCCTGGCTGCAGGTGTGCCGAGACAGGCACGGGGGCCAGTTCAGCACCTGCAGAACTCGACATCCAATGCACTTGTCCGAAGTCTTCTGGGGGAAGAAAGCGTGTTGCATGAGGGTGTGGGTGTCAGTAAGTGGGAGTGGGTCCCGAAGTCCCTTTCTTTGTCAAGTCTCCTTTGGGTTGAACACACAAGTGGAGGGAACACAGACTCACAGAGCCACTGAGGCTGGGACAGCCTGCACACCCCAGCCCTGGTCCCTGGGTGGCCGTGGGGACAAGGCCAAGCTCCCCGGGTACAGACTGTGTTCCCACACAATCACAGGATGCCCCGAGCTGGAAAGGACCCACGGGGACCATCAAACTCCAGCTCCTGCCTCCTGCACGGGACACCCCCAACAATCCCACCACGTGCCCGGGAGCGTTCTCCAAACGCTCCTTGCGCTCTGTCAGGCTTAGCGCTGCGACCCCTTCCCCGGGGAGCCTCTTCCAGCGCCAGACCCAGCTCCGCGCTCAGCACCTTCTCCCGATATCCCACATTCCCGCCCGCGCGCCGTGACGTCACCATCTGATCCCGCCCACCGCTGTCAGGCCACGCCCCTCCCGGCGCGGCCCCTGTGGCCGCTTCCGGCGCGCGGGCGCGCCGCAGCCGTGACGTCACTGGCCCCGGAAGGGCGGCGGAGGGGGAAGGGCCGCCGGGCCCGTCCGGACCGAGCTCCGCGTCCCGTGTGTCCCGGCCCCGTGTCCCGCCGACATGACGCTCGCCGTCTTCTTCGGGTGCACCTTCATCGCCTTCGGGCCCGCCTTCGGCCTCTTCCTCTTCACCATCGCCCGCGATCCGCTCCGCATCATCATCCTCATCGCCGGGTCAGTCCCGTGGTGGGGGCGCTGACGCTGCTGTGGGGGCTGATGTGGGGCCAGGATCGGTGCCGGGAGCGGTGTGGGGATCACGGGGCACAGGGACCAGTGCTGGTGCTGGTACCAGTACGGGTGTGACAGGGGTGCTGGTACCAGTATGGGAGTGAAAGGGGTGGTGGTACCAGTGTGGATGTGACAGGAGCACTGGTACCAGTGTGGATGTGACAGGGGCACTGGTACCAGTGTGGATGTGACAGGAGCACTGGTACCAGTGTGGATGTGACAGGAGCACTGGTACCAGTGTGGATGTGACAGGAGCACTGGTACCAGTGTGGATGTGACAGGAGCACTGGTACCAGTGTGGATGTGACAGGAGCACTGGTACCAGTACAAGTGTGACAGGGGTGCTGGAACCAGTACAGGTGTGACAGAGGTGCTGGTACCAGTGTGGGTGTGACAGGGATACTGGTGCCAGGATGGGTGTGACAGGGGCACTGGTACGAGTGTGGGTGTGACAGGGTGATGGTCCCAGTGCCTGTACACGACCAGTATGGTCCTGATGGGGCACTGGTACCACTGCTGGTGCTGATACAACATGGGTGTGATGGGGGCACTGGTACCACTGCTGGTAGTGGTACCAGTATGGGTGTGATGGGGTGCTGGGACCAGTGCTGGTGCTGGTGCCATATGGGTGTGACAGAGGTACCAGTATGGATGGTACCAGTATGGATGGTACCAGTATGGATGTGATGGGTGCTGGTAGCATGAGGGGCATGAGGCATGTGACTGGTACTGGCTGAGGCACCCTCATGGGACAGTACCTGTGCTGCTGTGGCTCAGTGGGGTCACCAGTATTCATGCTGGTGCTGTTCTTTGCATGACAGGAGCACCAACATTGTTTCTCTTACTGTCACAGCCATCGGTACATCATGGACACCAGTACCTATAATACCAGTACCAGTGGAGGGTTGGGAGTGGTACTGGTGCGTGTGTGCAGCTGGGGCACTGGCACCAGTATCGCTGGGACCAATAGGGTGTGGTACTGCTGCTGGCATGAATATGATCCTGGCACAGGTGCTGGTACTGCTTTGAGCACAATAGGGGCACTGGTGCCAGTTCTGGTGAGTGGTGGAGCAGGAATGCAGGCACAGCACAGCATTGGGACCAGTACAGGCACCACCTGCCCGGCACTGGGACCAGAACAGCGCTGGTGCTGGTGGGAGAGCAGGCAAGGCTGGGGCACAGCTACCATGCCAGTACCAGCACAGCGGGGTGCAGGATGGTCCTGATGGCCCCGGCATAGCCCCAGTGCCAGCAGGCTCTGTCTCTTGCAGGGCTTTCTTCTGGCTGGTGTCGCTGCTGCTCTCGTCCCTCATCTGGTTTATCGCAGTGAAAGCCAGCGACCCGCGGGATGAGCGGCTGCAGAAGGGGCTCCTGATATTTGGGGTGATGTTTTCTGTGCTGCTGCAGGAGGCCTTCCGCTTCCTTTACTACAAGCTCCTCAGGTAATGGCGTCTCCCCTGCTGTGCCAGTGCTGCTGGATGGTGGTCCTGGCCGTGGAGGGTGTCACATGTTGTCTGGGAGCTCCTGGGCTGGGGGCGATGTCACATGTGGCACCAGTCATCTCGGTGCTCTCTGGGAGTGCATGGGTGGCACCTGTTCTGATGTGTTGACCTCAGTGGGTCTCAGGTAGTGGAGCAGAGCAGCCCTAAGGTCTGGAGGACCTGGTGCCCGGACCAGCCCGGGGCACAGTCTCAGTGCAGCCTCGGCAGCTCCCGGCCTCCAGGGTGCCACTTGCTTGGAGTGCAGGGTTTGTGCTGCCAGCTGAGCACGTGCTGCACCCTGTCCTGTGTGTGGACAGATGGACAGACACTGTGCTGGGGCTGTGCAGACAGGCATGGGCAGGTAGTGCTGGGGTCAGCATCCCTCATAACCCCCAGCTTTCCCGGGTGGAAGCTGGGAGCAGGCCAGGGGAGCCGGGGCTCGCAGTGCTCCCTGCGGCAGGGCACTGTTGGAGGCAGGCAGGCAGAGGGTAGCAGTGCTCCACGGAGCAGCCTCTGACACAAACCACTGCTTGTGGATCTCCAGATCTAAACTCTGCTGCCCTCCCCGGGCTGAGGAGCTGTCTGATGTGCTCACCCGCCACACCTCTAGCTGATAAAAATTATGAAGCCTCTCCCAGTTTCTCTCCCCAAAGAATTTTTCCAGCTCCTTCCTTGTTTGTCAACATCTTTCTTGGAGTATAAATGCAGAGATCAGGTGCAGCCTCCCTTGCCTGCACTGGAGCTGCTTTCCATGTGGGGGTGCTGCTGCTTACCTTACACCCGATGTCCTGCTCACCCCAGCCCTGCTCTGCTGGGCTGGCTGGCACCCACATTCCTCTGTGGAAAATCTTTCTGTGTGGCTTCACGTGGTGTTCACATGTCTGGTTTGCCTGGTGGTACAAGTCACACGGATGTTCTCCGTGGTGGATGTTGCAGCTCGAGGTGGGGAGGTTACCAGGAGGATGACATAGTACAGACTGAGTACTGCACCATGCCTCAGGAGATGGCTGGGCTGTGTTGGGCTCCACTGTGCTCTCACCCCACAGGAAGGCTATCGAGGGGCTGGTGGCCCTCAGTGAGGACGGCTGCTCCCCCATTTCCATCCAGCAAATGGCATATGGTGAGTGCTGTGCAGAGCAGGGCACCCTGACCGCAGGGCTGGGCGTGGTGCTGGGAGCAAAGGGAGATTTCTCATGCCAGAGCTGGCTGGGAGGTGCCTGGCGTGGCCCCTAGGAGGCTCAGGGCTTGACAGTGTCCCTGTCCTGGCAGTGGCTGGCGTGGGCTTTGGTCTCATGAGCGGCGCCTTCTCCATGATCAACCTGCTGGCGGATGCGTTAGGGCCTGGCACTGTGGGCATCCATGGGGATTCGCAGCTGTACTTCTTGACCTCAGGTGAGTGACTGGCAGCCTTTGCTCATGTCTCTGCCCCACTGCAGAGGCAGCAGAGCCAGGGGGGATGAAGTTTTCCCTCCATGCTGTCCTCTCCATGCTACACCCTCACCCATCTGAGCCCCTGTCACATCTGTTTGTGCCAAACCCTTCTTTCTGTCCCCTGTGACCCTCCCTGCTCTTCTCTCCCATCTCTCCTCGAGTGTGGGAGAGATGCTTTAGCTCCTCCCAGTCTAGCCCAACATTATCTCTACTTCCCCATCGTTCCCCAAGCCTGCAGGCCAGGTTAGGGTGGGCAATTCCCTGATGACACCTCTCTGTGCTCCCTGCAGCTTTTATGACCATGGTGCTGATTTTCCTTCACACCTTCTGGGGGATCCTCTTCTTCCATGGCTGTGAGCATCGGCGCTGGTGGGAGATCGCGGCGGTCATTGTCATGCACCTCATTGTTTCGGGGTCGGTGAGTAACTGGGAGCAGAGCTCTGCACCAGGACCTGTATTTGGGGTACTGGTCCCCATGCTGGGGGGAAACAATCTTTGGCACTAGCGAAGCAGCTGGCCCTTCACAAACCAAATCCTGGAGTTGGTGTCCTCTGTCCCACTGCACTCGTTGAGGCGGCGACACTGCCACACATCCTATCCCTCCCCCTCTCCTGCCTGCTCACCCTTCTCTTCTCCTGCCTCTCTCCGCAGTCATTTTGCAACCCCCTGTATGTGGGCAGCCTGGTGCCCTCCTACATGCTGATGGCTGCTGCCGCTGCCTGGGCTTACCTACTGTCGGGGGGATCTGCGCAGAACCTGCGGCGCTTCCTGCTCTGTAAGTCCTGCTCCGTAAAGGGCATAGGGACACCGTGGGTCCTGCTGGGTACCAGGACTCATGCTGGGATGGCAGGAGGTTGTCCCTGTGGCTGGAACAAGGACATCATCCCCTTGTCTCCCAGACAAGGAGAAGCAAGTGGTTTTTGGGGCCACAGTCAGGTTGTTGCCTCTCCTGGGAGAAGTGGAGTCAAGTGTTTGGTGAAAACTGACCCCTTCTCCTCTCGGTTCCTGCAGGTTTACGGAGCGGAGCCAGCCCCCAGCCAGGATCCTGAGGCCCTGCAGGATGTTCCTGTCCCCAGCCACCCCTGCCCTCCCCTCCTATCCTGGTGGCAGGATCAGCCATCACCTTCTCTGCAATATCTTTTCTCCTGGACTCGGGGACCCTGGCCAGTCCCAGCAGGGCAGGCGCTGGGGTCCGGCTGTGGCAGCCAACCTACCAAACAACCAGTGTGGCTGGGACTGGCTCACTCCAATGCCCCTTTGGGAGCCCCCGTAGAACAGCTCAGTTTTGGGGGGCCTGACTCCACTGGCCCTGCCGTGTGCTCAGCCCCAGTTAGCTTGCCTGTGAAGGATGCTACCTTGGACTGCTGGAGTCTTGAGCCCAAAGAAACCCATCGCTTCTCCCCCCGCCGCCGCAGGCGTGGTGCCCCCCGTACCCGGGCGGGGCGCCCGCATTGCCTCCTTGCTGCAGGGTGGAGGAAGGGGCTTTGCAAAGTGCTGCCGTGCTCTGGCTCACGGCTGACCCTTGTGGGGCTCCTTTCTCCACCTCTTTGCCCAGTCTTGCTACCGCAGGAGCCACGGCCCAGGCGCTCACCTGTGGTAGCGCAGTGAGCTGGTATCTTGGTACAGCAGGATGGTGCTGGGGGACCCAGGGGTACTGAGAGCTCACAGGGTGGGAGGAGAACGGGGAGAAGGCAGTATCCAAAGGGCCCAGTGGACATGGAGGGTGGTGGAGGGCTTGGGAGGAGATGCAATGCCACAGCTGTTGCCGGCACAGATTTGGGAGAGGGTTCAAGGGACCATTCCAATGGATCATTGCCCTCTCCTGTTCTTGGGGATTTTCAGGCGGGTACCAGCCCTGATTCTGTGCCACAGGGCTGGGAGGGAGAAACTGCCATCGGGCTGAGAAGGCAGTTTTATCCATAGTGGGCTTTTATACCAATAAAATTAAGTACCACAGAGAAGTGAGTGCTGTGTGTGGCCATCGGCACTGCCCGTGTGGGGAGGGTACAAGCAGTGGTGCCAGTGGCTTATGCTGGTGTGACTCAGGGAGAATGGTCTGGCAATTGCAGGCCTCATGTGCCTGGAGGGCTTGCTCCTGCTCTGTTCATCCTAACAGGGGTTAGGCTCTAGGTTTACAACTTTGAGATGGAGGCTGCTGAGGGCTGGAGTCTACAGGTTCCTCTCCTCTCCCAGGCCTTGGTTTTGCTACTTGAGCCACCACAGAAGGTGGGAGGTAGCCCTGAATCTGGGGCTACTGTGGCTAATCTAGCTCTGATAGAGCTGGAGGTGATCTGGGTGGGGGCTGTCCAGCAAGCAAGCAGTGGCTCTGCCACCTGCAGCTCTGCCTTTCTCCAGCCCTACCAAGCTGTAGCTGTGTTTTTCCAATGCTTTGCACAAATAAGAGGAGGAAGAAGTCCCAGAGTGATGGAGGGCAGGGCTGGGCTGTACAAGAAGCCTTGTGCTGCTTACTCTGGAGCTCTGCCCAGCGCACAGAGGCTGATGCTGTCTCTGCTGGTTGGGAAGGGGTCCCTGCATACCCTTCTCCACTGTGGATCCAGCTACACCAGGGTGCTCTTTCCTGCCCCACAGCTTCTCACAAGAACAGCAGAGAGGTCTGGTACCATGGGTGGCTTTTACTTTGTTTTTTCCTTTTTTAATAGTTTTTACCTTTTTTATAACAAAAATATCTGTTGGGGTCAAATGCTTCCCCAGGCAAACAGTCCATGTGGGCAGCCTGTGCAGCCAAGGGATGCTGGAGCACTGGTTCATCCTTGGCCCGGGGTGAGAGTGAGGGGAGGTGGGGTGGCAGCTGAACCGGTGGAGCTGGCACTGCCACAGAGGTGTGGAGTTTACGCAGTGTTCTCGGTGCTGGCTGCGGTGTAAATGACTTTGGACTTGGTTGGTGAGTCCAGCCTGGTGGGGTAAGAAAGAGGGGGAGAGTGTTAGACCAGGCAGAAGGTCTTACTGCCTGAGACCACCCTTAAGCCCCCTTCTCATGCCCTGGACCAAGGCCCCCTTCTGCATGTCCCCATGTCTCACCGTGCATTCTGGCTGCGGTGCTTGTAGATGTACAGCAGGAAGGCCAGTGCTGTGACAGCAAAGAGCACCCCGAAGAGCACGGCCAGCACATCCCCTACAAGCCAAGCAGAGCCATGTTACACTGGGAATGGTCCCCAGCAGCTACTGTCTGAGTGAGACGAGGCAGAGAGCAGGCTGGTGGCCCCAAGGCAGAGAGGGCACAAAGGAGCAGCCTCGACTGAGCACACTTACCTGCATGAAATGAGCTGGAGTGTCCTTCTGCAAAGGAGACAAAGACCAGAGGGTGAGAACCAGCAGCACGGATGCGAGCTCTGCCCTGCAAAACCCACTGTGGCTGCCTGCGCCCCAGCTCAGAACATGGCTTCCAGGACCCCAATTCCCAGGCAGGTACACCCCCTGTCCACCTTCTCCTCCTTTGTACCAGCCCCTCACCTACCTGCTGTTGCTGCTGAACCGTCACTACCTGTAAGAGAGACAGTACAGTCAGGAGGTTGCTCCAGGTGTTCGGGGAGGAAGTGTCAAGCCTGCAGGCCTTCGGGCCCCACTGCCAAAGCAGGGCTGCCTGAAAGACTCCCCATCACCCATGAGCAGGCCGGGGACAGCTGCCTGCAGCATCCCCAGGAGCTCACAGCATCTTGCTGCAGGAATCCCAGCCCTGACACCCTGGCACAGAAGCATCAAGGGAAGGATAGAAAAAAGGATCTCTGAATCACAGCCCACACAGAAGCTTCGCTGAGCTCAGCCAGAAGCCTCCCCCCACCATTGCTGTTTCCACCAGCTAGGAAACACAGGCAGGGTGCCGAGCACTGCAGCACCCCATGACTCTACCAAACCCCACAGGAGACCCTGGAGAGGGACATGGGGTGAGCCCAGCAGGCGGTGACCATGGGGACAGTTGCCTGTGGCTGGATGGACAGCTCCCCCTGAGGAGGAGGCAGCCGTCCATTGCGGGCAGGGCACCAGCATGGGGATGGTTTAGTGGCTCTACATGCAGGGAGGGAGCTGTGCCGGGCAAATATTTACCCAGCGTAAGAGCATAACTTTTAAAGAGCTGCACAGTCATCTGTACACGGCTCGGGTATCGCGCGCAGAGTGGCACTATCTGCGGGTTGTATCCAACTGCGGGAAAGCCACCACCTTCACCCAGCTCCCAGGGGCAGGAGCGGTTATCCTGAACTGGGAATGACAACAAGCATGGGCGCAGAAGGTGCAGCTGCAAGCAAAATGAGACGTGACCCCCCAGCACTCCACCTCAGTCTCACTGGCCCCAGGGGTAAAGCAGGCAGTTAGCACTGACGTGGGGAGAAAGCCCCAGCAATCCTGTGCACTCAAGACAGGGGATCAGTGACCTCATCCAGAAGTACTGGGACATTGCCCTGGCAGTTCAGGAACAAGGGCTTTGTGGCTTTGTTGTAGTGGGGATTTTTGGATAGGAATAGCAAATAAGGAAAAGGAAAAAAAAAAAAGGTAGAGCTAGGCAACTCCTCCCTTGCCCCAGCATGGGCACCTGGAGGTTTTGAACAGCTTCTGCAAGAAAGTAGTAAAAGAAAGGCTTGGAGGTAAATGGAAAATATGATAAAGTATCTAACAGGTTTACCAAAGATAGAGCGTGCCAGCCTAACCCGATATCCTTCTTTGATAAGTGATATTCTAGACAAAGAAAATGCGGTAGATTTTATCTCTCCTGGCTTCAGTGAAGCATTGGATGCAGTGCCACATGGGAAACTGCTAGCCAGGCTGAAGACCACAGTGATTAAAAGCCTACAGCCATCAGCAAGCTGGCTGTAGGTGGAATGGTGAGGGAAGTGCCTTGCACCACACTGTGTGGTTACTGAGGCCTGGGACAAAGCCTGTGTGCTGTTCCTATTAGTCAGCTCGACACAAGGTGCAGGAAATGCCACCAAAACAGAAAAGAACAGGATGTTGAACAGAAAAACCCCTGTGACCTCAGGGAACAGCAACGGGTAAAAATTCATTGATGCAGTGCGATAGTCACACCTGAGGATTAAGAGTAAATTCTACTCATTCCTGGAAACCACCAATGCAAGAAAAGCCTTCAAGGACAAACTGAGGACAGGCAGACAGGGCTGCCTCAGGCAGGGGACTGTGTGCCTGGTTGGGATGTCTGTGTGGCCCCACTGGCAGATTGCAGCCTTCAGGAGGGGTCTCCAGCACTGCCCTTCCTGCAGGGTTTGGATGAAGGGTGCTTGCTGCAAGTTTGTGCCACCAACAGCTCCTACTGAATTTATCTGTTGCATTTGGGACTGAAGGAGCTAGCTGGGATGCTAGGACCTGGATGTTTGCTCTTGAACATACATCCCCTAGTCCTCCTACTGTTACGTCTGCAAGACTAAGGATAAACTAAGTTCCTAGAAACAATCTTTCCCTGGTAGGGTGAAAGAAGTGCAGGAACAGAGGAGAGCAGGACCCCAAGACCACTGCTGGGCAGGTCTAACCCAGGCAAATGCTGCACTTTTGTAAGAGGCACAAAGCACTGATTCCTGCTCCTTGCCCCGTCTCTGCACCCCTGCAGCTGGGCACAGCCTGAGCACGCTCACACACTCCTTACCAGGAGTGTGCTTCTGTGAAGGCAGGGTGGTCTGGAAACTGGCCAGCACCCATCGCCCGTGCAGGTCCTGCACTGGCCGGTAATTGTTCTGCAGGAGATCGCTGTCATCAGTCCTCAGGCTGCTCACCAGGATTGACATCTGGAAGGAGAACAGTGTGAGCAGAGCAGCATCCATCCCCCCTTTGGGAGCCAGATGAGCTGCAGGGCACCAGCACAGATGGTGCACGCTTGCAGGGAGAGGCTGGGCAAGACCTAGTGTGGAGCTCATTGCCCTGACAGACCTGGTCACGAGAGAGCTTCATGGTCTGGTTGAAGATTGTCCACTTCACCGTCTGGTAGCAGGGAGGGGTGGTCAGAGAGCCATTGTAGTGGAAGTAGAGTTTCAGGTTGTCAGGCAGTAGACCTGCAATGTTGAATCCGGACACCAACACTTGCTGCCCTGGGAGAAGAAACACCATAGGAGTGACCTGCAATCCTTTGCAGGACAACAGCATGGAGATCATGGGCAGCCCGGCACTGTGTGTGCCACTGGAGAAAGAGCAGTGAGTTTCCCCTGGAGGCATGTGGGAGCAGAGGGCACCTTGGAGCACTGCTTCCATAGGAGCGGTGCAATGCTCCCCTTCTCATGTACACACAGCAAATGCCTGCTGCAGCTTCGCTCTGCCAGGCAGTGGGTTTCTCTGCAGGGCTGCAGCCCCTGAGACAAGCACTACATGGGACAGGGCCTTACCTACTCCTTCGACTTCGTGGAGATGCTCAAGTATCTCCTGATAGTATGGGTTCTCACTTGGCCCAACCTGCAACACAGAGACTCCACAGTTATGGCAAGGACAGGGGCTGAAGGGAGACCACCCAGTGATGGCAGTGCCAGCAAGGAGGTGTCACTCTCTGTGAGAGGCAGCTTATCCCCATGACCCCTTCATTCTATCAGCACTGCTCTGCCCTCTCTCTCCCCTTCTTCCAAGGTGCATTTGCATCTTTGACAGTCCTCAAAACTGTGCCCAGCTCTGCCACCCCAGCCCCACCTTCCCCCTGCTGATCTATGGGACTCACCTCCAGAAAGGCTCCCAGTACAGCCAGGCCATCTGGGCGAACCATTGCCTCCTTAAAGCTGTCATACTTGGTGTTGTAGTGGACCACGTGGATCTGAAAGGGAAACATGCAATCCTAATGTAGGATGGGCACCGATGGGAGATGCTCACCACTCACAGGGCTCCAGCCTTCTAAAGCAAGGGCTGGGAAAGATGTGCACATGTGACAAGCACCCCTCCTGGGAAGAGAAAATGCTGGTGAGACCAAGGAAATGCGCTGCTGCAAAGCAGCCAGCAGGAGGGTCTGCTTGCAGGAACTTCCCCAGCCAGGGACGGCAATGTCCTGCATACCAGGGGCTCATACTGCAGAGCTGGTCTCAGTTCGAGGACAGCAGCTAGAGAAGGAGGGATAAAACCAGATGGGAGCTGGCAGAGCAAGAGGACAGTGTGTACAGAGTAAACAGTCCCTGCAGCTCCCAAAGCAGGCCGCTCACAGCCTCCAGGGGAGCTGGCTTCCCCAGCTGGGGACCGCCACAGCTCCTGCTCCATCAGCCCAGGACGAGGCTGCAGCGTGAGTCTCGCCCAGCACCAGAGCGTGGCCTCTTACACTGAACTGCATTGCTGCAGAGCTGCCTGGGCTCCTGGCCGGGCGTTACAGCCTTCGTCCAGCGACAACGAGAGCCATGGGCGAGGAGCATGACAGCCCTCCAGTGCCTTCCCTGCCCAGCACCGTGAGGAAAAGGACTCATCCACCACCACGAGGGCTCCTCACCTCGGCACCAAAGCGTCGCCCGTCGACGGTGTGCTCCGAGCCAGGTGCCAGCAGGGATCCCCAGTGCAGGTGCAGCTGCACGGCTCGGTACTGCTGGGCATAGCCACCAGTGATGGCCAGTGACTCAGGCAGCTCCAGGACAACTGCAGAGGCAGAAGGAAGATGTCAGTCAGCAAAACACAAAGCCCAGTCCACCCCACAGGGACACAGAGGAAATGTCTCAAGTGAAACAGTCACCCTGAGCTTGTGGAAATTGATCATAACAAAAAAACCTTGCTTTCCATCTTTCATGGGGCTACGGGCAAGCCTGCCAATGTGGCAGGGCTCAGCTTTCGACTTCAGATTGTAGGACACTGCAGTAAATACGTCAGCTTCGAAAACAGCTGCTATGAAAATGCTGGAAAGTGAAGAGCCCCTCTGCAAAGACTCCCGGGGCCAGCTCCAAGGCAAATGTTATCCAACAATTTATTCAGTAAGTGAGAATAATATAAAGAGACCATGGACAAAATTCGTAGAGAAAGATATTGGCAGAGTGGTGAATACCTATGAGAGCAGGGCAGCTGGACAGAAAGCTGCGGAGCTTGGCAAGCTGAGACCTTTCAAATAAGGCAGCCTGCGAGTGTCTGACAGCACTGGAGCTGGTGGCATGGAAGCATTAAATATTTTTAAAGCACTTAGAGCTCAAATTTTTGCCTCTTTGGATACTGTAAATTCATATTTCATTTTTCTTTACTTCAGTGTGGTTTATCCAGCTATTTTGGACTCACGTTGCAGTGTGGCAAAGCTAAAGCTGAGTTACCTGGATGTGAGGCAAAAACATCAGGAGCATCCCTGGACCCTGTGAAAGGCTGTCTTATCCTTCTAAGCATGTCTTCCTAATTTTTAATATAAATTCTTTTCTTTTCTCCTTTATAGGTGAAGTGGCCCTTAGTAACATCACCAAGCTAGGGCACAGATTCGGAATTAACCACGTAGCAGGGCTGTGATGAGTCATTTGCCATCTCGAGTTCCCTGCCACTGGGTTCAGAGATAGAAAACTCAAACACAGGAACTGGGAGACTGCTCTCTCCCTGTGAATTTATCTGCTTTTACCTTTCTTTTGTATAGCTGCATCATTGCATTCCTTCTCCCAGCTACCTGAGTCATTTTCAGGCCCTTTAAAAAGCTTATGCAGCATATAAACTTTATGTTACCAAAATGAGTAATTGTTCAAATATCTTACTGGACTGGCAACTTTTTATTTATTTATGGCTTTTCATAAAGCAGGCAAGTCATTGCCACAATAAATAAAGGCATTTTATAAGCATGGGAGAAAGTACTTCCCCCCTCCCCAGTGAAAATGCTCTGTCTGCTTTTCTAAACACCAAGCAATACCAGATGCCAGGGTGTCTAAAATAGCAACTACTGAGCTCAACTAGCTTAACTCTGCAGGCACGTTAGGGCAGGAGGCCACAATAAGAGCTCTGTGCATGCACCATGCAGCTGATCGGACCATGCACAGCGAGTCTGACCTCTCAAATTTGCTGTACACACAGGTCAGCTCCATCTCGCTTGCTACCAGGGCAAGGAGGTGCCTTATCTCACCATCAGCAAGTTCCTAAGTCCCTTTCTCCACAACCTTTTCTTAGCTTAGCGACTGGCAAACACCAGCGTGCACAGAACAGTCTGCTGGCTCCCAGAAAAAGCTGGTAGCAACCAGGTCAGACCATCCCCAGAGGGGAGATGAATGGAAAGATGTGGTTTTCCTCCATATCTGGCATAACGTGGCTGATACTAAAATAACATAAGTTGTGTCCAGACTTTCCAAAAACCATTCTAAAATTGGAGAAAGGAAACAAAAGATGTATAAAAATTTCTTAAGATCTTGAGACAGCATCCTTAAGCACAGACTTGAAGAAGTTGATCAAGGTTGAGTCCTAAGAGACAAAGGTAACTTATAGGCTAAGTCACATCCAGAGACTGATGAGTCCTTTGAAAGCGAAATGCAGGGGAGGAACCAGTGGCTGCAAACCTGTGTCAGAAATACCAGGGACACATTTTAAAAGGAAATGTGGAGTTTAACAAATTTCTAGAGCTAGCTCCCAAAGGGTCTGGACATCTCCAGGTTTCTCCCCTCATCCAGGAAAACACATGGACTTGGCTCAATGCTTCCCTTTTGGCTTTGAAGGCAACATGACTGCAGCCTGCAAGAGTACCTCCTTCCCAGAGCCCAGGGAAAGGGCATCAGAGAAGCCTGGTCCTGCTGGGAGAGTCTGGGCAGCCTCTGCTTGTGTTTCTGCTTCTGCCCCGCCTTTGCACCCACCTGTGTGCCCATTGTTCTTCAGCACAAGCTTCTCCTTGGCAGGCAGGCTGTATCCAGAGAGCTGGATGGGCCGCAGGTCAGGGCTGAAGATGGTCTGAGCTGTGTCAACATTGATGGGTGACTGCGAGGTGCCCCCACAGTCCGGGTAATCTGTATCCCAGTGCTCCCGGTCTGGTGCAAGAGGGAAGAGAGGGGCTGTCAGTGAGATCACCTGGGTAAGGAGACCACCAGAAAGAAGGTTTGGGGGGTGGTGGGGAAGGGGACGGGCACTGGCCAGGGAATTATCCATGCACATAAGTTTAGATTCCATGAAGTTAGCTTGGGAGCAGATCCGTGCCACCATGTGACTGCATGCAGCTGTACCAGGAAAGGTCTTGGAGCAGGGTGAGCTGCCAGGAAAGTCTATTTTTGGGGTGTTTAGGAAGAACACACGAAGATCATTTACAAGTGGACTTGGCAAACTGTGGAGCTGCTGCCCTGCAGCTCATCACACACTTGCTGTCTTGCACAGCCTGGCCTCTGGCAGGTATCACCCACCCTGCCATTTGAGCAAGGTACCACCGTGCTGCTGGGCTCCGTGGCAAAGGGCCAGCTCACGTGGCCGGGGTGGCTGACAAACAGTGCCACAGCTGGGATAAGCATGGCTGATGCCCAGAAAACTCCCTTTGTACTGCAGAGGGCTGCTTCTAGTGTATCATGGGCCAAAGCAAACCCAGGCTTGTCTCCAGGCCAGACACTCGCAGGACCTCCTGTAAAGATGGAGCTGGGCATTAGCAGGTCCAAGCCAAACCCCAGAGTGGTGGTGCAGAAATAAGGGGTGCATTTGTGATAGCACTGCAGTGATGCCCATCATGGGTGCTGTGGAGAAGCCCCCCAAGCCATGATGGGAAGGTAGGGACAGGCAGGACAGGGAGGGAGGATGACAGAGGGCAGAGGTGAAGGCAAGCTAATCCCTGGGCAGGTCAAAGTCCCAGCAGGGACTGCAAATCCAGCCTGGAGAGCCCAGCCTGTTTTCCTGCGTGGCACAGGATCAGGGGAGCTCCCATGCAGGGAGGAGCCCTGCCCTGAGGGGCGTCCCCCCACTCCCAAGGAGCTGGGGAAACCCTCCTTGGAGCTGCTGCTTCCTGTTGAAACCAGAGCAACCCCTGGCTCTTCAGCCCATCCGTGCCTGGGTTCGGGCACTGTGTCAGGGTCAGGCAGGAGTGAAAGGTGAGTCGTGGAGTCCTCTAATCATTAACCACGGCTGGCTCAGGCCCAGGATCTGCCGAGTGGTAGGAAAAAAGCAGGAGTAACTGTAGGGTATTTACCTTCATAGCTCCAGTGACTGTGGCCTTGAAAAAAAAAAGAAAAGAAAAAACCACATGAATGGAAGGTAAAGGTTGTCAGCAAACGCAGCTCTGCCAGGCAGCACTCTCAGCCACAGCAGCAGGTCACGGGGATCCCACTGCCTTCAATCCCGCTCCCTGCCTTTTCTTTCCCACTCCTTCTACCCCGGCAAATGGTACTGCCTCCTCAGGGCAAGGCCAGGTCCCCTGCAGTTGGTGGTCAGAGGGAAAACCCCAGGGCCTGACATTTTGTCATCATCCTTATAAAGGAAAAATCAGCAATATTGGCTTCCGTCACTAAGCAGCTGTACCAGTACCTTGGCAGCTACTCTGGAGCAGCCAAAACGTCCCATTGTCCCAAGACAAGGCATTTCAAAAGTGCAGGTCCCACATCACAAGGAGTTTGGGCAGCAATTTGCACTGCACCATGCAGACACCCTCCTCCCACTGGAGAAAGAAGCCCTGGGACTCACAGCAGAGGAAAAAACGAGCACCAAAACATTGTCCTTACATCACTGAGTGCTTCTACCATGGGTACAGACTGCCACAAGAAAATGTGCCAGGCCAAATGCTCAGCTCCTGTCCCAGCAGCCCTCTATGGTAGCTCACTCGACCACCGAAATGCCCACACAGAGCTGTATAAAGGCCCTACCATGCAAAACCTTTCCATAGCAAAAGCAGGAGGGAGGACGGGGGGAGTCCGTGCCGGGACCTCTGCGTGTCCTATGTCACCCATGGGGCATACAGTGGCCACAGCAGGGCAGGACAGGCCCTGAGCTTCCCAGCTGGTGACGTGCCCACTGTGCCGATCTAGAGGGGGCAAAGCCCTCCTGGGCAGGTCCTGAGGGTACAACAATACTCAATAGGGTGACCCTCACACCATCAGTCTTCTCCAGAGCTGCCAGCAAAGCTGGATTCCCAGCATGTCACTGGAGCTGGCCTTAGAAGTGCACAAGAGCCTTTTCTCAGATGCTCTGACCAAACATCTTGGCTGTCGCCAGCCCTTCTAGGCAAACAGCTCCAGGCAAAGGGATGTGGGGCTCAGATTTGCCACAAACAGGGAAACATGGCCCAAAAAGATTATGCACCTGCTCTGACTGGCACAACAGGTAATTCATGGGCTCCTCCTCTGACTTGTCCTTACCAGCACACTCCTCACTGCAGACAGGCTGTTGGCACATCCCAGCCCACAAGGGCAGGAGCAGAGGGTGCCGGGATGGGACAAGTCTGGGGCAAAGGGGGGCATTCATACAGCAGCAAGGACATGGAGGAGCATTTAACAAGTACGGTCCAGCACCAATACCATCTCTGTCCCTTGGTGGGGCCAACTGCCTGCCAGGCTGGCTGGGACACAGGAGGGGCTCAGCAGGCGTTGGTTCAGTCCCCATCCCTGCCGCTGACAACAGCTATCGACAGCCACTTGCTATTAATAGGAGTGGATTCCAGCTCGGGGGTGAGAAAGGAAGGGAGAAGTTTTCCCAGGCCCAGATGTCCCATGCAAGGCCCCAAGCGCAGCAGGACCCTGCCCTCCTCTCAGCAAGGATCCAGGCATGGGTACTCCTGGGGGTGTTTGGTGCATCTGCTGGAAAGTGAAGGCCACAGCCAAACTCGGCTGGAAAGTTCTGGAGGGTGTTTAGGGGTGCTATGCTTTGCAGGGATGGGAACAGATCTTGAGGCTTCCTCCAGCTTCACTGGTGACTCACCTCTGCAGCATTTCTGACTCTCAGGAATCACTTGCCCAGGCGCTGGTATTCCTAAAGGCATAGGAAGAAGGAGCCACAAGCAGAGGATAGGGCAAGCCACAGCTGCTTGCACCAGGCAGAAACACGTGTGCCCCAGGACAGGCTACAGTGCCCTCTCCATGCCTCCCTGGCACTGCCCTGGGATGCACCCAGCTGTGCTACAGCAAGCTGAGATCCATTCATCCTGCCCTCCTTGTTCACCCAAAGGTAACCTGCTCCACAGACACTGATTATGCACCAAAATCCAGAGAACAGGGACCTTCATCTGGAAACACCCTATACCTTCTCCCACTTTGCTTCTCTCTCCTGCCCCTTCTGGCACTACCTACATAAAGTGGACATGCTTTGCACATAAGAGCCACACTTGCTGATTCCTAGGCAGGATTCCCCTCCTGCAGTACAAGGGTCCCTAGCAGCATGGGGAGCCACCCCAAGGAGCACTCACATTGGGACAGTCCTGGCACAGGTAAGGCCCAGCACCCCAGGGCTGGCACACGGCTCACTGCACATGCCTCAACTGGCACAGCCTGCCCCAGCACCCCACTTTCTGCTCACCTCCAGGGACTCTGCCTTGACAGAGAGCAGCTTGAACATCATATCATAGATTGAGCAATAGCACCGTGCTGACACCTGCCCTGCTGTGTCAGCACTGTGCCACCCACCCCAGGTTCCCACATTCCCCAGCACCCGCCTGTTCCCACAGCCATGGGGGATCCAGACCCTCCTCACAGCCTCCTACCAGCTCCGCTCGGCAGCTTTAAACACCCCAAAGGCTGCACCCAGGAGTCAGTTCGATCCATTCCAACACAACAGACTTTCTCAGGGGTGTCTTGGCATCAGAAACAAAAGGACCCAGGAGCCCTTATCCTGAAGCTACCTGAGTGTGTTTCCCCATCCCATGGGATCTGGGTGCAGTGATGGTGAAGCCAGGCCACCCCCTCGGGGAGGCATTTCTCAAGCCCGGCGGTGCAGGGTTGGGTCCCCTTGGCACACTCACGGAGCGCTGTAGGAGGGCACCAAGACAAGCCCAGCCCTGGAGCCTGGTCAGGCTCTCAGCATCTGCCCCAGCCTTGGCACGGGTCAGAGGAGCCCTGCACTACTCCGATCCCTTCCACATGGGGGCATTTGCAGTCTCGCAGCCCTTTGCCATGAACATTAACCCACTGCCCTGCCCAAGCGCTGATTTGCATAATTTCATCTGCCTCCCACACTTCCCGCTGGAGCACGTCTTCTGCCTGGAAAAACTGCATAGTGCCAGGTCTCCTTTCTACTGAACTGCTGCCACTCACCACAACAGACGTGGCTGCACCTTGGCAGTGGGTCTTTGCATGCCCAGCCCTATCTCTGAGCACTCACAACCCCAGCAGGGACTGCAAAGCACTCCCAAAAACGAGGGGGGAAACAACCTTGGTGATGCGATGAGCACACCGGGAGACAACATGCAAGAAGAGGACTGCTTGCAGGGGTCCTAGCAGGAAAACACAGGAGCTACCTGCCCTTGCAGGCAAGAACACCTCCATGCTCAGCCCCTCCAGTTCACCTATTAACCACCACCCCCTTTCCTCAGCAGCCCACGATCCAGCCAAGTTTCCCACGAGTTTCTCCCCTTCACTCCCTCCCTTTGTGCTTTCTCTTGCTGTTGCTCGCTCCCACTCGAGCCCTCCCATTCTGAGATACAGGCAGTGCTGCAAGTGCCAGCTCCCTTCCCTCCTTGACATCCAACACCGTCCAACAACACTTTCCTGCCGAGTTCAGGCAGACGCTGCCATTACCAGCGTGCTGCTCCGCATGTCCTGCAGCCCGGGAGGAGGGGTAGGAGCAGCTTTTGGCAGGGTGAGGAGCCAGCACAACCACTAACTGCAACAAATCTCACATGGGAAAGGCACCGATGCATCAGGCTGCTCACAGGAGAGCTCACCAGAGGCACACGGCGATGGACTGTGCACCTGAAGGACTCAGGATCATTTGCACAGACCCAGAGGGCAGCCTCGGCAGAGCCAAACAATAAGGAAGGAGCCCAGAAGGTTTGCCCTATACATCTGCACTCCCCATCCTCAGTCTTTCACATTTTAGGGGATACACTGCTTGAGGCTGCTGCAGGGCACCTAATAACACTGAAACAAACACGTGTACTGTTCACAGTATGGATGCTGCATGACAGCAGTGCAGACGTTGGTGCTGCCTGCTTGCCTTGAACTCTGGAATTCCGATGGCTTGTGTGTGGCAGGCAGGGCAGCGGGCTCACTTCTAGCTCTCTTATCAGCTGTGATCAGGCACAGGGCACGCTGGGATCCTGCCAGAGCTTCTTCTCCCCTTTGACCCAACTCTCAGCCATACCTGGGGCAAAGCCCTGTGAGATGAGTTCAGTTTGCAGATGCCAGGTAAGGACTACCTTGCTGTGCCCTGTCTACAGATCAGTCCCAGGCTGTGAAGAGACTAGTGGAGCTCATGGCCCAGGAAAGACAGTAAGGTTATTCCTGACGGTCAGTAAGGCAGGAGGTATGAGGACACACAGAGATGCACAGAGTGCAGGTTGCAAAGTAGAGTTCAGCCACAGCACCCAGGTCCCAGCCTACAAAACACATCCAAGCACCGTGTCCCTTGAAAGCAATAACCTGACCAGGGTAGCTGGGCTGTGCCACTGTGTTCACACTGCCCATGACCAGCTCTCCAGATCAGTTTGGGGCAAGCATGGTCTGGTCTGGGCAGGGTCTCTGCAGGGTGGGTGCATACCTCAAACACCCTTCTGCCAAGCCCCACAAGAAGTCTCTTTATGGGAGGGCTGTGCCATCCCAGCCCTACCTCTGCCCTGGTTTCTCCATCCAAACACACACCCCATGCAGCGCCCATATCCTTTCAGGACACCACCCCATGTGCTGCCCATGGGGGCACTGATCCCTCCCAAGCCTGCACTAAAACCCCTTTGTGTTTATAAACTCTGACCCACTGCAAGCCTTTGGGATCAGCCTTTAATCTGCCACTAGTAGCACAGGTTGCTGCAGGGATTGTTCTTTGTTCTCCTCGGGGAGGACTGCTGGGGCTGAGGGGCCCAAGACTACGCCAGTTCGCTCCCAGAGGGGCAAGGATTTGGGTGGAGGAAGGCATAGGGCAGGCTTTACTCCAGGGCATGTTCCTGCTCACTCTGAACCCAGCTGCCCCAGCAAGTGCTGGGGGAAAGAGGAAACAATTACAGAGTGCTGGAGAGAAAGGGCCATCCCAACAAAAGGGATAAAAATGGGGAAATCCCAGAGGACAGATCAGTGCTTGGAGCTGGGGAAAGAAATGAATAAGGAATATTAGGCAAGGAAAATGGGCTCAGCTGGAGGAAAAGGAATGAGCAAGAAGTATCGGGGAATGAGCAAGAAGTGGACACAGAGCAAGACACATCTGAACAGGAGGGAGAGGAAACAGGCAGCAGTCAGAAAGGGAGTTACAGTTTCTGAAAGACACAAGTAACATGAGACTCGGGTCTCTGGGCGAGCCAGAGGCTACTCAGGGAGCAACCCCATGGCAAAGCTTCAGTGTCAACCCCCAGACATGTGCTGAGTGCCCAGGGCTGGGGGGACACCACCCCTACCTCGTCCACAAGCCTCAAGAAAGTGGGAACCAGCTCATCGCCCAGTAGAGGTGCCGAAACACGTACCTGGCACCTGGCAGGAGCCTTGGAGGGTTCCAGCCACAAC
Source organism: Manacus vitellinus (assembly GCF_001715985.3). NCBI lineage: Eukaryota > Metazoa > Chordata > Aves > Passeriformes > Pipridae > Manacus > Manacus vitellinus. Next base: position 5,954,338 of record NW_021940508.1, on the reverse strand, counting down.
CTGCTTCTGGACTCCATCCAGACCTTCACCTTCTAACACTGGTATGGCACGGGCCAAGTTGTCTGTTCTGTAGCTACCTCCATGCCACCGCCTTTCCCCCATCTCCATCCCAACCTCAGTGTTCCCAACCACCAATCCCAAACCCCACGCAGTGTCCAGCAGCTTGCTGCCAGAGCAGCGCACCAGTATGCTGAACGCAAACACCCTCCCACTCTGTGGCTGGGGTTACTTCACCTCTGTGGCAGGGACCATCTGCATCCCCATCTCTGTCCTGTGCTCAGCCCAGCAAGAGAAGCTCGAGTAAGAAAAGTGATTCATTGCAATAACAAAAGCAGCTCCTGGCACCAAACAATTCCCGGTCCTTACCACAGGGCTGCTGTCCTGGCACAGGTCAGGACAACTCCTTACCAGAGGCAAAACCGAGGACACTCAGCTATGAGGCTGAGCCCGGGAAACAAACCTGCGGGCAATGCAGGGACAAGAAGTGTAGCCATGGACAGCAGTGTCCCAGTGCAGCGCTCAGCTCCACGAGAGCAAATCCACAGCACTCGCCCAAAACCCCTGCAGAGCGCTGGCAGCGCCACTGTCTCCGCTCAGAAAAGGTACCAAGACCAAACACCCAGGACTTTTCCCTTGAAACTGTGACCCCGAAAGCCCCCACACCGCCAGCAAGGGAGGAGGAGGGGCACCACCTCGCAGCCCTGAGTTCAAGCACGTCCCCCATTCCCCATCGTCAGCCATGGGGCAGCCCCCTCCAGCAGCGCCAGACTCCGTCCTCGGTGGGCTGCAGGGGGACAAGGTGGATGCAGGGCAGCCCAGCAGACATGCTGCGGGATAAAGGGGACCGCTCGGCGTTCACCACGCCGGGGTGCGGGACTGGAACCTCCGGGGGATCTCCGGGAGCAAGCAGGGACTGCTTGGTGCACAGCGCTGGTACCCCCGCCCCAGGAAGCCGTGAACCCCCAAGTTTGATGCAAAAGGGACTTAGTAAGAGAAAAGGGCTGCTCACAAAGCGAGGGCTCAGCCTCTGGGCAGAGGTCGGGCCGGCCGGGCCGTACAGGAGTTGGCGGGAGCAGGGACAAAGGCAGGGACGTGCTGGGAGGGGGGGCAGCGCCCGCAGCTGGGAGATGCTGGGGGGACACAGCTCCACAGGGGCACCTCACACTGGGGCTCACCTGGAGCCCTAACAACGGTGCATCAGGAGGTACAACACCTCCCCCCTCCCTCCCCCAAATCAAGCAAGGGGAGAACTCCCCACCATTGGGGGCACCACCCTCTCACCCCAAAAAGCATCGGACATCTCAAATCCAGCACCACTTGCATTGGGGCGCCCCACACCATCAAGAATTCCCAACCCAGCAAGATGGGGTGTAGGAGGGGAACCCCCTGCATCTCGGCACCCCATACATCAGGGACCCCAGACTCAGTATTGGGGTGCTCCACGCGTCAGGGTGCCCAGGGACCGGGGAGCCTAAACCAAGCGCTCCGAGGCGCACCGTGCACGGGGACCCCAAACGCAGCCGCGGGGTGCCCCACGCCTCGCGGCGCCCCGCGCGCGGGGGGACCCCCGCTCACCTTTCCCCGGGGAGTGCGGGGACCCCTCGCCACCGTGCTTCTGGTCGTGGTCGCTCTTGGAGCTGGCGCGGCCCAGGGCGGGCAGGAGCAGGAGCGGGAGCAGGAGCGAGACCCGCAGCGCGGCGCGGCTCATCTCCGGCAAGTGCGCGGGTGCGGGACGGCGGCTCCGTGCCTGCCCGCCCGCCCGCCCGGCCGCACGTAAGTGAGAGCGGGCGGGGAGGAGGCGGCGGCTCTGACTCACGCCTCCGTTACCTTTTATAGGGGCTGGAGGCAAAGTCTGCAGCCGCATGGTCCGGCCAGGTGAGCCGTCCGACGCGAGACTCGAACCCGCGGTTCCTCGCAGGGGTGCCCCTACCTCACCCCAGCCCCCCGCCGGGACATGCGGTGGACCCTGGGGCGGGGGAGTCCAGTCGGATCCTCATACCTCTCAGGCAGGGGTGTTCCCACTCCTCAGAGGTGGGGTTGGCACCCCTCAGTGGCGAGTGTCCCTCTTCCCCAGCAGTGGATGAAGGACTCCTTAGCCACAGGTGTCCCCTCTTCTCAATGATGAGTGAAGGGTCTCTTAGGGGTGGGTGACCCCTCTTCTCAGTGATGGGGTTGGGACCCCTCAGCCATGTGTGTCCTCTGTCCTCAGTGACAAGGTTGGGATCACTCTCAGCCATAGGTATCCCCCTCTCCTCAGTGATGGGGTTGGGAACCCTCAGCCATGGGTGTCCAAACTCCTCAGTAGTGGGTGTCTCCTCTTCTTAGCAACTGGGTTGGCACCCCTCAGCCATGACTGTCCCCTCTTCTCAGTGGGACCTCTCAGCCATGGCTATCTCCTCTCCTCAGGGGTGGGTGAGGGACTCCTCAGCAGTGGATGTCCCCTCTTCTTATTGATGTACAGTTAAGAAAAGCATTTATTTCTATGGAGGCTAGAGGATGACACAACTCTGCTTCCTGCTGCTCCTCAGAGGTGGTGGGAAGCATGTGGGTGGTCAGTGCATGTATATAGTGTACCTGTGTACCAAAAAGCTGAGAACAAGGTCCTGCACCAGAAGTGACTGGGCACATCAATAAGAGATTGTGGTCTGGTAGATGCAAAGGGATGCACATTTGATGCAATCAGGGATGCATGGCACGAAGGTGGACTTTAATCAGCTAATGGAACTCCTAGAAGAGACCAGAGAGTCATGGTGATGTCAGCTCACCGCTTGCCACTAAAAAAGTGAACTCAGTGTCAGATTATCAAGAAAGAAACAAAAACCCAAACCAAAACAAAACAAAATCCACCCCATCCTGCTCTTGCATAAATCTTGGGTGAAACCTCTTCTCAGTTATTGCCCACAGTTCTGTTTCTCCCATCACAAAAGCATCAGAAACAGAAACAGCATGCTTGGGGCCCCAGGCCTCTTCAGGGGCAAGGGCAGTTTCCACATAAGGAAGGAGCAAGGCAGGAATAACTTCCCAGCCTGGTGTAATGAGCTCCGTGCTCCCAGTGTCCCAGCTCGTATTGTATTGGAGAGCAGAGAATGAGCACTTACTTCCTCGGGATAGCTGATTTATAGCACAATCAACCAAAATCACCAAGCAGGAAGTTTGAGTTGAACCAGAAAAATATTTTTCCACGTGGTGCAGAAAGGAATGGGGGAAATCCTATTCCTCAACATGCACTCTGTGCACACACAAAAAGGCGTCAGACAAGTTAATGGGATATTGTGCCTTGCACTGCCAAAGTCCCAGCTCCGTGCCGTGCCCCATGGCCTCCACGCCTCTGCTAAACTAGTTTTGCCCAGCTGTTTCCCAGCCCACTGGTCATCCCAGCACCTTCCTTTGTGAGTGTGCCCAGGGTAGCCACGTGAATACGTCTACATCCACTGCAAGAGGGCTCAACATCCGTCAAGCGGTACAGAAGATCCGGCTGGGACTGGATTTTGTGTTGAACAGAAGGAACCTCTCCCAGAAAGCTGGCAGGTGGGAACACAACCATTGGCAGCATGGCACCATGGGCTTCTGCCATGAGCCGTGCCAGAGATGGTCCCTTGCTCCTGGCCACTCTGGAGAACCCTGCCTTCAGTGGTGACCTCTAGGTAGTCTCAGTGCACTCCTAAATTCAGACTTTATCAAGTTCCTTCCAACAACAGATAAACTGAACCATAAGATAAGAAGATAAGAAGATATTCATTCATCAAGGCTCAAGGAAACAGGACTGTGGAGGGAAGACAAACCATAAACCACAATTTTAATGCTCTCTCCTGCTCATGTTCCTGTTGTTTGTCTTATTAATGGTCTTTATCTTGAAGGGAAATTAAGAAGGCAGTTGTATATGGCAGAGTAATGACAGGCTCCATCTGTTTCTTTTTCCGAACAAGCCCCATGCAGTCCCCACCTCACACCTGAGTCAATCCATTCTGCTTGTTTCTCCAGAGAGGCTGCCCTGTGTTGACACTGCACAAATTGAGTACTCGTGGAGCTGTCACCTTTGCTGCCCTGACTTTCTTAGGTTTCATTGTCCTCCCTCTCCATTGCTCTTCCAGGATGAGTGTATCGTATCACAGCAGCTGTAATCACACGTGTCTTCTTTCCATCTATACAAAGTATAACTTTGTCAGCTTTTTTGTAGAGATGATACCTGGCAGATGAGGACACTGTGTTATAGTTTAGCTAAATGAAATCTCTTTCATTTGGCTAAATGAAATCCTCTTCATTTAGCTAAGCTATAACACACTGTTAGAATGAAAGGTGACTCCATGATCAGAGCATTTGGTCTGGATGTGCCTTCTGGGAATTCAGGGGATTGTAGACCACAGCTCCATCCTATGACCCTTGCAGACCAGGTAGAAGAGCACACAGAGTTTGTCCTCCTGTACAAGTTTCACATCACTGCTACCTCCTCACCAAAAGCTCTTCCCCAGGATTCTCCGGTGGACTTATATCAGAGGAGATCTGATCGGATGGATTCAGCCCAACATTGTGCTCTTCTTTGCTGTGACGTATCTTGAAAGGCACAACACCAAACCTCTGCTCAGCTCAGCACAGATCCAGCCCGAGGCACAAAACACCGGCGCACCAGGGAACTTCTCTAATCCTGCACGGCACAAGATGCACTGGGCTGAGATAGTGTGGGTGTACTTCTGGAAACACTGGCTGGTCTTGTTTTAGCTCCAGTGCTGTGGGGAGGGACGAGCTCTGAACGCTTGTAAAAGGGTTTATTCTCAGGAAAAAGTTGTCCTTCCCAGGAAAATTAACTCATGCTAAGGAAAGGCTTCGATGTCTAGAAGAATCTTGGCACTCTGGGCCTGATTCAAATTTCTACCAGTAATCTTTTCCCACGGGATATACTAATGAATTCCTGAGCTCATTGAGGGCTTATTGTCTGTTACTTTTAATGTAACAACAGTAGGCACTAGTTTATCAGAGCTGCTGTTGTGCCTATTCACAATTTAGAGTTAAGTTCCCTGGATGACTTCCAAACAAAACCAGGCTGATCCATGCCATTCACTGTGGTGAATCCCAGATACTGGCACCTGCAGTTTTTCTATTTCACTACTGAGATTTGGTTAGAATTCCCTAAACAATAATCTTTCATTTGAGGTGATATTAGATCGCTTTGCAATTGCAATAGTTGCATAAAATGTCTCCTCCCAGTTCTTCTTATTTTCATCTCCACATCAGTACATTTGTTGTGCTGGTACCATCGGCGACCCTCCACCATCCCTCCACCACCACAGTGCACAGCTTGTGTCCAACAAATAACCAGCTTTCAGTGCCTGAGGGTAGGATGGCAAGGAATATTTTGAGGCAAGAGTGTTAATTAGCTTGTTGCCGTCCCTTGATTTTCTAGGATAGAAGTTCATAATTTCAGAGTAACCCAGCACCTGTGCTATGAGGCTCTAGACCCAGTTTGGCCATATCCTGGTCAGCTCTGTAACCAAACTGTAGGAAGCAGGTAGCCAGAGGAGCCAGTTGGCCTATTAGCTCCTGGACCAGGGCCACCCCTGTGGCGTGGCAGCTGCTTTGGAGCTATGAATTCTAGCAGCTCTAATGGAGGTGTGTGTTAAAATACACATTTTTGTGTTTCTATATGTGATTATGATGTATAATATTCACGCATCCACTGTTGCCTATTGGTAAAAGCAACTTGAATAATGGGATACTCAATTTTATTCAAACTTTAAAAGAGTTGCTTCCAAATCTGAATTTCAAAATATCAAAACTTCTGTGGACTAGGAAGTCTGGCTTCAGGTAAGGTCTACATAGAAGCCTCTGGATCTCTGAGTCAGCTTGTTCCAGGTAGCAAAGCAACCTCCCCAGCAGCTGCTGGAACACACCAGCTATAGCGTTGTCCCAGCAGGACAAAAATGTGGAAATTCGGAGCTGGCAAGTACTTCCAAGAGGACTGAGCTGCATCACGATCTCTCCTAAGCAGTGAATATGTCAATCTTTTTAATTGCAGCAAACAGAACAAGAGTTTACCTATAGCTATGTGGAAATTAGCACTGACAGCGCTTGCCTGGGCACTGAGTCTGATCCCCCTTTGTTAAAAAGGAGCTACGTGGCCTCCCTCATGACCTGATCAAGTTACATGTGGAAAGCCGTGGTCCTCCTCCTGCCCTGTGCTTTCTGGGGCTTAGTGTAAAACCTCAGAGTTTTTGAATCTTCTTTGAATTTTCCTTTAAAATGTATTTATTTGTTTCTATATGAAGGCTGTCCTTTTGGTAGCATTTATTGCCTGATGTATTTATAGACAGCAACTCTACCCCTTCTCAAACTGTGTTTTGAAAGTTTAGACAGAAGTCTAAAAAGAGCATAGCTTGTCAGAAAATAAATGACCTTTCTACTCCAGTTCTCATTAATCCTCTGCGCCTCTTCAAGTGTTAATTCATCTTTAGTGAATGTACACACCCTAAGCTGTACATTTAACCTATATAGAAAACACTTCTCTTGCCACATGTGAAACCGCTCACAGTAAGCACACAATCAGGTGGCTTGCCTGCTCTTCTTCTTCTTTTTTTTTTTTTTTTTTTTGTTTTGCTACAGTATTTTATACCAGGAATCCTTGTTAGCAGCTCGTCAGCGCTCGGGAACATGAGTTCTCATGATGCTACAGGCACTCCTCACACCCCTGCTGCAATACCTTGATTTTCAGCCGCACAGCAGCGTTTCCCAGCTTCATGTCATTGGCACGTTCTTCCCGCTTGTGAAGGTCCCTAATGACAGTATTTATGAGTGTGGGTCCTAAATCCCACGTCAGCGTGTTTCAGTAATACCTTCTTTACTGCGCAGGGACTCTTTTCTTAAGATGACCCACTATTTCCCCCTTTTTTTTTTGTATCTTTGCAGTCCTTATCAACTTGGCTTAAATTAATACTGACTAATTTGAAATTACTCAAAAAACTTCTTGAAATCCTTGCAAAGGAACGTAGAATATTTCCTTTGTCCAGAGAGAATCTAGTCTAGCATGCTACAAAAGCACAGAAGCAAATATGTATCCCTTTTTATCCTTTTTCCTGCTTATTACATAACTTCTTCCAAAGATATCAAAATCCCCTTTTTCCACTGCAAGTAAGGTACCTGTACTAGTCTCTTCCTGGGATACCATCTCCAGCTGGACATCAGACCTTCAGGCCATCTATTCCTTCTTTCAGCTCTCAGGTTGCAATTTCCAAGCCATTGGAATACCTGACTCTCCAGACTTTATTCTGGATGGGGTGGCCTGGCCTTATGTTTGCTTTTTGTTTTGTCCTCTGCTTCTGTTCTGGTGTCTCAAAAGGTGGAGGTAGATATTTGTACAATTGTGGAGTCACACTTAACACTTGATATTTAATCTTTACACAGGGCCATCTCCTCTCTGCTCTTGTCCCAGCCTCCTTCAAGTACCACTAAAGAGCTTTTTGTTAAGTGTTAAGAGTTTCCTCTGTAGGATCTCAAAGGGGTAAAATTCTCATGTTTTCCATGTGCATATTGACCTTCAAGTCACAGCATTCTTTGTTGATCGACCATTTTTATTGTTGCTAGCAGATTCTCTGTGCATTCTTAATATCATTCACCATAGATATACAACTACTGAGCTCTGGAGTTACCTTCTAAAATATTTACACATTATTCAGGACACAAGTTTCAGATGGTTTTGTACTGAGCGAACTAAAAATTCCATGGCACTCTTTGTTCCATGCCAAGTCCTCGTGCTTCTCGGTCCAAGTGACTTCATTAACTAGTTCCTGTAGTTTATTTCTCTAACTTCAGGTCCTTGAAATTAAGGATCACGATCGCAAACATTTTTAACCTTCCGCTTTCTGCAATTAAACTTTTACCTCTCAATAGAAGGTTATTTTCCATAAGCAGCCTGTATGCAATCATTTCCCTACATTTAAGAAACAATATTAATGACCATCAACTAAGGCTAGTTCCCTGGGTGTTTAAATTAAGCAAGCAGTGACTGGTGCAAGTGGCTTTAGAGCAAACTGAGTTGTGTTATAGTCACAGGAAACTACTAAGCTACACCCCTATTGTGAACTGGCATTAGGGAAGGAGAAACAATGTTTCAATGAATAAGAAATTACCAGAGTTGAGGATCTTGCCTGTAATTCACACTAAGTTGTGAAATGCTATCTGGTGAAATTTCCCCAGCACTGTAAACTTCATACCCCTAGAAACCAAACATGTTTGGTATTGGTGCTGGCTAGACCTACTCAGACAGACATTGACATCAGGAGCGACTGTGTCATGTACTACATGGTGACTTTCTTCCCTAAGAGCTTCTTCAAAAAGGAGAATGGAGCATCAAAGCCTCTGTTGTGGCCATAGGACGACAAGCCAAATACCAAAAGGAAGGGGAATTCGTGGAACAGCAAGTTAAAAATAACCACTCTGAATAATTGTAACGGTGTCTTATTGACCCAAAGCAGCTAAAACAAAATAGAAGGTACCTGGAATGGAAGACAGGATAGCCCTGTGGCAGGTTAGAGACTTAGAGCTGAAAAAAAAAGACTCATTAAACCATTCTACCTGTCATCACCTTACCCAATCACCCTGGCACTGAGCCTGGCACATGATTCAACGTTCGGCTCTGGGAAACACAGGGTTTGATCAAAAACCTTCAAACAACAGAGCTCAAAACCTTAGAGGGAGTTAGTATTTCCCTTAGAATTCTCCTCCAGCGGATGTTGAAATGACAGGCTTTGTGTTTGCTGTTCCATAGTCTGACCGTAACACTGCGCTGCTGGTTCTCATTCCCCTGTGCTGCGAGTCCAGGGTTCTGAACAGTCCCTGTGTATTATCTCATAATCTTCTCAAAGACCCTCTTAATAGCCACCTTGATAAATTAATGAAACTAAGCCCTTTTAATTTATCTCTGGAGGACACTTTTCCAGTCTTTGAGCAGGCTGTAATTTTTTCCTGTGGCTTCTCCAATTTTCCACCAGTTATTTCAAGGATGCCGACACCAGAACAGGGCCCTTTACATCAGTTACAGACTCACCAAAACTGCTTATGGAGGAGGCATCCCTTCCCTGTTCCCACTTACTGGTCCAAGACCCAGGTTGGATGGGGCTTTGAGACACCTGGTCTAGTAGAAGGTGTCCCCGCCCTTGGCAGGGGATTGGAACAAGATGATCTTTAAGATCCCTTCCAACCTGAACCATTTTGTAACTCGTTCTGATTCATCCTTCTCTGGAAAAGCATTAGCTTCTTCTGGCACAGTATTCTGGTAGGAATTCACACCATTCTGCTTCAACACTCAACACTATTTTCTAACATCTGGATTTCCAAGGAAAAAACTTTATTTCCTAAGCCCATCCTGCTCTCTGGCCATGTGCTTGGCTTTCATGTGCCATATTTTCAAAGGGATCCAGGTAACCCAGGCCTCACAGAAAATCCTCACTTTACCAGCCTTTGAGCACAGCTGGAATTTTGCCAGAGGGCCCTTGTATTAACATTCAAATGAGAGATTACCCCCCACTAGAGCAAATTTCTGCAGAGCTCCTTACAGCCATCCCAGCAGGGTGTTTCTCAAGGGGAAGGAACTGCTCAGCTGTCAAACATCCTCAGAAGCTGAGCTGTGGAAGTCAGATGGCCCAAGCATCTCTGGTGCCTCTTGTATGGAAGCCTCCAGAAAACAGGAGATCTCTTTAACACGTAGCAGGCCAGTGCCCTCTTTCACCTCTGCATCCTTTTCAGAGATGAGCTGGCAAACAGGCTGAAGAAAAGGAAGTCAGATTCAGAAATGACGCTTGCAGGGTTGTGACAGAGGAGAGGAGAGCCAGAAAGCCACACAGAAATCATGAGGCTGTAACATATGCTGAACAGTCTCCCCTCGAGGCAGCACACCCCAGCACAGCACAGCTCATACCCTGGAGTACTCAGCTCCACCCTGCCAGCACCCATCCTGTCCGTGCCTCAGTGCCAGCAGCACATGCACAGACACAGGACAGGGGCTGCATCTTTCACAAAAGAGGTTTTACCCGTGGCCACTTGGCTTGATTGCCTGAATCAGGCTTCCAAAAAACTAGCAGGTTTTAAGTCTCATCAGCACGTGCTAGACTTGGTCTTCCACAGCCCGTACCCAGGCACTAGGCCCTCCTGCGTGCAGTGGCAAAGCAGCAGAGGAGAGACAGGCAGGGATCTCAGAAGGAACGTGCAGCCACAGCTCCCACTGGCAAGACTCGCTGCCACGTGATGGCAACTGAGCGAGGCTCACATCCGTGACTGCTGCACAATAGTGCAAACATAAAAGACCTATATATCAAACAAGCCAAACAGCTCTGCCCAGCACAGTGGGGCACAGCATGTCCCTCATCACAATGGGATGAAACTTTATTCATCTTGCCAGACCCAGGGACGAATTGAAGGTGGAGGTGAGCCTGCTTATCACAACTACAAAGCATTGCTTTCTACCGTGCAACCCAGTGTGGCCACCACAGGTCTGCTCTGCACGTTTGTGGCCAGTGTCCATGCACATATCAGCTGGAAACAAAATCACTCTGGCAAAAGGCTGGGAAAGAGCTCTGTCTAGGTCGCACACCCAGGGCCAGCCTTGCTTCCTGAGTGGACTCTCTAATGCTGCTGTGTGATGAATGCAGCTGTGAGGGGCCATCGTAGAAAATGCTTTCTTAGAACGCAAACAGCATAGCCCAAAAAATGGTCTCTAGGGCTGGAAGGACCACTGCCCTGCTTTGCAAAGACCATACCCATGCTCACCTCCTCTTCAGTCCATTTGAGACTTTATAAACCCCAAACCAGACCTGGCAAAGTCTCTACCGTAGCTTTATACTAGCATAGAATCATAGAACAATTTACGTTGGAAAAGACATCTAAGATCATCGAGTCCAGCAATTAACCTAACACTGACAGATCCACCACTAAACCATGTCCCTAAGTCCCAACATCTACTCGTTTTTTACACTTCTGGGGACAGTGATTCCCACATTACCCTGGGAAGTCTGTTTCAATGCTTGACCACCCTTTCCATGAAGACAGTTTTCCTACTATCCGATCTAAACTTTCCTTGGTGCAACTTCAAGCTGTTTCCTCTTGTCCTATCAACCTTTCCTTCCACTGGAAGGTCCCAGATGTTTCTGTCTTCCATAGTTTCTGTCTGCTGCTAACTTCTGGCACGTAGCAATGCTCCACCTCTCACCCAGAGTGACACAGCATTTTAGGAGGCAGGAGAGCCCAGAGGCTTTGGACCAGAGGGTTCTGGGAAAAGCAGCCCCTGAGCCTAAAGGCTGTGGCTGACGTCTGCTGGGAGCAGAGTGGACAGCCCGGCACCTCTGGGGTGAAGCCCTTGTGGAGCCAGCAGGACTGCACTGCCAGACCATGTCTGCATCAGTTGCATGACATTGGGGCACTGTTTTAATTTAAAATGGATTAGGCTTTGTTTTCTCTTTAGCACAATAACACTGCACGCATTGTTGGGCGATAAAACCCACAGATAGCTCTGCCAGCGGGGTGTTGGGGTGGACGTGATCGGCAGCACAGTCTGAGCTGAGGCAGCAAAGAAAGTGGGGAAAGTCTACAGAAACATGCTGCTGCCAGGTCCTGGGGAGGCCCTTGCACAACCTCTGAAGAGCTCCTTCCCCAAAGTGGGTGGAGGGGCCAACCTGCTGCCCAGAATTTGGAGGACAGCTGGAGCAGGATACGGGTGCAAGGCAAGAGGGACATGTGTGAGCCTTATGTTAATCCTACTCACAGCCATGTGGCAGTGCTGGCACTGATGACTCCTGAGAGGACACTGGGAAAAAGAGGTGAGGATGTCTCAATTCACCACAGCATTTGTTAGTTAACTGTTGTTTTTCCCAAGCTGGTTCTGCCTCTCTGTGCGTGCTCTTCTGATTTTCCTGGGCTTAAGCTCTGCATTTAGTTTTGGCAACCGACAGGAGCGTTGCCTGAACAAGGTGCACTGGTAAAATCATTTTGTTCCCCAGATTTCTTGGCAGGACCTTGGTGTCACGTGTAGCAGGTTCCTTTGCTACCCTAATCCGTGCCTTTTGGCTGGTAACAGCACAAGGCAGAAGGGATGTTATTTAGCAGTGCTGACCCTGCGATGCAGGAAGCACAAGGGCTTTGAGGTATGTCAGGGCCAAGCAGCTCAGTTTGGGGACACCAACCTATACCCCACCCTAGCGTTAGAGACTGGCTATAATTTTTGCCTCCTGCAGAAAGAGAGGATTTCCTGAAGAAATCCTTCTACAGCCTCAATAGCTCACTAAACCAGTGTTACCAACCAAGCTGGCCCTTGCAGGTCTCCAACCCAATTGTGCCTGAATCTCCTTTTCGGTCACGTTGAGTCCTGGCACATGTGATGCCTGAGGAAGATGATGCAGACAGCAAAATGCAGCAGGAGCGCTCCCAAGATGTTCATGTAGCAGCTGGGGACCTGACCCAAAAGAGCTTTCTGCACAGTATTCTCCCAGTACTTTCCCACCTGAAACTCTTCATAACCTCTCATGGCTTTTTTTAGCATCAGTTTTGCTGCTGACGTGCTCCAGACCAGGCATCCCTTGCCTTGGAAGCTAACAGAAGGCACCAGGCTCCCCCTGGGATTCATTTGTCACTGCTGGAGGGACTGCATCAGATAGGGACAAACTTTTTAGCAGGGCCTGTTGCAATAGGAGAGAGGGGACTGGTTTTAAGCTGAAGAAGAGTTGATTTAGACTGGATATGTGGAAGGAGTTTTTATTAATGAGGGTGGTGAGGCACTGGAACAGGTTGCCCAGAAGAGCTGTAGGTGCCACATCCCTGGAGGTGTTCAAAGCCAGGTTGGATGGGGCTTTGAGCAACTTGGTCTAGTGGAAGGTGGCCCTGCCCGTGGCAGGGAAGGATCGACCAGATGACTTTGAAGAGGTCTTTTTCAATTTAAACTATCCTATGATTCCATGTGCTCCTATGGAGGTGTGGGTTGGGCTCACAGCACGCTGCAACTTACTATGGCAAGTGTAACTAATGCTGCTGCCCCAAGCAGGAATGCAAGACAGAGGGAATCAGACAGCATAAGAAAACCCATACCTCAGCATGACATCAGTGTCCATCTGCCCTGACCTGCCAGGAAGGTGGAAAAGCCCAAAACAGCCAGAGCACAGGTCTGTGCAGGCCCTTGTAGCAACGTGCTCCCAGGAGAGAGATGCCTGGGTGGTAACAGCAGGCAGCCACTGCTGGTAGCAACCTGGCTGCCCACTGGAGCAGGAGTAGGGCAGATGCTCTGCACAGTGCAGGTAGGAGCAGCCAGTTCCCACTGTAGCTCAAGGACAAGACAGAGCCACCAGGGCAGGAGACTGTCCCTGGGTGGGCAGGTGGCTCAGGGCACTTGGCATGGGCTGCTGCACCACCAAAGTCCCAGGTGGTCAGTCTGAGAGACAGAAAATGAGGTGGGATAAGCCAACTGTGAGCAGCAGAGCCAACAGCACCCTGAGTCCCCCTGGGAGAAGGCCCTGCATGATGTGAGGACTGCATGAAAGTCTTCCCCTGAGCCATCAGAGACTTCTGGCCAGGTGATCCCATGGTCTCTTAGGGACTTAATACACCATGAACTGAAAAGTTCTTTCCTGGTGGCAATTTAATTAGACCTTCTTGTTACACAGAGACTCTTCTTTAATAGGTATAATTACATCAGGAATGCAGAGAGTACAGTTTTAGTTCCATCAGATGCTGGTAATTTCCTCATCCCACAATCAGTCTTCCAGCATTTTATTTGCCTGACACATCGGATCCCATTTTCTTAGAGGAGGAAAAGAGTCAGCAAAACACTTAGCAATAACTAAGTGTCATTAAGTCAGGCAATCACAGAGCTGTGACTTAATGCCCCAATTTATCTAGCTCGTCCTGCAGAGGAGCTTCTCAGTGCTATATTCACTCCTGCTGCTGACGGACATTATATGTACCCAGAACTCAAGAGCAATGAAGATCCTTTGCATTTGATCTGGACTGACATTGTTCCTTCAAAGAAGAAGCTCCAGACTTTCACCTCCTATGAGGATGACATAGATAGGACTCTGCCAAGTCAAAGTTCATGCTACAAATTCAAGCCTGAAGACAGTCCCTGGCTCCCAAAGAAAAACCCTTTGCAAACTCTGTCCTACTCAAAGCCAACTAGATCAACCATCTCCTTCGGCTGCAGCCCCAGAGAAAAGGATGCAGTTTACACAAAGAAGGCAAAAGTAGAGCAACCAACCTGGCTGTTTTGGACTGGGAGAGGCAGGGAGGGACTCATTCAAGTGCAAATTGCTCATGCACCCAAGCAGGATGAAGCAAACGAAGTGGGAAGATAACAATAAACAAAGATGTTAATTACCAAAACTTTGAAAGAACACAGAACTATGTGACTATTTTAAATATATACATATGTGTGTATACATGAGAAGAAGAAGTAGAAAAGCTCTATAAAACACATCAAGCTGAGATTGGCCAGCCTGGGCAGAAAGCACCAGGTGTTACAGTACAAAACCTGGACAACTGCAAAGTCATCTGCACACACTGCAGGGAAACCTGGGCCATTTATTATTAAACTGCAAACGAGCCTCTTTCTCAAACTGTTATCTTCTACATATGACAAATATCTGTCTGAGAAAAACTGGAGCTAGCAAACTCCAGCAAAACAACGAGGAACCCCCACTGCAGAGCCTGGAGTCCTGTGTCTCCAGTGAGCTGTCGGTCGGCAGCCTCGGTGTTGCTGTCCTTGCTCTGCTGCTCATCCCAAGGCTAATTCCCGGGGACAGCTGTGGGGCCCACGGAGTGCCCAGCCCTGGGGAGACCTGGCCCCTGCCTCTCGCTTGGCTGCAGCAGAACCTCGAGGGGATAACAGGATCAAAAGAGCAGTAACGAGCTCTGGGAACTTGTCAGACAAATGTGTTTTCAACCAAATCCCAAATGAGCCGCTGAAGGGAAGCATTAGGGCTGTCACGTGGAGCACATGATTTTGGAATTCATTAAGCCTTTGATGCAGTGTTAGCACGGCTGTCCCCTGCCCCAGCCGTTAGCCATCTGGCT
Source organism: Manacus vitellinus (assembly GCF_001715985.3). Lineage (NCBI taxonomy): Eukaryota > Metazoa > Chordata > Aves > Passeriformes > Pipridae > Manacus > Manacus vitellinus. Next base: position 5,939,302 of record NW_021940508.1, on the reverse strand, counting down.
GAAAAGGGGCCAAGTTTCCTTCACCCCAGAACTGGAGGCATGGCCTGTGTTTGCAGCAGGTCGCAGGAGCTACACAGAGCTAGAGCATGTGTGCAGGAGACAGGCTGATTGCACTGGCCTTGAGGAAAAATGGCAACTCTTCATGGAGCTCTTAGCACAAACATGCCACACCTCACATACTATGATGCTTCCTCAGAGAAATCAGATAATTCCAGAGAAGCTTCCTTTCTTCTAAGACAGGTTACAGAGGAATGAAAAATTTGGTTAGGGAGAACTGGAACTAGAGGTGGAAGTCCTGCATTTAGCTACTGAGAGCCATAACAGAAGCACCTCAGTTTGGATGAAACCAGAACAGAACTGCAATTGAAAGCTAAAGGCAAATGTTGCAGAACGTTGTTGGCTGTGGCACAGAGTTGTGTTTTTCAGCACTATCTCAAATACAAAGTCCCCTCCAAAACTCTAACTCTCCCTTGTTTGAAGACAGTTTGTAAATTAACTATGCTGTGGTTGTGAAGACACAGAGGTAGCTCCATCCATAGACAAGATACAGTAAACATATTTATAGTTTGCTTTCCAAGGTAGAAAAAGCTCAGCTGCTTTTTCATAGGAGCTGAAGCAAGTACCTGTGTGACTCCAACTTGTGCAACATGACACCAGTGCAGCTATGTTGGAGGCTGTGTGGTGTCCCATGCTCTTGGCTGATGTGAGCACTGTGGTGCAGAGCTGGCTTGGAGCTGGAGCAGCACCAGTGCTAACAACCCCCCACCCAGCTTTGGCACTGAGAGCACAGAGGACACATTAAACCATCTCTGTGGGACATGGGTTGTGTCAGGCATATTTAGCCATAGATCAGGGATGAGCACGCTGGATCCAGGTTGGCTTCTACAGAAACATTTCTGTGTTTTACACTAGCAAATACTTTCCATTACCTAACTCAATGGAATTGCAATCCATTCCCCCTCAAACTTCATCCAGGACAACGGCAAACTTGTAGACGTACAAATACACAAGTTATCTCCTGCACCCTTAAAATGGGGTGATAGCTGCCTGTTCCTGACTGGGATCTGCCTGCTGTCGTGGACTCTTCTCCTCCAGGTGAGCCATCATGCTGTCCCTGGACTGTGCAGAGCTCCTGAAGTACCTGTCACTGTCCTGCTGCTCTCCTCCTAGCACAGTGCATGCAGTGTGGTGAGGCTGGCATAATCTCAGCTCAGCAGGCCCTTGCTGTGCTGTTGCTGTCATTCCAGCCAATATTTGGTGAGACCTTGCCTCTGGCAGAGACTGAGCAGCTGAGCTGCTGCCCAACAGACCAGCCACAGCAGGGCTCATTTTGCTGGCAGACACCTCCAAAACACAAAAGCAGCAGGAGAAACCCTTTGAAACCCTCTCCTAGGTCTCCTGACACTGCAAAGTGGGTTTTCTTACTGATTTTCCAACATCCTAATTTGCCAAATGTTTTGGTTTGACTGGAGGCCAAGCACAGCTTTGGGAACAAAATCTGTGATGCACTGGGGGTTCCCATGGCTGTCAACTGCCAGGATCTGTGATGTGAAGACCTGACACCAGACACAATAAGCAAGCTCTTTGCACAGACCAAAACACAAGCTGAAAACCTTCCAACCTGGGCTGCCCTGTCCAGAGCAGCTGTGAGCCTCAGAAACACTGTGCTTCCTCCAGGGACCCTGCTGCAAACACAAAGCATTCCCAAAATGTGAAAAGAGCAGTGACTGTCCAAAGCCTCATGCAAGCCTCCCACAGGAGGGGCTAAAGACTGCCCAACTCTGGTCCATAGTGCTGCCTGGGGTGTTAATTCTATACCTTCTCTGGATGCTTCATAGAATCACAGAATGGTTTGGGTTGGAAGAGATGTTAAAGATGATCTTGTTCCAACCCTCTGCCATGGGCAGGGACATCTTCCTCTAGACCAGGTTGCTCAGAGCCCTATCCAGCCTGGCCTTGAACACTTCCAGGGATGTGGCACCCACGACTTCTCTGGGCAACCTGTTTCAGTGCCTCAGTACCCTCACAGTAAAGAATTCTTCCTAAATTTAATCTAAATGTATACTCTTTCCTCTAAAGGCCATTTCCCCCTGTCCTATCACTACCTGTCCTTGTGAAAAGTCCTTCATGTTCCAACCTCCTCCAAAGTGGCTGTAAAAGAGCTCAAGGGGAAACTGCTGAAGTCTGAAGTGGTGTGTAACATCCTGTTTAAAGCTGGCTGCAGGAGGTAGTGAAGTGGCTGGTAGGATGTGATTTTCTAATGAGTTTCCAGGAAAATCCAAATTCTGAAAGAGGAAATTAATGTGCAACAGGTTAAATGAGACATAAACAGAAGAGACAACACACCCTTCTGAGAATATCTTAACATCTCCAGTAACTCTCTGAATAACAGTAATAACCACAACAAACTAAATGAATGATAAGCTGAAAAACTAAAAAAACAACAAACCAAAATAAACCACCAAACCACCCCAAAACAAATAAACAAACAAACAAAACATTTTCACCCTGGAAGCTTGCCATAGATAATATAACAGAGGTGTGAAAGACAATTCAGAGAATGTAGAGACACAGCAGAAAACACAATGAGTGATCTGCACCAGCAAGGTACAAAGGGAATTCCCATCCTACAACCTCCTTTTGCAGGGATGGATGGGGCAAACTGCTTCAAGTGAAAGCATTCAGCAAGATAAGTTTAAAAACAAATTTATAACACAAACAGTAAATTATATAAATGGCATTCATCCAAGAGCTCTGGAGGGACCTCAACACCAGATGCTATGGGATGTGCGACCTGTTGCTTAATTCTGCTGGAAACCAGAGGTATGACAGGAGACAAAGAGATGCCAGGGTTGGGCTTCTGTTTATATAAGATATTTGTGTAAATCTGGGGATTTGAGTGAATCTGAGTTCCATACAGGGAATTAGGAATAGTGTCCGTGGGCACATAGAGAAATGGGATTAAAGGGGAAGGAACAACCCCATTCTAGTAGAAAAGAATCATGTCTTACTCCTTGAACGAGTGAGGAATCCAGTTTAATGAATGTGGCTGGACAGATGGATGTACTTGGATGCCCAAAACACTTTCAGTAAGATCCCACACCAAATGTCCTTAATTGTTCTCTTCCACAACATGTTTATTCCCATGGTAATAGCAAGGCAGAAGGTAATGAATGGAAAATGGTCAGGGTTTAAAATGGAGAACACACCACTGTGTACCACCAGGATCTGTGCTAGGGCTTGTGATTTTTGCTGTATCCATAAATGGTCTGGGCACTGACGGGGGCACTGTTGGGGCAGAGTTTGCTGCTGAGGCTGAAGAGTGCAATGCAGAGCACTCACTGCAATGTTCCAGAAAGATCTCAGAATGAAAAGCTGGGTGATAAAATGACAGAAAAAATAGCCATTCGTAGATGTAATTTACATGGAGAAACTCTTCCTGCACAAAGAAAAAGTTCAGACCAGTTATCCTCACTCTGGAGGGCGGCCTCGGAGTCAGCTCCAGGTTTTCTCTCTTCCCTCTCAGAGAAGGCATAATGGAATTAAGAAGATGCAGAAAAAGGGAAAGGGAAAATCAAATGCATAAAACAAGGAAGACTCCAAGGGAGTTTGTCTCCAAGGGAGTTTGTCTCCAAGGGAGACAAACCGATGTACGTAAAACTGTGTGCAGTGACCAAGGTAATTTGGAAATGATTACTTGTTATGTTTTACAGTATAGAAACAAGAGCATATTGATTAAGGAATCACATAGGTTAAAACCCAAGCAAATGTAAGTACTTTTTCACTATGCATTGTGGGGTCTCTCTCACTGGAGGTACTCAAGAACCATCTGGACTCAATCCTGTGCCAGGTGCTCTAGGTTGACCCTGCTTGAGCAGGAAGGTTGGACCAGATGTGGTCCTTTCCAACCTTACCCATTCCGTGTTTCTGTGATTCTCTAAGTCTGGGGAATCAATTAACTAGGATTTCTAGGATACAAAATGGTCCAGAATGGATCAAAAGCAGTCATGTGCTCTTATGAAAGAGCAACCCAACAAGGACTGCTAGACAGTAAGGTACTTTAGTCAGAATAAACCGAGCATTGCTGAGAGCATGTGTCAGAGGAAGCATGGCTTTATGCCTATATGGTTCTTTCATCTGCTCTAAGCATCCCCACTGGCCACCTTCACAGCCAGGATCTGGTGCTAGTTTGACCCCCCACATCTCACACAGTAGTTTCCCTGCTCTTGTGCAACACCAGGCGGAGCAAGCTGATATGCAAATCCCTGATCAAGTAGCCTGTCCTAGATGTTGCTGCAAAGCAATGTAACATCATTCAAGCATTTGGCGTGGATTATGAAGTTAACTAGAAGACAGGAAAGGCCGTATCTCAGAAATGCTGTCAGAGCACCGCACAGTCACTTGACACAGGCTAGAGTGAGGCAGAGAGTAGCATGGAGAGCCTTGTCTGGGCTGAGGGCCAAATAGGTCCTTAAGATGCATTTGAGGAAGGAAACATGTCAACATACACTACAATATTGCCCAGGAAGAAAGCAAACAACTTGAAGGCTGCCAGTTTTGTGAAAAGAGTTTAAGAGCCATACTAGTCCCTGGGTTACAGGTTCGCGTTCCTAAAACTCAAGTGTACATCAGAGATGGTGGCCAGACTGAGGAGAGGAGAGGAAAAAGCAGCCCTGTGAAAAAGGAGAACAAGCAGGATTGAATGGAAGGAAAGTGAAAATTTCTGTTTCAGCCAGCCTGATGAGGAATTGCTGGCCAGATATCTCAAGGACCAAAGACAAGACAGAGCTTTAGTTTGGACTGAACAAGACTGATCTAGAGTAGATCTTAGTCCAGAGGCGATTAGCTAAAATGTTTGTTGCCAATATCTTTCAGATGTAAAGCACAGAGGGAGATAAGAAAGGGGCACAAAAACCTTTTTGCAAAAGCAAGGAGGCAGGTTAGGGAAGCTCTTTAAAGGATGCTATGAATCACTAGTTGTAGGGATAGAGTGTTGGGGCATGACTTGGAAGGCCCAGATTATGAAATAAAATTCCTCCCAAGCCTTCAGGCCCAAAGGAGCACTTCCAGTTCTCACTCCTGTGGATTGCAAATCCTTCTTGCTGCTCTTCCCACTTTCCTGTGTGCTGGCTGTGCCCAGTTCCCCGTGCCTGTGTTTCTATTCCTAGCCTTCCTCTCAGAGCTCAGCTCAAGTCCCCTGGGGCATTAAATGCACTGCCCAGGGGTTCCATAGGCTGCCTGTCCCTCTTCTGGTTGCTGCCCCTGCTCACACAGCCCAACATAGCCTGGGATTTGCGATTTTTTTGGGAGTACATCCTATCCAGTTCATCATACGCCAGCTGAACTATAACATGATATAACATGAAATGCCTTCCCACTCTGGCTCACACAATTTGTTCTTTGCTTTTTTCTAGGACATAACTTTCAGAGTACCATGAGGTGAGCTGCAGCTCTGGGAAATAAGGTTGGGCTGCTCATTCTTCAGTTGAAAATTGCATCATAGAATCTTTAAAAGACTTGGGTTGGAAGGGACCTTAAATATCGTCTTAAATATCATCTCGTTCCAACTCCCTGCCGTGGGCTGGACACCTTCCACTAGACCAGGTTGCCCATCCAGCCTGGCCTTGAACACTTTCAAGGGCATCCACAGCCTCTCCGGGCAACCTGTTCCTCTACCTCAACCACCCTCACAGTAAATAATTTCTTCCTCATATCTAATCTCAACCTGCCCTCTGTCAGTTTGAAGCCATTTCCCCTTCTCCTGTCACTCCAGGCCCTTGTGAAAAATCCCTCTTCAGCTCTCTTGTGGCCCCTTTAGGTATTGGAAGGTGCCATAAAGTCTCCTCAGACCCTTCTCTTCTCCAGGTTGAACAACCCCAACTCTCTCAGTCTGTCTTCACAGGATAGGTTATCTTCATGGACAAGATGAAAGGAATTCTTAGCTCTCACACAGAGCTGAAGATCCAGTGCTGACTTTGCCCATGAACTGGAAGCATTCAGGCACAGACCATGCTAGAGTTGTCAAATCTGCATTTTATTCTTCAGCAGCCTATTGTATTCCCAGCTCTTCCCTCAGTTTTTCCCAGCTCTGGCACACATTTTTCTTTCTGACAGCCCAGCACTAGCCCCACTGCTCTCTAGAAGCTTGGCTAGACCTTGCATGTAGGCAGGGCATTGACTGTTTGCTAATGACTCTGCAAACCAGTGCCTTGCAGAAAACATGCCAGTGCCTCTAGTGTTGCATAACCTCCTCTGACTAGCAGCTTCTCACCCTCTCTTCCCTTGGTTTCCTCCTGCATTGTCACAGAAAAAGCAGAATAGCATATGTGCAAGAAGCTTGACCTGCCACTGCAGGTGTGCTACCTGTGTCTGTGCCAGGCTCCTGGCTTGCCACGCTGTGATTCTACTTGCCACGCACTGCAACAGGGGAAAAAGACATCTGTGACTGATTTGGTCTGGTTTTGGGAAGCTTGCCAGGAGATGTGCTAAGCTGACCCACCAGGGGATTATCCTCCCCTCCTGTCATTCCCTGCAGTGTCACTTGTAAGCTGTGCCTACAGTAGCATCCAGGAGGTGCTGGTGGCAGCCGCTGGGGAAGAGCTCTTCACCACTCCTGTTTGTTCAGCATTACCACTGCCAGGCTACAGGAGCCAACAGTGTTTTGCAGCTGGATCTTAGCCCTGGACTTACACCGTGTTCTTTGGCACTGGAACTAGGAAAGAGTTACCGAGCGACTTCATTGCTGACATGCATTTCTCATACATATCTCAGCTCTGTGCATGAGTTCTTAGAAATGTTTTGGCTGCAAAGTGGTTCTGTGTGCTACCCAAGAGGCAGACTTCCCAGCTGCCCGGCGTTGGAGGAAGCCAAGGAGAATACTGGCAGCCAAGGCTGCCCAGCAAAACGCCCCTGGGTTCAGCCAGCAAGACTCTGCCAACAGCAGCCTTTGACTGCCTGGACTGGTTCTGTCCTGAACACCTTCAAAGCAGCTGCCAAAACCCAACATGAGGAAGAGAAAAGGTGTGTTAACACTGCAAGGCAGTGCCAGGGAGAGCCAGGACACTGGACTGGAACAGCCACCACTTCCCTGTCTGGAGCCAGCAGCATGCCTCAAGGTGCAGTGCAGCTCAGCACCAGAGCACAGGGCAGGAGGAGGAACAGCCACTCGCACCGTGTCGCATTTGTAACAGCACCAGCCTGGACTCAGCTGTGCTTGTGCCTCTGAGGGAGGAGGGAAGTGGGGTGGGCAGCATGGCTGTCCTTCAGAGTAGGGGGATCTTCCAGGGAACCAGAGGCAGAGGGAGCTCAGCACAGGCTGCAGAGGGGAGATCTCGCTCATGCTATACAGAGGGAGATGAGGCTGGTGTGGGAGGAGAGCATTACAGGTGGAGTAAGGAGTACTCCAGGAGTAAGTACAGCAAGAGTGACTGTTAGAGCTGGTAGTTGTAGCCAGGTTAGCGGCCCATGAGGCTCCAACTTCTCCACTGAGATACTTCACATGATCCCGTGTCTACCCTCAGAGGTGTTAGCCTTTCATTTGCAATCCATGGCCAAACTGAGTGCAGGTAACAGCAACAAAGAAAACACTGAACTCCTCCTTATAGCATAAAAAGAGATTTACTTAAAAAGGTAGAAAAGACAGTAAAAGTAGTTTGGTCCCTTATATTCCAAACCCTCTACACACAGTGTAAAACAGCATGTTGTCCAGCCCAGAGTTGTAGTGATTTCAGCCAGGACGAATGAGTGTTTCACCAATGATTCCCTGACTTGAGCTCTGGTCAAGGACTGGGGAGCAGCATGCTGCTGATGCAAGGGCAGGAATTTCCCTCTGCAAGAAAGATCTTCTTGACCCTTCTCAGCTTCAGCTCAAGTGCTCCTGCACTCAAAAAAAAAGGACAGATCAGTTTTACTTATATCCCCACTAGCTCCCAGAGCTAATATACAGGTACACAGGACCAAAACAGAGAAAAGACTTGAGGAGAAAGAGGTAGGCAATCAGTACAAGTACTTGTGACAGAACAGATTGTTGGGAGATATGCAGTTTGTGACTATTCAAAGTGCTAAGTGAGGAGTCTCCAGGAACACTGAAGTATTGACACGCAGACTGTCAGGCACTGTGGGTCCGTGCAGAGTGTGACTGCTCCCATCCTCTCCCTCTGCCAGGGTCAGACTGGTCCAGATACTGCAGTTGCAGTCACTGAGACTGGGCGAGTTAATTTCTTCATCAGTCCTGTCTAAAGGCACAGGGCCAGGGGGATGCAGCAAAAAAAAAAAAAAAAAAAGAGAGAGAGGAAAAAAAAGGGAAAAGGCAGCTCTGTGTCTGAGTACATTAATACATTCACTACTAGGCCAGGACCAGCAGCACTTGAAGAAGATAGGGCTGAGCCACTTGGACCGGCAAGAAAGTCAAGAAACACAGCTCATTGGAGGACATAAAAGGAGGGTTTCATTCAGCTATCCCAGTGCTGGAAGTTGTCTATGCAGTTACCACATGTTTTGTCTTTCTTCTGCCTAATCTCAGACACAGGGAGCATCCCCTGGGTATATCAATGAATGGTACGTAGAGAAATGAAGCAATTGAGTCAAACACTTCAGGGAAAGGATTTTCTCAGCCATCAAGAGAAAGACAAGACAGGCCCCAGCTAAAAAGCTTTGCTACAGCATGAATTCCAGGTGGGAGTGGAACCATGCAGGAAGCTCGGCAATCCTGGTGCAAGGCTGGAAGCCCTGTGGTGGGTCAGCAGCCAAAAACATAGTCTTCTGATCCTTCTCCACTCCCAGCTGACATATATCCAGAGATTATCCCACTACAGTTTCCACCTGCCTTCAGCAACTGAGTGGGACAGGGATTTACCCACTGGAGACCTGCACATCCACTAGATGCTTCAGACATTGCAGGGTCTGCCAAAAGGCCCTTTCTGGCCCACTCTGTAGATTCCTATAACCCACCCAGTGGATCACAGTCTCAGTAACCAGCTGTGCTTCCAGCTGCTGAGACCTTGTTTAAAATCCTCTTCACAGCAATAAAAGTCACTGCCTTTTCCAATGTTTTGAGTCTTGCCTTCAGCTCACTGCCCCTGCTGTCCCCCAGCACTTCCCTCCACCACACTAAACCACTGCAGCTGACAACCATGGCATGCAGACAGGCATTCCAATAGTTCTAGTCCTTCCAGCCCCAGGCCTCCGACAAACTGTGAGCTCCCTCCAGCAGCCTTGCCATTGTACTGCAGGCACTCTGTGCACCAGAGCTGCTGGAAACCCAAACCTCAGCTAATTTTTCCCAGTTTTCCTGGTCTCTTTGCAGTCCTGGGATGGAAGCTGGCTGCTGCTCTCTGCTTCTCCTGCTCTATTTCTATGTAGCTTGTGGCCAAGAGATGCTCCAGGTGGAGCATGAAGGGAAGAGCCCCTTTGCTCCTCCATTTCCCAGGGAGCTGCAGTTGCTGTTTGCCCTCGTGCCTCCTCCTTACCGAGTCATTTGGGCTACGCATCCTCAGCGGTGACGGCTTGAGTGCCCCTGTTCAGAGATGTTCATGGAATAGGAATTGAACTGCAGTGAGAAGCAGAGGGACAGCATTAGGGGAGCAGTGCCTGGGATGCTGGTCACATCACAGCCCTTCTGCCTTGGACTTTTCTTTGGGCATCTCAATGAGCCCCTCTCAGGGTCTCCCCCCCCCCGCCGGACGGTACTTCCAAAGAATACAGTCTTGATGCCAAGACCACCAAACCCATCACCCAGGAGCTAAGAAACCAAGTGCTACTTGTGGAAGCCTCCTGTCTCCCCTGGGCAGGGCAGCTCCACATGTCCCAGAGGGGCCATGGCTTGGCAGAGGATATGCCCCAGCTCACCTGCTGGATTTCCTGCATCGCCAGCCGTATGGAAGAGCGGAGACGAGGGAAGGCTTGTTGTCTGGTCTCTCTAAAGCTTGGATTTGTCCTACTCTTGTCTGGGGTCTGTTGGTTTTGGAAATTCTTGCTCCTTCTGAGACACGGCAGAGTAGGTTTGCTGATGGAAGGCATGAAGGGACAGGACTGCTTCTGTGGAAGGGTCTCTGCTTTGCCTGCTGGTGAACTCAGCATGGGGTACTCCAGATTTTCGTAATCCAGATTCTTACTACTTTTCTGAGGAAAGGAAGAGTGGATTCAGCAGTGGTTTGTAGACCCTCCAAACAAACAGCACAACAAAGAGGAATACACAGCTGTGTCCACTGCTGACATACAGGGGTCAGGGGGGTGTCATCCACCTGACAGTGCCTCTCCCCCACCCCAGCACTCCCCAGCTAATAGCGTTTCCCAGTGCCTGCAGAAGCAGCCAAGCCACTCGGCCAGAATGGGACACTCCTCAACAGGAAAACAAAAGAGACATGATGCTGCTGTCACTCTATCCACTCAAGGCACAGTCCCCCATCCCCTGTTCCCACTGCAGATCCTTGGCATTCACCTGCCCACAGGGAACAGTCAGTATCTCCATGAAGGGCTGGATGCCCACGGTCTGGTGGTACCGAACCAGCGCGGTGAGCGAGGCATGAGCCTGGTGCTCCCCCAGGATGATGTAGCGTGCGTTGGGCTGCGCCTGGATCATGTAGTGTCTGCAGCGGCCTTGGCCCCTGGGGACACGCACAGACAAGAACAGTCATGGCACAGGGCTGCAGCATCTCTCCAGCACCTGGTTCCTGCTTCCTCCACTTGTGGTCTCAAGTGGCCAGACGTGACCAGCACCCACAGTAACAAATACCAAACAGGGGCAGGAGACGTGCTGTGCACTAACACGCTGTGCTTGTTGGTGCTGGAGGAGCAACAACCTCAATGCTTCTTTCAACCTGGTTTGTGCACTCAGCCATACAGTACAGGATCTCTACCCTTGGAGCAACAGCACCCCACCCAAAACCAGGTCTATTTTTTGGCAAGAGACAAACTCTGCAGTGCCCTATCTGCTACTACAAACTGTCTGAGGCATCCAAAACAGGAGAGGCTGAGCATCCTTACTGGACTCCTGTGTGGAGCAGGCCATCTCCTCCAGTCAAGCAGAATCACAGAATTCTAGAATTCTATGACTGTAAAATTCCAGGATCATAGAATTTCATTAAGTGCTCAGTTTCATAGAACCACAAAATCATTTAGATTGGAAAAGACCTTTAAGATTCTTGAGTCCAACCACTGACCCAGCACTGCCAAGTCCACCACTAAACCATGTCCCCAAGTGTCACATCTATGTATCTTTTAAATACCTCCAGAGATGATGACTCCACTCTGCCCTTTGCATCCTCTTCTAGTGCTTGACAGCCCTTTTCATGAAGAAATCCCTCCAATGTCCAACCTGAACCTACCCTAGCACAGACTGAGACTATGTCTTCTTGTCCTGTTGCCAGTTGCCTGAGAGGAAAGGCTGATCCCCACCTTGCTAGAGCCTCCTTTCAGGTAGTTGTAGAAAGCAATAAGGTCTTCTCTGAGCCTTCTCTGCAAGGCTCATTACCTACCTGTATGTCAAGATGTAGCCTGGCTGGCTCTGGCTAATCCGAACGAGGAAGCAACCCAAAGGCTTGTCATGCAGCAAGTTTTCAGCTTCCCTGGAATCAGGAAAGAGTTTTTCAGTGGAGAGTGAGCAGATGCCTTGTCACACAGCAGGGATTCCCACCCTATCTCATGTGCTACCAGCACAGTGCTCCCACTCCAAGGGAGTAGCCAGCATCTGCCCTGTGAGTTCCTAGCTACAGGTTTCCCGACTCGGGCTCGGTGGTGCAGGAGGCATTAGGGGGCTGAGGAGGCACAATACTCTCAGCAAAAGCTCCTCCAAGCAGGGCTGCTCCAAACCTGCTCCAGCAGTTTGACTAGTGCAATAGCAACAGCTGCCTTCAAGCACAGAGCATGTGACAAAGCATTGTTGAGATGAGGGGTCTGTGCCTGTGTCCATTTCCTATGCACCAGGGCTGAAGAAGTCAGGATACAATGGGATGGGGGGTAAGCCCAGTGCCCTGGAAAAACACCAACTTGGATTACACCAGTCTGGCTCTCTAACTTCCTGCTGGAAGGAGGTCTTCCCCCTCTCTGCCCAACAGACAAAGCTCTGCTTTGTGCTTGTTTGTGCTTGTCATGTGCCTTGCTCCAGGCTAAAGGTGACAGCAAATCACCAGTGTAATTCGGGATTGCTCTGTCTGCTCCATTTCATGAGGCTGAGTTTACACTGCTGTATGGAGACTTTAATCTCCACTTAAGCATCAGTGTCTTTAGTCCTTCATTGTGAAGTGCTCATAGCTACCCTATATTTGAATTTAGACAGTTTTTGTCTTCCAGGCACAAGTTCCTCTCCTGCATTCTTCCATTTATGGACAAAAGCATTAATGCAGGTTAAGGCATCGATAATTATCTTAAAAAGGGAAAAAAGAAATGCAACTACCAGGAAGTTGTCAGCTATTGTAGTGTCCTTTACTAAGCAAATGTGCTGTGTAATGGTCTGTGAGTAAAGGTTCACACTGATAATCTGACAAAATCCAGGCACCTGTGATCTCATAAGACTGAAATAGAGTTGCAGTATTAACAGATAAAAAGTTAAAAATTGGAACAAGATGACGAGGGTGTTCAAGTGACAGTTTGAATAGCAACACCAACACAGAAATCCCACCAGTTTTGGGATACTGGCAGTTAGCAAGCATGGAGAACCATAGATTAATTTGCACACAGGTGAGATTATACTGCAATTCTGTTCACCGGCATAACCAGTATTTCTGATTATCACAGTGCTTGGAAAGTAGTGCCTGGCTCAGCCAAGAGATTGAAGTGTGAGGCAGACCCAGTAGCAAAGCTTCAAGCATTTAAATAAAGGTTTTTGCAAAAAAGCTTTAGAGTTCACAGTCTTGTAATCAACTCTGTAAGAAAGATGGGCATTGTGGATGTCTCTCTCAGCTTAAAGAGAAGTAAATTCCAACTATGCTGCACCTTCTTGGATGGGCAGAGGTATCAACAAAAAAACCTTCCTTTTCCTCTGTCGGGGGGCTTTGGAGGAATTTTGCCATGGGGTTCTCACTAAAGCCCGATTTTAATATTTTTTTAAACAATTGTACACTGAATTCTGTATTCTCCTGCTGTAAACTGAGGTTTCCTCCTGACCTAGACTGAGATACAAAAACAGTCATAATGAGTCAGACCAAAAGTCCATCTTCATGTCTCTGCAAATGGTCCACAGCAGGGTATAATGCAAGTGTGTATTTCCTTTCCCATTACTTTACAAGCCTCCCTTCCCTGCACAGGATCTGTATTGAGGAATCCAGAATGGACGTATTTCCTATGACTTTCCGCAGTCTTTCCTTGGACCTATGTAAAATGTCAGCATTTGCATCCCGTGACAGGGACTTTCAAGCTTCCTCCTCAGGGTTTGACACTCACAGATTAAAAGGGAAAGGTTATACGGGTCACTCCCATTCCTTAAGGAAGTAAAGCCTGGCAAATCCAACCTATGCAGTCCTCGTAAGGACATGGTGGCTTCTGCCTACCTGTCACAGCCCAAGCTGCAGCCACTGTGTCCAGTGTACTCACCTCCTGCTGATCATCCCATACAGCCAGCTTGGAAAGGCCCCATCATCCTGCACGACCTTCTCAGCCTGTGTCTCTCTGAACCAGCGGAGAGTTGCTCCTCTCCTGATTTTCCTCATTTCTGCTTCTTCTCCAGCGTGTTCCTCTGTTCCCAGAACAGGGTGAGGTACAGAAGGGTCCAAGAAGTTATCAAAAGGAGTGGACTGAAAGTGAGGACAGACAGAAAGTTGGCATGAAAGCAAAGTCAAAGGCAAGGGGTCTTTGAAGGCATCACTTTGGTAGGTGATCCCATTCCTGAGTCCCTTAAGACAAGATCAGTTGCAAACTATCAAATGCTGCTCTCAGTTTCTCAAAGGTCCTGACCATGCTTTTTAACTAACAACACTAGGGAAGAACTCACACTTCTCATAACAAAAGTGACAACACTCTCCTGGGACCACATGCAGGACAACATGCACATGCAAAAGGTAGATGGAGCAGGGAACCAGCACATCTGGCTAAGGGGCCCCAAAACTACCTCTTTTAGTTTGCTGCGTGGCCGTGGCACTGGTAGCTGTTGTGACTTATCAGAAGGATGGGGATTAGGCTGAGGGTGCCTCTTCCGTGGCATGGGAACTGGAAAGTGGCTTCTTTCTGCAACAAGAGGAAATAAGTAGGTGAAATCTAGCATCCAAGATCCATCCTCTGTGTCCTCATGACAGACCCAGTGTCTGCTGCACAAAGTATGTGGGAAAGACACAGCCTGGCACTCCTTCCAGCAGAGTCAGGCAAACGACCTTCATGATGCTGCTTCTGCTCCCCACAGACAAAAGCTACACTTTCAAAAAACAGAAATGTCAGCACCTCCCTGCCCATCATCACACTGATGGAGCCCCCAGCCCCAGGAGAGCCGAGGGCAGGCCACCATCCCCTGGAGCTTACAGCACTTCAGGGTGATCATCACAACAGTGGCCACACACGGGGGCAGTGGGAGTGGGAGCAACTCACTCTGGGCCTCTGCTTCCAGGGCCAGCTGCCGTCTTCTTTCTTTCTCTGCCAAATTCTGCAGACTCTGTGCTTGAGCTCTCAGCTCAGCCACCAATTTTACGTAACTCTTCTTGCATCTGAATCCCCTATAAACTGTTCAGAGAAAAGCCGTGGTTAGAAAAAAAAAGTGCTGTTCATGCCTTAGTCACTCTCTCAGGGAAGAACATCAGGTAATATTCTTTTATCCAGGGCAAAGCCCTCGACACTTAAATCATGTTAATAAAGATCAATGGAAACTCTGCTGTGAGCAAGCGGTCAAAACCATGTGAGAACTGTCTTCTACTCTCTAAGTTTCCAGATCACAGATTTATAGAAATCCAACTACAGATCTAAGCCCTCATCTCTAATGCCAAGGCACTGAACACCTGAAAAACAGTCTCACAGAAGGGCCTGTTAACCCTCTATCTCCCTGCTACCCTTCAGACACCATGAAGGAGACAGGATTTCCTTGGTGTCAGTCCCCAGGATAACCTTTACCACAGGCAGCTATCCCAGGGTTCATTATAGACATTGCATGATCCCTCCTACTCTACTAGGTATTAAAGCACATGAACTGAAAGCTGCACTCTCCCAATTTCTTACTACCCACACATCTTCCCCATGGATGAGAACAATGCACAGCATGTGACAGTCTGACATTTGTCACACTGTATGGTGCACATCTGGAAGCTGCTCAGATGCTTCAGCAGTGCAACAACCCATACAGAAGAGAACTACAACAGAGAAGAGCTAGGCAGGGTGACAGCCTCCTCCTCCTCCTCCTGGTTGCACTTTCTCCATAGACCCTGTGCAAAGGGAAGTACCAAACTGCCCACAGCCACTCTGGAGAAACAGGCTGCCAGAGCAGATGCTACGTGGAAAGGAAAGAAAAAAAAAAATCAAGCCAGACCAAGACTTCATCCTCTTTGAAAGCAGGAATGAGATCTGCTTCACTCATTTCCCTCTGCTCAGTTCAACACAACTCACAAACAACTCATTACTCCAGAGGACAGTCAGCCAGATTTCAGGATGAAGCCAAATCACATGCCTGCCCTGCTCAGCTCTCTTGAGCACATGCTTTCCCTTTCCAAGGCTCACACTGTCTGAGGGCTGTCCCTGACTGAGGATGAGCACTGAGGACGTGAGCATTTGCAATGAGCACTTTGACTTCACAGGGCCTTGATATGGAGATGGCACCTGCCCTACCCTTCTGTCATCTGTAAAGGTGCAGAGGGGGAGTAGGGACTGCAGAAAGGGTTCTCCTTCCCCTGATCTGAGATCAGAGTTGAGGGACTCTCCTCTTCCAGTGCTCACCTTTCTGTATGACAACTGCTGCTCTTTCCAGTCGCTCCACACACTTTGCCAGCTGTTCCTGATGCCAATATTTAAAGAAAAGTCGTGACTTTCTGTGAAGTTGGGAAGAGAAACATGCAGGGAGTAACCCTGTTTATATAAAATGGCATACATCATCCTTTGGACAGGCCTTTCCTACAGCTATAAAGTTCTCCCTGAAGAGAACCAGGTAACAGACTACATGTATGAAGTCTCTGCAGTTTAGGCTCCCCACTCCCAGCAACAATAATCCATACCTACCCACATATCCAGCCTTTCAGCTCGGTACTTTGCAGTATCTCCAAGCAACTGAAAAAGAGAAAAACAGTGAAATAAATAACTTTCCCCCCAAACTGAACACGATATAGCCAGTGTTTTTAGGTGCATAAGGGGGAACAAAAATGCCTCAGCAATTCTCAACAGTCAGTAACTTGTCAGTCTGTCTTCCTTGAGGCACAGCTAGTATCACATTTGAGAACATCAGCAAAGGGGTTCCCAGAAGCAGATTTCCTTCAACTCCCTGGGAGGCAATTCTGCAGAGCCTATTTTATTCTTAGAACTGTTCTTCCTCATTTCGTTTTCAAGCCATTTGAAGGACAAAAGTTGCAAGGTCGGCACAGCAAGACTTCCGGGAGAAAGTCTGTTTCCAATTCCAGTTTCATTTTGCAGACTCTAGTGACAAAATGTGGGTCACTCGGAAAGATTCCCTGACACTTGGAACTAAAAGCACTACTGTAACTGCAACACACAGACAGCTTCCTCCCTCAGCCTGCAAACCCAGGCTGTGAAATCATAGTGACACTTTTTGCTAATATCTCACACAGCAAAGCAGAAGTGGTTTTACTTCTATCTCAGCCAACTTCCACAGTGGCACAATCCAAATCCACGGGAATTTTTTTTCTCAAATGCATCCTATGTTTTTTGTCTCTGAAAACACACCACACTGCCTGTTTACAATCACCTCTCTCCCATCTACGAGATTCTCTTGTGATCTCACTTTGTTTGCAATTATTATTCAGAACTGTCAGGAAGTTCAGAGAAGCACTGTGAAGGCTGGAGGAGCTACTGCCAGGAGAGAACTGTTCCAGGAGATCATTCAAATCCTTTTCTTAAATGACTAGAAAAAACCTCTCCTTAGCTGGCTGCCTTACGTGTTTCATTCTCACTATCGGTCACAATTGACACTGGCAGGAAGAAGGAACTGGGAAAGTGGAGAAGAGGAGGTGGGGAGCTGCTGCCCTAGATGTAGGAAGGAGAAAGCTGACAGGATAAGACTCTGTCCCTCTGCTGAGATGGAAAGACATTTACGTGTGTAAGGAACGGTCAGGTTCTGAAAGTGCTGAGGGTATATTTTGCCTGTAGACATACAAAATACTTGGACTAGACACATCCTCTCTACCCTGGGAGACATCCAGTGATGGCTGCTTGTTCAGCATTGTCTTTATTTTCTTCTCCCATGACGCCATTAGGAAAAATCTAGAGAGGCCCTGCCACACTGAATTCAGGGGACAGTCTTGACCACTGTTGTCACTCCCTAAATAAAGTATCTTGGCCACTTTTCATTCCACAAAATAGCAAGGCTTTATGATAATTGAATGGAATTGCTACATAACAATTCAAGAAATATTTCATTGATCATTGTACCAACTGCTTTTTAAATATTAAATGTCCTTGCCTGGGATCTTTGTTCCCCACCACCCACCACCAAAAAAACCCATCCTCTTTTTGTCCCTTTTACTTGGTTTGCTATACTATTCTGAGAGTAGGAGCATCTGAAGAACAAACCAGACTGCACACAACAAAGTAAGTGTACCTACCTTTCTTTTGTGAGGGAAACACCAGGTTTAATTAGAAGAATTGCATATCTGTGGAAAACAAACCCATGCAGACATGTAAGAGCCATATCCCTGATGTGCTGAGCTGACCCATGTCACCCTGACAGCAAACAACAATAAATCACTGTCTTTCTCACTCAGCCTCCCACAGCAAACAATCCCATGATCTCAGACAACATGAACTTTAAAGAGGCTGTTTTACTCCTCGCCCATATCTGGTTATCAAGGTTGATTCCCTAATAATACCTAAGAAGGAACATTTAGAGGTTTTAACAAACCTCTCAGCAAATTCCTCAAAGAAGGGTCTCCAGGAGAAACCATCTCTTCGGATACGGATTGTCTCCAGCAGTCCATTGTACTGGAGCTGAAGAGCACCACAAAGAGGATCCAAGAAACAAAGAGAAACAGGCCATTAGGACATCAGTTTGTTCCTTTGCAGCCAGAAATTACTTCATTCAGCCTTAAACTTCTCCAGTTCAAAATGAAAAAGTTTTTTGCTGAAAATGTTTCCTTGGTTAGAGATTGAATTTACCACATCCTGTAACTCTGATGATTAACCACTCTGAGTTAGAAGTTGGAAACCATAAAAACCAATGACTGAAATAACTTCACCTTCCAGCCATGGGTACTGCTTTGCCTCTGTCCCTTAGAGGATAGCTTTTTATTTCCAAATCTGGGCACAGAAGTACTCTGAGGCATGGATGAACTTCCTCTTAATCCTATCCTTTCTTATATACATTAAACAGGCCACTGAGCTTTCTGAACTCTTCTAATCATTTTCAGTTTTCTTTAAAGCATCTAGACCTCAGGCCTGACACAATATCCAAATACAGTCATATCAGTGCATTTCAACTCCTATCAAAGCAATCCCATCTTGGCTCCTATTCAGAGTTGGCCTGGCTGCTGGGTGAGAACAGTCTCCTCTGGAAAGCATTTTTTCTGGAGTACTGTCTGTATCAGTCACCATCCAGGAGGAGATGCAAAGGTGAATCCTAGCGCCTGAAAAGCACAGCTCATTGCGTTTATGGAAAAGAAACGGGAGAGAACTAAGACTGCAAAATCTGGACCTAGCAGTCTGTGTCATAAAAACAACCAAGTACTTAGAACATTCACATGTATATAAAGTGTGGTCACTCTTTCTCTTGCAAGGGGAGACTCAGATGAGTCAGCTTCCACAGCCTTTTGCTGGGGTCTGCCCTCCCACTGAGACACGGCAGAGGTGCCTGTAAAGGACAAAACACTGCTTTTCCTCACCTGCAGCAGCACCATCTGGTTGTCTACCACACCTGGCTCCTTCTGGCTGTTGGGTTTTACGCAGCGCACAAAGTGTGGGTTGGCAGAATACAACCTCTCCATGAGCACCATCAGAGAATGCTGCCAAGGGCACAAGAAGATCAACAGTCCATCAAGCCAAAACACTGCCAGAGCCTGACATGCCATACCCTGCAGCAGGAACCATTTTCTCACCCCACAGCAACCTCCTGGGCTCTGACAACAACCTGGTCAGCCCCACCATGATCAGCCATGCTTGGCACCTGGGAAACCCCCTGTTTACACCATGGATGCTTTAACTATGCACAGCAGTCTGGAAGCTCCCATGAAAACATCACTCATCTCACGGGGCACTGCAGGGCAGCAATGCCGTACCCGGAACTGAGCTCCAACAGATTGTTTCCGCGTGCTGTTGAACTTGTCGTCTGCTCCTGGTATGACCTGAAACCACACCAAAACAAAAGATCAGCCTCGGAAAAAGTGCTTGATTGATGGACAAAGAGCTCTGCTGGAAGGCAGATTGCAAAAAGGAGAGAGAATGGATTTCTGGCGAGGGAAGACAAGTTGAGCAGCAGAAGCAACAAAAAACACAGTAAAAAACAAAGGAGAAATTGCTGCAAGCTGATTGCGGTCTGCTTTTATTTTAAACCCATTTCTGTCTGCTCTTTTTCAGCCAGTTTCTAAACAATATGACTGTGGTAACCATGCCAACATTCATCAATTGCCACATAGACCTGAAGTTCAATACCTTGGCTTTCATATGAGGCATAAGTGTCCCTGTCCTGGAAACAGTGGCTGGAAGAACAGAGACAATAGTTAATTTTGTATCTTGGTTTGCAATCAACCATGTCTAAACATTCAAACCTCACTTCACACACAAGCCTCCTCACAAACACTGAATCACAGACAAGGCATTAGGTTTCACCATGTAAAAACACAAGGAAAGAATTAGAAAAAGGAAGAAGAAAATGCAAATGTATGAAGCCTACAATGTAGGCAATATTATCTTCTGCCACTGAGAAGACAAGGCAATCAGGTTATTAAACAAACCTAAATGACTTTCAAAAGAAATATCATCAGCAGGCATCTAGCAATGCAGAAAAAAACAGTGCAGATAGCAAATGGGAAGCTTCCTTACAGCAGTCAGGTTATTTAAAGTCAGATGAAAAATTCAGGGAAGCTGAATTTACTGAGGGATCTGCTAACAGTCTCGCACACCCTTGATGCGATGGTTTCACGTGAATCATAAAATCACAGAACGGTTGAGGTTGGAAGGGTCCTCTGGAGTTCACCTGAGCAGACCCTTTTGTTGAGCAGGGCCACCTAGAGCCATTACCCAGGACTGGACAACTAACCTGAGGTTATTTCTGATGTTTATGAACTTTGAAAGAGTTGGGACTAGGCTAAGTAGCTTCAGTAACAGTGAGAAAGAAGAAAGACAGTCCTGAGCAGAAGAGTTGAAAAACACAGTGGAGAATAGAAATGAAATTATCAGTTTCTCGTAAATCCCAGGAACTGACATGGACTGAAGGGGACAAAAAAAATTATAAAATTTGTGTTTAGCCAGCCAACTTCCAAGGAAGCATCCACCTGACCTTTCTTTAAATTTTTACTTTCATAGAAGCTGTGGAAATCTGAGGGCTTATTGATAACTGGAAAAAGGGAGTGCAGTGGTAGAAAAAAAAATAATGCACTACTTCAGAGTTTTTTAACAATTTGTACCTGAAAAAGAAAAAGTACTGTACTTGAAAGGAATAATCTTTACACTCATTGCCCGGGGTTTTACAAGACTCCGTTTTCAATGTGAACAGGTAGAAGCTATGACCTTAACCAGCTTCATTTCTAGACAAGAACAGAGCAAATGGAAAAGGCCAGTGGCAACAGTCCTGCACTGGCCCTGGAGAAGATAGGAAGGTATCTTAGTAGTGACTAATTAATTCTCTGGAAGAGGATACAACCTGCCCTGCTTTCCATGCAGGGGGAACATACAACTGATAGCTCAGTATATGCCAGCAGCCCACTCCAAGCTGCAGCATTCCTAGAGTCTCCCAGGGGCTGCCAGCTGTGAAACACACTCTCAGAATATGAGCCTGATCCCCACACTTAACTCTTGCCAAGGTGGGCCCTGGTTCATGATGGATGTGCAGAGGGACTTGCCTGTGAACAGCACACTGAGCAAGGGGGTGACACTGCTGATGAAGAGCCCACGAACGTTGGCTGGCAAGGTGTCTCTGTTCTTCTCTAGGAAGCCCCTGGCATCATATTGTACCTGGAGAAAGGGCAGCAAGTCACTAAAGACAGCAGTGAAAGCCACCCCTACAGCTCGCCAGGAGCAAGTGTTCAACTGAATATACTCTGGCTTCCCCATGAATTCTGTAAACACATATGGACCCCATCCAGATGCCAATCCTGAGGAACAAATCCCTGCAGATGGCAGAGGCATCAGAACCACAGGAGTGCAACATAACATTGAGGCATCCACCTCTGCTTGCTCTCCTTTCCTTGATTATAAAGTTTCATTTACTTCACTCTTCTTGCTCTCCCCCTCTTCCCCTTGAATAGGCTTCCACCCTGTTGTCATGCACTCCCTTGTTTCCATTGCTCCCTTCTTTTCTCATCTCTAGCCTGCCACTCTCCTTTCCATGTTAAATGTTAATTTTTGTAATAATGAACATCACAAACAATAGCTTAGTCAACAGTGGTGAGATTAGATTACTAAACTACATATTGCAATTACCTGAATTGTCATATCTGCTCCGGTTCCAAAAATTATCTCCAATCAATACAACTTACTTGGATCAAAGCTTTCAAAATTGGTGGCAGTAAAGTTACATGCATTAGTACTAAATCTCAAGTTGCTTAGATACCACTGAATGTATAAATAACTGCCTCTACTTTCAAAACATTAATTACCTGGCTGTTTGCACAGTGTTCCTAAGTGTTTGCAATAAAATAGTCACTGCTATGCTGTGAAAACCAGTAGGTAAAGGAACAGCCATTATCCTGTCCTTTAGGAGTGCACGGTGGACTGTGCATTGATAGAGTACTGTTTTAGGACTAGAGTTCTAACAGAATGATTATTTCTAACACCCTACACTTCCCAGAAGTCACCCCCCTTTCTTCAGGGGTCCTCTCTTCCTGTATGGAAATCCCACAGAAATGTAGGAGGCAAGCCGTGGGAACACATCACTTCTGTTATTATCATTGTCAGACCATACACTCCTTAACATCAAAGCCTTTTTTGTCAGGCAACACTTGCTTCCCCTCCAACATACACTACAACAGCATTCTTCTTGCAAACAGTACATACTTTCCCAGCATAGTGAGTGATGCTGAAGCCCAAAACATGGCCTCGGGCTGGCTGGAAGTGTAAATTGCCTTTGAAGCTGCTATTTAGTTTATCCACAAAGGTCTTATCGGTTGCCTGCAAGAAAGTAAATTTCAGAATCAAAGGATCAGGCTGCAACAGAGACCTGATCAGGCCACAGAGAAACAAAGCAAAGTGTTGGAAGTGTCCTTGGCTGTGCAACAGTGTTCTGTTGTACCTTCTGAATCCTCACAGGGATGCCAATACCATTAGACTGTCCCTGATCTCCATGTCCTGTCTCATCAGTCACACACAAGGACACCTCTGTTCATCTTGCTCTTTAAAGTGCACTCCCCAACTTTAAGCTCTCTCTGCAGCCCAGATATTCATTTCTACATCCCCCACAATATTTTGTCTTCCTCCTGTCTCATGCATACCTGAGGGAATGCACTCTGCTCATCCAGAAGAGACAGTAGCCCAAGTGGCTTGGCCAGGAGCAGATTCTGCAGAAAAGGAGACACATGACACATACCTAAAACCACATACAGAGCATCCACTCTCACCCTCACCACTCTTTGAAGATGTCCTTCCCAGGTGCATCTCCTCCCCATGATAGAAAGTGCAAGACTTCTCTCTTGGCTGGATGGAGCAATTATATTGTCAGTCCTCTCACTCACCAGAATAGGTTCATTATTGTTGAATGTAATAGTCTCCCAAGGCAGCCCTTCTTCCTTATAGGCAGCCTGCTCCATCTGGAAAATGTGCTGAAATAAAGAAAAAAGAGGTTGGAGCACCCATCAGACTTGGCTAGGCAACCCTGAACATCTTCCTTCCTGCCCTGAACAGAGCACAGAGGCATGGTGCTCTCACCCACAGCATGAGAAGTCTAAGGTGAAACTGCTCTTCTGTGTGCACCCACTCACTGGTGGTGCTGCATAAAGCAGGAACACTTTCCAGACTGTAAGTGTTACTGCTCTGACGACTTTGATCACTGCTTGATCCTTCTACTTCTTCCTTCCCTGTTCTAGTGGCTCCCCTGCCACAGGGGAGAAGGTTGATAATCTCCATCCTGCTTCACTAATGGCTATTTCTGTCCTGCCACGCAATAGATCTGCTTTCCCCCAAGCTCTCGTTCATGTGCTAGGTAGAGCAGTGCTCTGCTTTCTCTGCCACACAAGGTGAGATCGCCCTCAGCAGACTTACATGGTTGAAGAAGTGTTGCAGCTGCTCATTGGCCAAGTTTATGCAAAGCTGTTCAAAACGGTTCACTGGAAAGTTTTCAAACCCAAAAATATCCAAGATGCCTAAAAGAGGGAAGAATACACAATGGAGCCTGCAGACTGTCCTTGCAGGTTGCTGTGTACACCAACACACAACTAAATCTCCCATCACCCAGCTCTTGTGGGCCAGGAAAACCCAGCCAAGAGAAACAGTCTTCCATAAGACCCCTTGAAGAGTCAGTTAGGAGGAGACCCACTCCAGCCCTCAGCTTCTCTGCTAAGCCAGAGTGCCCCAGAACTACAGCCTCACAGTTGCTTCAGATCAGCTGCCTGCTCAAAACTTCATGCTGCTGACACACATCTCTCCAGGATCATGGCTTTGATAATGGATCCCTGCATGCAATCTCTGTGAAACCTCATGCTGTGCCCATCCTTCACTGTGGCTGAGGGAGGCACATTTGAGAACAGAACAGGAGCAAGGCAGGCAGAACTCACCTATCTCCCTCAGCTCCACCTCAGGATCCACGTTCTCAGCCAGCAGCTCGTTGATCTTGCGAACGATCCAGCCAAACACTCGGCCGTACACCATCTTAGCAATGGAGTCCCGGGCATCTGCACAGGGAGAACACAGCAGCTCACTGAAGGGCTCACAGGAGAGCAGGGAAAACAGCACACAAACTGGCTCAGTGCATCCACCTCTAGCAAAAATGTCTAGTAGTTTATGAAGCTATTTTAATAATCAGATAAACAATAGATATCTGTCTGATTGCCCCCGTTCTCTGTAAGCATAAAAAGAGCTCTTCAATTCCAAAATCTTCACAATCTTTCTACAAGACCAGATGTGGCATATTAGGGCATTTGTGAGATCATCTAAAATGGGAAATTTCCTTTCCAAATGAGTCATTCCACTTTCTAGAATATGCAGATACTTGCTTTCCCCTCTGAAGATCTACTGAGGATGGGTCCCCTCACTGCTAAACCAAAGGAGAAGCTCCAAATTATACTTGGCAAATTGAATGGTTCTCTTCCTTCTAGCCCACAGTTGCCAAACATTTCAACGCTGTAGGCAAGAGAGGGATACAAATGATAAAAAACTTGCTGACATTCTAAGGAGGAGACCAAATCAACATGATCTATTGCATGATGGAGATGTGTATTTTATTGCCTAGAGAAAATTTGGAAAACAGAACTAGCTATTTCCCCATTTTCATTTTTTTCTTTCATCTGTTTTTAGCAATAATCTAGAAGTTCTGTGACTTCATGCCTTTTTACTTAATTTTTAAAATATTTTATTTTATCTTAATGTTTTGGTCTGGATTATCTTGGATTATTTTCTTGTCTTATTAAAGGGGAAAAGAACACCTTGCGCTTGCTTACTTTACCATACTCTGTTTTCTTCTCACTGTTTCTGATACTATGATATCTCATTGATTCTCAAGGTTGTTTGTCCATCTATTGCCTAGAGCTCTGCACACTGCCAGCACTCTGCAACAGGAGGCTTCCCCTCTTTTGTACAAATACCTAGAGTTCCTTTCTAGTCTGGACTGAAGAAGAAAGCAAAGCTAATTCCTTAGTTTCTTAATTAATCTCTGCAGCCTCCTGGAGATGAAACAAAAGCAGCATTCATGGTCTTACATGTGAGCAAGAGACTAAACATATAGACATCAATACACTTGCCTCTGTGCGAGAGGAATGAAAGGGCACAGAAGGACATCTTTGTTCCCAACAAGTTGCACATGTGTGGGGATACCCTTCCGTCAAGTACGGGTCAGTCATTCTAGCCAGCACATCTGCAATTCGTTATGTTTCCTACCTTCTGCCTGCTGCTGGGTGTGAAAACGCTGAATCTGCTCCCCTCGGGTCACTGACATCGTACAAACAAGACATTTTAACAGTTCCTCTTCCTGGACTCCAAACTGGCCCTGGGAAAGAGGAAATAGATGAGGAGAGTCAATTGTAAATCCTTTTTGCACTGGTGGGGTTTGTATCTGTCTGTGTGTTGATGGGGTCATGATTCGGGTTCAGGCCTTTGAGCCCCACTGTAAGGTAAGTGTTACTGTTGGCATATCACAGCACCAGGCTCAGATGTGGGCTCTGAGATCCGCATTATCCTTGCAGTGACCAAGCTCAGCCTCACTCTCTTTGAAACGCTTTTTGTGTTGCTCTCCCAATGCTGCCACTTTTCACCTTCTTTGGGAGCCATGCCAGTCCCTGCTGAGAGGTTTAATGACTTATTGAACAGCACCACATGCAGGTGACTGTGCAGGTGCTGAAGCATCTGAGCTTCAGCTTAGTCACATGAACCCATGAGAGGCAGGAAACAAAGGGAACTCATACACACCAAACCCCTCAGTGATTTAACAGGAATTCCCCTCCTGTGGGCAAAAAACGAGGAGCAGAATTTCAGAAGTAGGATAAAAAGAAGTTGGCTGCTGAAAAGAGATAGGTGGTTGTTTCAGGTATTGTGTAGGAGGAAAACAGGCAAAGAGATGGGAGTGAAACCAAAGGCCAAGAGTGTTGGGATTTCAAATAGGTCAAAATAAAAAGACATAGAAGTGGGAGAAATATGTTACATTTTACTGTTCTGTGTTGTTAACAAAGCAGGATAATGTATTCATCCCATATAATAAAAATGGGATGGTCCTGGGAAATATATACTTCTTAATCTGTGATAATATGATGTGAAATAGTAGAAAGTTTAATTATGGATAACCAATTAAAAACTATAGCAGTTCATGTGGTATCCTTGGACAAGATCCAGTGAAAACACAGAACTCATGTACAGATACTGCACACCTGAATTTCTCTGAGGCATCACCATACTCAGTAACACATAACATTTAGTTTTAAAAAGCTTGTACTGTATGAAGCCAACAAGGCACATGTTGACTATGTAACATACTGGTTCTAGGCACGCAAGAACCAGAAGCTGGGAAGCATCTCTTTGAGAATGAATAGCAGTGAGCACAAACACAGTGATGGGGTCATACTCTGCACTTCTGGGAAAAAATTCTTTGTTCTTTAGAGAGAGAAACACCCTTGGCCATCTCCGGCAGGAGCAGCTCCTACAGTCAATTGCCAGTGGGAAGCAGCATCACATCCATAAAGTTTCTGTCAGCTCTTCTTGTGACTCACCGCTGCGGCTTTCAGCCATCCCTTGGAAGCTTCGCTGACTTTTACAGGCCCATTGCTCTCCTCAGGATCAAAAGTCACATTGCCCAGAGACAACACACCAGCTAAGATAGTCTGCATGTCCACTTGCTCCTAAAACACAAAAGAAAGGTGACCAAATACCTACCAGCAGATAACATGTACAATGTGGAGGCCCCAGAAGTTGAAGAGGTTAAGGGAGGATGCACAACCTGTGGAAAAAGGCTCTACACAAGGACTGGAAGACTCAGGTGATCAGGAAATAACATGGAAAATCTAGAGGAAAGAAACAGGACCGAGCTTCAAAAGAGCAGCTAGAAATAAACCCTATGCCTGCAGGAAGCACAGATGGAAATTAAGTAACTCTAGAACTGACCTGTTCTTGGAAGCCCACCATGTCAAGGGCATTGCACACCTCTTGGTATTTGTCCTTCCAGCGCTGAGCTACATTCTGAGTACCAAATTGTCCACTTACGTACCTGAGAAAGTGCATATCCCACACAAAACTGTCACCCAATCAGTACTGTAAGTCAGTCCTACCCCAAGGGAATACAGCACATCAGCAATAGTGGAGACTCGAAGAGAAAAGAAACTTTTCCAAGGTACTATAGCAGAGACCCCAGACCTCCCAGCTTCCACTATGACCCCTAAGATCTCTTCACATAGCTCCATTCAGATCCCACTCCAGCTACCATTCATCCATGGATAAAGCCCCAGGGCAGAGGCACAGTCTCCATCATGCTGTTCTCCCCTTCACTACCCATCATGAAGACTAAACGGGGGTCTGCCTTTGAAATACCTGTAGAGCGAAGGATCCAGTAACCCATACATCTCCTTCTCCTCTGAAGACAGTCCAGCAAACATGTAGTAGAAGATATGGAAATTCCTCTCCCCAGCATCTTGCTGCACCACCCGTGACTTCTCTAACAGGTACTCACTCAGCTTTGCACCTCGCACTGCACACAAAAAGGTGACAGGCTGGTGAACTGGGGGACATGAAGCTGCTTGAGCTGTCCCACATCTCTTCTTTGCTGATAAGAGCACAGCCCTGTCTAAATTAACTTCCTTGTGTCCAAGACCCTCTAGGCTGCCTAGCACACTGGAAACGGATTTCTTCATGCTTCCTGTCGTCTTAGAGATTCTGCTCACCTCCTTTAGCAGCAACAAAGGCTTCTGACACAGTAAGTATTACTGATACTCAGCCTGAACTATCACCCCATTATCCTTCCTGTACTCCCGCTCTGTCCAAACCCAGGCCTTATCCAAGAGGGGTTGCTCTAAGATTTTACTTAATTGCATACCCTTCCCACAGGGAGTCAGGTGCCAAAACTTTACCCTCTACAAGCTTTGGCTACCCAGTCCCCTCCCTCCAGTTCCTAACCACTTCCCAAACTAGTAGCTGCCCTTTACTTCACCTGTATTTTTCTGGAAACGCAGCTGTATGTATTTTCCAAAGCGGCTGCTGTTGTCATTCATCACAGTCTGGGCATTGCCAAAAGCTTCAAGCAATGGATTCACCTAAAACAAGTGAGGAAGCAGAACAAGCATTCTTCAAATTAAGCGATCAAATCTAACTTGCTTGGAAAAGTTTAATTTTAGCATTTGCTATTCAGCATCCAGCTGGAAAAGGATGAATATGGAAGAGCACCTATTTTATCACAGCCTGGATAAAGGCATTCAAAGGGGCAAATACAACAAAGATTAAGCAGCATGAGATTAACAAAAATAAGCACAATCAAACTGATTGGGTCTTAGTAAGACCACTGAATCATTTGTTAAAAGATAAGGTTGGTATAACAAATTTCCACACAGTATCTGACATGGTAGCACTAGATAATTTGACTGCTACACTATAGCAATAAGCAAGGTCAACGTGGCACTCAGTTAATGTAGGTGCGGCATCTTAGCTACTGGAATTTGTAGATACAAGGACAATGAATTACAAAGAAAATAAGAGACCAACCAGACCAGCTTGCTGAACTGTATGCAAAGAAGGTGAAATGATAATTTTTCTGTATTTGAGGAAAGAATGCCTGTCAGCTGCAAGAATGATGCCTCAGGGTACATGGTGGGCAGCCTGTTGAACGCAGCTTTAAGGCATGACATTGTAATCCCAAAGTCCTTGGATATATCTACAGGAACCAAGTAAGATGCATGTTATTTCTTTACCATCACCTCTAAGCTTTCCAAGGGCAGCTCATCTGGGCTGAAGGGGGTGTTGTTTCCAGTGGAGGAATTGCAGGCTGCCTCCAGGCCCTGTGCTGAGCAAACACAGCTATCCTGCTTCTGGAACCTGCTCAGGTCAGAAGCAGCCTGGCAATGTGGCCCAAGCCAGCTCTAAGCAGAGACAGCAGGTGTAGCAACATCACATTCTCACAACAGAGCACAAGCATTCACCTTGGATCCACCATGGACGATGCCACACTGAAATTAATATGCCACTCTACAGCCCAAAGCATGGCATGAGGTATTGGGTTTATATGTCAATATTTTGGTAGCAGGAGGGGCTAAAGGGTGACTTCTGTGAGATGACGCTAGACACTTTGCCCACATCCAAGAGAGCCAATGCTAGCTGGCTCTAAGACAGACTTGCCACTGGCCAAGGCTCAGCCCACCAGCGATAGTAGCAACACCTCTGAGATAAAAATTGCAGCTGGAAGAGAGGAGTAACAATGTGTGAGAGGAACAGCTCTGCAGGCACCAAGGTCAGTGAAGCAGGAAAGGGAGGATGTGCTCCAGGCACCAGAGCTGAGATTCCCCTGCAGCCCACGGTGCAGAGCATGGTGAGGCAGCTGTGCCCCTGCAGTCCATGGAGGTCCAGGGGGGAGCAGAGATCCACTTGCAGCCCATGGAGGACCCCACACCAGAGTATGTGGATGCCTGAAGGAGACTGTGACCCCATGGGAAGCCCATGATGGAGCAGACTCCTGCCAGGACCTGTGGCCTGTAGAGAGAGGAGCCCACGCTTGAGCAGCTTTGTTGGCAGGACTTGTGACCCTGCAGGGGACTCGTGCTGGAGTAGCCTGTTCCTGAAGGATTGCATCCCATGGAACACACCCACAACTGGAGCAGTCTGTTCCTGAAGGACTGTCTTTTGTAGGAGGAAGCCCACATCAGAGCAGGGGACGAGCATGAGGAGGAAGACAGTAGCACAGATAACGTGCACAGAACAGAGCTCAACCCCCATTCCCCATCTGCCTGTGCTGCTGGAGAAATTCAATTCAGTTCAATTCTTCAGATCAAAGAGACAAATATGTTTCAAAAAGAATTAGCAAGGGTATATGAAAAGAGCAAAGATGGCAGTTAGCCAGTTAGCAGGTATGTTCCTGACAGTATAAGTAGCCAAGGAAAGGTTACTGAAGGCTGTGTGGATTCTCCATGCCTGTGTACCATTAAATCAAAACTTCATTTTTCCATTGAAATTCCTTGTTTTACCTGAAACAGGAAATGATTTGGAAAAATGCCACTAATCCCTTGTAACAGAGAAAACGATAAATTATTGCAATAGTTTTCTATAATTTAAGAAACATCCCCAGCAAACAGAATTACTGACCCTTCCAATTTGTCATCAGCTATTTCACCATTCTTATCTACTATTTTCTTATGTGTCTTATGTATCGTTCCCTGATTTCCAGTGGTGATTCATCAGCAGGCTTCCTAAGCCTCCCTAAATTGTCTTGCAGCAGTGCTGCTTCTCCATGTTCAAGCACCGCCCTGAAATGACCTACCTGAAGGATCTGCTGCTCCAGCTGCGAGTTGCCTTTGCATAGATTCATTATCTGCTGCAACAATAGCTTTGCACTCTCTGTCTTCCCTGCACCACTCTCTCCACTGCCAAGAAAAAGCAGAAGAAATTCCAACAGCTGCTAAGTATAGTTGTTCTGCCCCTTATGGCCTAAGTGCCCTCAGTGCTACAGTGTCTCTGTAGCAGAGCGTGCTCTCCACAAGTTTCACAACTTTTTCAGCAAAATTGCAAGTGTTAGTACAACCCACATACCACAGCTTTACACTGGGTGTCCCACAAGATCCTGGTCCCTCCTCCTCAGGGGAATTTTCCCCCATCTGCAAGGGAGTACAGATACACCCCTTGTTGTCACTTCTGGATGGGATACACCAGACACACCATTTGTTCTGCTTCTTAAGAAAGCTGAATCTATCTTCTGGAAAACAAACTCCTTCAAAAGCCATCTGATACATCAACTGCCTCACCTATGCTGGAGTCAACAGCTTCCTGTTTCTGCAAAGGGATTTGCCCTATCCATATCTTATCCACAACCGAATACTAATCTTGAGTGGCAGTCTCAAATCTCAGGTGCTTCACACATCCACGTGCCTCAGCTGGCTGACACCGTGGGCAGACAGGCACAGAGTTGCCTGTACCCCCACAGCGTCAGCACTGCACGTCACCCTGCTGACACACATCCACAGTGCCTCCGCCTCCAAGTCAAACAACCAGCACTTGGAAAGCGCAGTTTGCCTTGTCCTGGCATGGAGAACATATGATCAGTGAGACAACGTGTCCCTGACTGATAACAACGCACCAGCTGAGAACTTCAGCATAAGCGTGGCGAAAAAAAATGAATGCAGGAAATGCTGGAGGTATCCTTGAGGGCAGGTCTCCGTCTCCACAGCCGACCTTTGAGCTTGCGGCATGGTAGCTTTGTAGCTCCCAGTGGCTCTGTGCTTGGGATCAAGTATGTGTCACAGGTAGGCTGAAAACCTCGAATACTAGAGCACATACCTGATTTCAAGTACAGATCAGACCAGCACCACCCAAATAAGCACAAACAAAGCAAGACCAGTTTGCCAGTTGAGAACATGCCATCCAGACAATACCTCTGCTCAGTATGTCAGATTTATTTTTGTTTTCAGTAACTTGCTTCCTCCACAAGAGAACTACCAAGTCAGCACTCCTAAGGTTCAAGCTTGTCCTTAGACCCTCCAACAAGCACAACAGCTTCAGCAGGGCCTGCAAGCACTATCCAGCTGCCAGTGTGTAACTGCTCCAGGCTGTGAAGAAAAGCAAAGTCATCTTCAGGTGACCCAAGTGCTGTACTACAGCATGCCCAGGCTATGACTAATGTCTGTTGGGATTGGGAAGGTAAGAGGAGCCAGTAGAATTCCTAGCTCAGGACAACTCAGTAGCCATGAACACTTGTCATGTGGGGGCAGCTGCTTTGTCTAACATCAACCTCTGAAACATGCCATGCAGCCTCCCAGACTAAGCTGGAGACCCTAAAGAGACTACAAGGAACAGTAGAGCCTGGTGTGTCCTTGTGCTGTTTTGATGAACCGTGGTCTAGGAGGAGTGACCTCCTCCTCCACCTCTACCCCAACTCCTGCTCAGGTCAGGTAATCTCGTTAATGAGTGTTTCACCATTGATAAGAGAGCAAAACCATAAACTTCCTGTGATAGCAATACACAGATCAGTTGATAGGGTTGCAAGACGCACAAGAATACACCAGACTCTCATCTCTGAGACCACAAACTGCTGGCATAAAACAATCAGAGCAATGACCTCTTGGCAAATGCTCACAGGTTCTTGTCTTCCACATCCCAAGGCAAATATGATGATTGTTCTTCATCCCCAAGAGCCTCTTGGGATGGAGGCCCAGTGGAGCCCACTGCCTCTTGCACGTGCTGACTCCACAGCCACCACTTCCTGAGAGCAATTCACATAAAGCAAAGGCACTGATGGCCTGCAGGCTACAGAAATGAATGGGGCTCAAGTGACCCTCAAGGTCAGCTCCCAGTCCCATCAAAACACTCAGCAGTGATTCAGCAATTCAGTTCCACACTATGTAGACTGAAAGTACTGACAAAATTGTCAGAAGCCCCATATAAAAAAGGGAGTATTAAATCAAACACACAATTAACATTTTAACTACGATGACATTTAAACTGTTCTCTACAACACCCAGAAGAGGCGGTTTGTGCTTTGAGCCTTTCTGTTTGCTGTTTGAGGCTTTCTCTCCTAGTGGATGCTGTTTGAGGCTTTCTCTGCTAGCTGACACTACCTGCTGCCCTGCAGAGTTTCAGCAGAACAATAGTGACATCATGGAGTGAAATGTTCGTGATACTGAAACACTCTTTGGTTAAAACAACACTTTTTCCCCCCCACTTCCAGCACACAGAACTGGCCATGACAATGGGATTCTCCCCAACAGTCAGGGAGCAAAAAAGCATATTTAATTCCTCCTGCTTCTTTAATCATATATAGGAAGCTCAACTCTGTGAAAACAGGTTCCTTCCACTATGTATAACCTTTATACAGCATTTACTGAGGTAGTTGTGTTGCCAGAGGAGAGTACTTTGCGACTTTCCCCGGAGCTGGTTAAACCTTTCCAGAGGCACGGCCCTCCAAAAGCGAACCTGGCATATTCAGCGTCGTGACCAGCATCGCTGGCCGAGCTGCTCCAGGAAAGCCAGCTTTGTTTGCCACACACCTCTGCCGCGACCTGGAAAGAGGTCGGGACGAGGGATGCGCTGCCAGCGCAGACGGATTTTGACTCGCCAACAGCACCGGAGACGAGCTTCACCTGAACCTTCGGCGGGCAGATCCCAGCGAGAGCCCGGGGGTTGTCACTCGGCCTCCCACCGCTGCCCGCCCCCGGGGACCCCCGGCCGCCCCTCACCTGACGAGGATGCACTGGTTGCGGGCCCGCCGCCCCGCCGGCCCAGCATGGCGTGGTAGGCGCGGCCGGCCACGGCGAAGATGTGGGGCGGCAAGCGAGTCGGTCTGGGAGGCGCTGGTACCGCTCGGAGACCTGCGGGGAAGCGGCGGAGGACAGGCGTGAGCGGCCGGGGCCGCGGGGCGCGGCGGGGGGGCGGGCGCTCACCTCTCTGCCGTACAGCGCAGCGGCTGGAAGGGGTTCACGGCGATGAGGATGTCCCCGATGTGGTCTGTGGGAAGGGGGAGAGCGAGTCAGCCCGGAGCCGCCCGCCGCCCCCCGCCCCGTAGCGCGGCACTCACATAGATGTGCTGGCTGAGGAAGCGGTCCCGCAGCCCGGACAGCAGCGCCGCTCGTCCAGCTCCGACAGCGCCGCAGGTTCCCGGCCCGCCCGACGGGGAAGCACCGCTCCCCCAGCGACACCATCGCTACCCGGGGCCGCTGCCCGCCAGCCGCCCGCCAGCCCGCCCACCCTCTCTTCTCTTCTCTTCTCTTCTTTCCCTCCCCGGCCCGCCCGCCCGCCGCGCTCCGCCCCGGACCGCCCGCGGGGCGGGGCCGCCGTTTGAATGCGGGGCGGCGGACCGGCAGGTAACGCGGCCGGTAAACGGGCGGCGGGGGCGGCGGGGCGGACGGGGGCGGCGGGGGCGGCGGGGGCGGCGGGGGCGGCGGGGGCGGCGGGGGGCGGGCGTCTCCACCTGTGTAAAGGTGTTGGCAGGATGAGGCCCTCGGGCTCAGCTTGACTTTGGTGATCGCCCCGCCCTGAGCAGAAGGCTCAGTGGGATGACCCTTTCCCCCGCCCCCCAATATCCCTTTGTCTAAAGTGGTCCCTGATCGCAGCCAAGTATTTCTGGAATCCATGTCATCTCCACCCGTGGAAAGGTGTTGGGCAGGATGAGGCCCTGAGCAGCTCAGCCTGACTTTGATGGCAGCCCCGCTCTGAGCACAAGGCTCAATGGGATGACTCCCCCGCTAAAGATCCCTTTCGCTCAATTCGTCACTGACCCCAGCCAAGTATTTCCTGAATCCGTGTCATGCGCAGAGGAAAAAGAAATTGACTTTTAGTAAAAAAAAAATAAAAATATTAACGTTTGGTTAATGTTTTTCGGCGTGCTCACATTCTTTTTTTTTTACTGAAAACTTTTATTTCTCTAAAACGCATTTTATCTGATTAAAAAAAAAACCCAAACAACCCGATAA
Organism: Manacus vitellinus; assembly: GCF_001715985.3. Classification (NCBI taxonomy): domain Eukaryota; kingdom Metazoa; phylum Chordata; class Aves; order Passeriformes; family Pipridae; genus Manacus; species Manacus vitellinus. Next base: position 5,904,788 of record NW_021940508.1, on the reverse strand, counting down.
TGAATAAAATGCTTAACTTTTGGTCAACAAAAACATTCTGCACAATCCACAAGTCTTTTGGTGGATCTTTTCTCATCTCCTGCAAAATATAGTACCTTTGGTTTTGACTAATCCAAACCACACTATTAATAACCTACACTGCAGGGAAAGTGAAGGAAGGCTAGTGCATAGTTTACCTACTATATTTACTCCTGCAGTATTTACTGCAACATCTACTGTAATAATTTACTGCAATACTTACTCCTGCTATCTTTACTCCTCAGGGTGGCTGAGGGCTGGCTGTGGTCTCTGGCTTTGCACCCTTCCTGATAAGAGCAGTCCTAACCCTAAGGCCTATTCCATAGCAGCCACCACCCATGGGATGGGATGTGGGCCTGAGTGGCCCCTGGAGCTGACCCACCGAGTGGCTACCCTCCTGACACATCAACATTGGCTGGGCAGTGATAAAAGTGGGAGATTTTTTGAGGATACTCAGAAAATTTAAAAATGTTGAAGGGAATATTGGTAATGGGGTATCATAAGATGGTTAATGGTAACAGAATGTGTTTAATTAGTGGCGTTTAGTTATTGGTTTCTGAATGTGAGACAGGAGAAGCAAGATGGAGCGGTTCTGTCCCCTGTAGGTGAAGTGTTTTCTAGTGTACCTATGGGATTCCAGGCAGCTCTCCCTACAGACCTGACACAGTTATAGTATAATACATTGTAGAATAATGAGAGTGTTTGAACTGCTTTATGTGAGCAGGAGATGGTCAAACCTGGCGTAACTTTTTTTCTTATTATTACTGTTTGTTAAAAGAAATTGGTCTGCAAAATGAAAACCTTGACTGCAATCTGCCCTGGCTAAAGGTGCTCTGCAAGTGGTAGCATTTTGGTCCGTTGTTGGTGAGTACTTTGCAACTGCACACTGATAGAGTCACAGAATATTTTGGGGTGTAAGGGACCTTAAAGACCATCTCATTCCAACACCCCCCCACTCGACCAGGTTGCTCAGAGCTCCATCCAAGCTGGCCTTGAGCACTTCCAGGGAGGGGTCTAATGCTAAGGTTTGTGTGGTGTTCCCTGCAGTGCTGCCTCTCCATCCACAGTGGTGCCAGGTCTGCCCTGTTTGACCAAGACGTGGCCTTGGCTACACTTGTGATTGTATTGTAAGTGGATATGAGGATAAAGCTGTGAAGAAGCTCCTGCTACTATAAAATACTGCACATGTCCATCAGCTACCTGGACTTTTGCAAACTCATTTAGTGAGTCACTTATTTGATGTGAAATTCTTGTTTCAGGCATTGATTTACGTATTTGAAATGTCCCTGGAAGATTGTGTTTGACAAATTTCCTTCTCTGTGATGGCACATCTTTCTGTATTAGTGTATCCTGTCAATGTGGGAATAAGAACTTTTGTGGAGGTAGCTCAGCTTCCAGAGAAACTGTATACCTAATGCCAGGACAAGTGTGCACTGCCTTTTCATAAAAAGAGCAATATTTAACTGGTGTTCTGCTAAAACATGACTTTTTCTCTGAGAGAGTGGGCTAGAAGAGGGACTGTTTTGTGTAACAAAACCACACTGCTCTGGCAGAATAGCAGAGCAGGACTAAAGCAGGTTAATGAGTGGGTAGTGTGATTCACAGCACTTGCTCAGCCTCTCTCATCTCTGCAAGCACAAACTACTGTTAGAAAATGGCAGTGCAAACCACTTGCTTCTTGCTAACCTTCATGGGAAAGCAAGCAAGAGTGCTCTCCTTCCCTTCTCCTTCCCCCACAAGACAAATCTTATGGCTGTTTTCAACTATCCACATTACCTCTTCCGCCCACTTTGGGTTTGGTGAGAATTTTGCACAAAGAATTGGGAGGCAAAGGACAGGAAGCAGTGGTTTGTGAGTGGGATTGTACACTTGAGATTTGCCTACAGATGTGTCCTCATGTGCTGCTCCTGCTTTCACAGCCTGGTCTTTCTAACCTCCGTTCCTCCAGTCAATACAGGGCTCCTGTGGTCGCAGGTGGGAATGCAGAAGGAAACTGTTAATAACCGTTGCTGGCAACCGACTTCCCTTTTTTCTTAGGAAAGCGTAGAGTTTGTAGTTCAGAATCCTACCCTGTGACATAGGTTATTCTTTTGTTGTGTGTCCACCTCTCTTGGCTCTTCAGGATCCATTACCTTTCTGTGTATCAACCCTGAGTCTGCCATGAGTGACTCATCCCTGCTGTTTCTTGCTGGAGCAAACACTGTGGAAGACCAGAGGGCTCGCTGGGAGAGAAAGCGCAGCCGGACAGCCAAGGAGCTGCTGGAAACTGAACACAAATACCTCGAGCAGCTGGATTTGGTGGTCACAGTGAGTATTTCTGCCCGTTTTGCTATGTGGGTATCTTCAGACAGCACGTACTTATTTGTGTTGTCATGGGGAAGGGTCAAGAGCAAGACTTTGATATACCCCTAGTGCCTGGGACAGCTGCTGGGGCTGAAAGGTTTTTTTGTTGTTTTTCTTTTACCTCCTCTGTAATATTCAGGAGCTTGTGGGTTTGGCCCTTTGGCTTTGGTCTATACACGGACATTAACCTTTGAATTTTGATTGTATAAGGACTTACCTTAAGATGCCTGAGATGTATGAAATGTAGGGGGCACAAACAAACAAAGACTATAGACAAGATGGTGAAAGACAAATACATCTAAGGATACTGAAATACACTCTGTTGGTCTGTTTAGTAGTACTATAGTACTGTTCCATGTGTTTAGAGTTATGGTCAAAGTTACAAATCAGGCTAACATCTGACGATGGATTTCTTAGGCAGACATAATATTTGATATCCTTACAAGCCAGAGTGTGCAGGCAGGAACTTCTGGCTTCTGCTGTATGCCCAAATGACCTTTGAGTAACCTCAAAGGTTAATAACCTTTGTAGCTTTCCATTACTTAAAGGGGGCTTATAAAAGAGAGAGAGAGAGTGACTTTTTATACAGGCATATATTGATAGGACAAGGGGGAATGGTTTTAAATTGAAAGAGAGTAGGTTTAGATTACATGTTAGCAAGAAATTCTTTTACTGAGAGAGTGATGAGGTAATGGAATAGGTTGCCTACCCAAGTTTTGGATGTCCCACTCCTGGAAGTGATGGGCCAGGTTGGATGGGGCTTGGAGCAACCTGGTCTAGTGGAAAGTGTCTAGTGGACATTGAATGAGATGGTCTTTAATGTCCTTTCCAACCCAAACCGTTGTGTGATTCTATGATGATCTGTGAATTCTACCTGTTTGAAATTCTCTCTTTTTTATCTACTTAGTACTTTGTGACAATTTTAAAGGCCAAAGGGACATTGAAACCTGCTATGTTGGAAACTATATTTGGACCCCTGGAATCCATATATTCGGCCAGCCAGTAAGTGGACACATTGTTGCAATTCCTGTAATTGTACTGGGAGGACTCTATACTGATGAGAAAGCTTTACTTCCCAAAATCTTACTAACACCTTGTAAAACAGGCATTCACTTCTAGCACTTCTAGCTTTGGTGACACTTAATGTGTACCCAGGAAACTGCTGATCTGTGTCACATATCTGGATGTTAAGAGGTAGTGGTTTAACCTCAGTAAGTCTGCTCCACGGTGTGTTCTGTGGCTTACTCTGTGATTTCCAAGCACATATTTGGCACAGAAACTGGATGTGAGGTGGAGAACAACAAAGGAAGGTCATCACAGGAATGAAACAGAGAGAGCTGTGAAAATGCCATCAGTAATGTAGCCCTCACAAGCTATTTTGCTCCTTGTACACAGTGTTCTGTCATTTCATCTGGAGAGAGGGAATTTGGGACCAGGACTGGAAAGTTTTTGTCAGAATCTGGATCTTTACGGCCACTATGCTGAGAATTTGGAGCAGGCAAATAAAACCTTGAAGGTAAATAACTACTTTACTCTTCTTATTCTCTGTGTTTTTCTGTTCCGTGAAACAGCTACATCCTTCCCTTTTTCTTCTGTTTCTGGAGTAATCATTTTTCTGACTTCTACTAGGCTGATGATATTCAGTCTTTCTTCCATAATAAAATAGTAAAAACTTCTCTACTTCCTTAGAGCTTCAGATTTTTCATGCTTTTTTTCAGGTGTTTGTGTATGTAAGTGCATATGCTGAGAACAGCATTCTCAAAGAGAGTTCTGTATTTACTCCCACTCCTTCTCGGCTGGCAGGCCTAGAGAGCTTCCAGGCTTTCACTAGGGTACAGTGATCTCTTTCTGGGAATTGTCAGGTCTCCTAGTTTTTCCCACTACCACTAACTGTATCCTTAGCAGTGGGATTTCCTTTTCCTTCACAATTTCTTTTCTCTGGTAGAATTTTATTTTTTTGAGGGAGACGCATGTCTCCAAATACAACATGTTTTCAAGAAATTTCAGAAGGATGTATTTTTATTCCAAAGTTCTGACAGCTATATCTGGAATTTAAACCCCTCCACCCCCAGTTTTTGTCCATGCATGTTCCCAGATGCAGGATGTACTGGGATATTTGATATTTCCCTTCTCCTGTATTTCCATGCATATATTCACACTTTTGATTGTCCAAGAGAAAAAGGCATTTTGGATACTTGCCTTGAGGTGATGGGAATGTGGAGCTGCATTGCTTTGTCTTGAAATGAGTGGGACAAAGCCACAGGTGCACTCCTTGTTTTCCTAATTGGGTTCAACCTTCCCTTCTTCTTTCTTTCCATTTGCTGCATATACTAGCTTTGTGCTGCTGTGCCTGTATGAAAGAATAATATTGCTTCCATTACCCACTGGAACTGATGGTTAGGAGAAAGGGAGTGGCTTGCCTATAACCACAAAAGAAGTTGATGCTTGTGTTTAGGACTGGAGTCTTGAACTCTAAGTTGAAGAGTTCTAAGCTCTGGTTCAGACTAGAGCACATAATTCTTTTTGTAGTCTCAAAGCTGTATCCCTTTTCTGCTGCACACAGGAGCAATTGAAGAAAAATAAGTCATTCCGGCGGTTTAAGAAACTCCAGGAATCTCGACCTCAGTTTCAAGGGAAGGAGCTAGAGGATCTGCTTCCTTTGCCCCTGCAGAGGCTGCACCAGTAAGTAAGAAATTGTGAGTCTTCAAGGGGTTAGCATGAGGAAGGAAAAAAGAACATAACAGTGTCTTGATTGCTTTGGGAGGTAAAGTTGCTTAATGTGTCTCAAAATCAAAAAAGCACATAGACAGCAGTGAAGCAGATCTGAAGATGTGCCTGTAGAGTGGAATCACTGTACGTGGATTGGAGATGATGCAGGGAAGTAGCTGTGTTTAGCCCTGCCTCCTATGCTCTTGGGTAGAATTGGAGGCTTCCTGCCACCTCAGTAAGCTACCAAAGTACAACTCTGAACAAAAACAAGCTGTCTGAAATGCTGCAGAAGTGATGCCCTCTGCCAGAGATGGCCTCGCTCTGCTTTTGTGCAGGTTGCTGCCCTGGGGCATTGTGACTCTTGTAGATCACTGCTTTTGGAAAGGATGAAATTAATGAACACAGAAGAGCTTTTCTTCCCTCTCTGATTATCAGGGCCATATGCTTTCCTCAGATTCAACGCCTATTGCAGTTGTCTGAGCCTGGACAGATCCACTCTTGATTGCTGCATTCCCTTTTGAGGCACCAAACCTTCCAGATTTCAAGAAATATTCAGACAGCACTTGTGCATGTGTGATTTTTAGAGTTATCCTGTGCAGAGCCAGGAGCTGGACTTGATGGTCCTTTTGGGTCCCTTCCAACTCAGGGTATTCTGCAATAATCCCCCCTCTGAAGAGGCAAACTGACTGCATGGGGAGAGTGCTGCATGCACTCATGGGCAGCCCTTTCTTGGGGAGGGTGTCTGGGTAATACAGAGCACAGGTAGTTTGCTGGGAACTCAGCTGCTGCTGCTGTAGATCAAGTAGCTGCTTTTCAACTATAAACATTAAGCTGACTGGTGTTTTTTTTATTATAATGCTTTGGATACTTCCTTTAAATTTGCAAAACAGCAGTATATTTGTTGCTGTCCAACAGGTGGGAAAAGTGTTAGCTTTTTAACAGAAGATCTAATTTTATCATTAATCAGCTCATCATGTTCAATTTTCTTCAAAACACTAATAACAAATACACTAGGTCATACGAGTTCTGCCAGTTTGTGAATCTGTTAAATTCCTTCTGTCATTTCAGACTGAAAACAGTTTGACTTTACTAAGAGAAAGAATTTGCAGAGATCTGATCCTTTCCAGTAAAGACTGGAGAGGAAAAAAAGAAAAAGGAAGATCCTAGTTCTTATAGAAATGCCTTTATTTTCTTGTATGGGCAGGAAACACGGTATGAATGCCACCGTTCAGATACAAAAAAATAGATAGTTCAAAGAGAAATTTGTCTGATATTGAAGGCATTTTTATGTGAATGCTGAGAGTCTCATGAACACAAGTAATTTGTGAGGTTGTTTTTTTTCAGATCCCCAGGAAAAGCCAAAGGCTTGCAGATGTATAAAATACTTGGGTTACTTTAGAGAATAAATTTGATGATAAAATGAATGTGATTGAAGTGTGGCCAAAACTGCTTGGTTAGGCTTAGATGTGTGTACTCCATCTCTTGGTGGAGTGCTCTTCATCATGCTGTCACTTACAGGAGGTGCTGATGTTCCTGGTATCTTGTGAATTAAACCTGCTCTCTCCAACTTAGGTACAAGCATTTCTTCAGAGACCTGCTGGAGAACACCTGCCCAGACAGTGCTGAGCACCTCAAACTTGCAAGTATGATTCCACCTGTAGATGCTGACACTTTGGTCAGTGATAGCCTCCTTGCTAATAATATTTGGATTCCCACTTCCTGCCTGCTTCCACAGAAGAAAAATCTTCCTCTCTGTGGGGCTCTTGTGGATTACTATTTCCCTTCTCCATTTTGATCAAGATATCGCTGAGAACACATTGGGAATAAAAATGTAGAGTAACTGTCTGTGAAAGTGGCCTAAGGGTTAAATTGGAGAAATGGCAGCTCTATTTCTTTAATTTTTATTTTTAATTCTTTTTTATTCTGATGGTGGTGAGGCACTGGCACATGCTGCTCAGGGAACTTGTTGATGCCCCATCCCACCAAGGGTTCAAGGCAAGGTTGGATGGGGTCCTGAGCAACCTGGTCTACTGGAAGGTGCCCCTGCCCATGGCAGATGGGTTGGAATGAGATGCTCTTTAAGGTCGATTCCAACCCAAACCATTCTATGACTCTCTTTGTCACATGCCTCAATTTTCTAGGGTAATTCATGTCCTTCATGCCATATCCAATCACTAGTGGTGTTCCCCAGGGCTCAGTACTGGGCCCAGTCCTCTTTAATATCTTATCTATGATCTGGACGAGGGGATCAAGTGCACCCTCAGTCAGTTCACAGATGACACCAAGTTGGGCAGGAGTGTTGTTCTGCTGGAGGGTAGGAAGGTTCTGCAGGGGGATCTGTACAGGCTGGATCGATGGACCGAGGCCCATTGTGTGAGGTTCAACAAGGCCAAGTGCTGGGTTCTGCACTTGGGTCACAACAAACCCCTGCAGTGCTCCAGGCTGGGGGCAGAGTGGCTGGAAAAGGACTTGGGAGTGCTGGTCAACAGTGGCTGAACATGAGCCAGAGCGTGGCCAGGTGGCCAAGAAGACCAATGGCACCTGGCTTGTGTCAGCAATAGCGTGGCCAGCAGGACCACGGCAGTGACTGTCCCTCTGTACTCAGCACTGGTGAGGCTGCAACTCGACTCCTGTGCCCAGTTTTAAGCCCCCCATTGCAGGAGACACATTGAGGTGCTGGAGTATGCCCAGAAAAGGGCAACAATTTGGGGAAAGGTTGCCCACAAATCCTATGGGGAGCAGCTGAGGGAGCTGGGGGTGTTTAACCTGGAGAAGAGGGGGCTCAGGGGGCACCTTATCACTCTCTACAACCACCTGAAAGGAGATTGTAGCCAGGTGGGGGTCGGCCTCTTCTCCCAGGGAACAAGTGACTGGACAAGAGGAAATGGTCTCAAGCTGTGCCAGGGGAGGTTCAGGCTGGACATCAGGAGGAATTTCTTCATGGAAAAGGTTGTTAAACATCGGAATGGGCTGCCCAGGGAAGTGGTGGAGTCACCATCCCTGTAAGTGTTCAAGAACTGACTGGATGTGGCACTTAGTGCCCTGTTCCAGTTGATAAGGTGGTGTTCACTCAAAGGTGGGACTCAATACTCTGAGCGGTCTTTTCCGACCAAAATGATTCTGTGATATTTACAAGCAGTTAACTGAAGTAACACCACTTGTAGGGCTTTTTCCTTTTCTGCTTCCAAGTTATTCCTCTGTCTAACGTTTCATTGGTAAATGTTTTCTAGAGCTTCAGAACTGTTGATTGGAGAGAGGCCTCTGGAGGTAAACTACTCCAGTCTCCTGCTGAAATTCCTGAATAAAACTGTTGTTGATATTTGGTTTAAAACTTTGCTTCTTAATTTCATATTATCTTTTCTTAGCAAATAGCTAAGGTGAAATATATACTCATTTGTGATAACCTCAGAATATGCTGCTGTAATTTCAGAGGCTGTGAAATCTATATCTGAGATATCTCAGTGGGTCCAGGGCATAACTGAAAAAAGAGAGAACTCATTGCAGCTGCTTCGGGTTCAGAAACTGCTCAAAGGACAGAAGACCCAGGTTTTCACTCCAGGTGGGTCCTACTGACAGCTCTGTTTTTCTTCTGCCATGCTGAGATACATGAAGGTATGCTCTCCTTCACCTCTGACTCAACTCATATTAACCGGTTTTCCCCTTCTGCCCAAATTCCATAGAGAGGTGGTGAAAGAATATGACTGCTAATTCAAGCATTTTTTTTTTTAAAGTTAAGCATTTTTGAGTAAGGATAAGCAACATCTTAATTGCCTGACATTCAGGTAGGAGGAGCTGATGACATGTAGTTAAAAAGTTATGAACCCAAGGAAGCCAGGATTTTAAGTCCTGGGTGGGAATGAAAGACAGATATTAAATATTTTTTAAAAGACTGTAAATAGTGGCATTGTCTCTACTCCATTGCAGGACCCATAGATTTCTGAGTGTCAAGGGCCCAAGCACTGTGTTATTGTTTATCTTAAGCCATAAGATTCATGGAATTCTGCTCATACCCTTCATATGAAGAATTGTCTTTTATTTATTCTTTTATTTATTTCTTTGCCAGAAATCAGCATATTTGTGTTGATAGCTGAGATATATAAAATCACAGTCACTGGCATGTAAGAACATTTAATAGGATAACTGGTCTCTATGACCTCTTGTGTTACTGGGTGCTCTCCAAGCCCAGACCACGCTCCAAGCTGTGTAAGGAATATTCTGATAAATGCGCCCCGTCTGGGAAATTATGAAATGGTCACCTGGGGGTTCACCCTCTGCTGTTGCAGAGGTTATTCAGGCACAGTGCTGCAGCTGGAGAGGAGTGTTAAAGTCACTGTGTGTGAAGGCACAGCTCCAGGTGCTAGTGAATGTGGTTGTAATTCATACCTGTGGATCTTTGGGTGAAAGACACATTCCACAGCGGGATGGGGGAGAGATTCAGAAGGGTAAAACTGACAAAGCTCATGGGCTGAGATGAAGACAGTTTAATAGGTAAAGTAAAAGCTGTTCATGCAAGCAAAACAAAGCAAGGAATTCATCCACCACTTGCCATGGGCAGACAGGCATTCAGCTATTCCCAGGAAGGCTGGGCTCCCTACACACACAGTGGTTACTTGGGAAGACAAATGCCATCACTCCAAACACCCCCCTTCCTCCTTCTTCTCCTAGCTTTGTATGCTGACCATGGTGCCACATGGTATGGAATGTCCTTTGGGGAGCTGAGATCAGCTGTCCCAACTGTGTCCCTTCCCAGCTTCACATGCACCCCCAGCTTCCCTATTGGTGGGGTGAGGATCGGGAAAGATCTTGATGCTGAGAAGTGCTTACACAGCAACAAAGAAAAGATCCCTGTGTTGTCAATGCTGTTTTCAGTGCAAATCAAAACCAGCCCCATAGCAGTTACTATGGAAAAAATTAACTCTATACCAGCCAAATCAGCAAGGCTGACAAAGGTTGTTTATCAGAGGTCACTCTCAAAAGTGCTTAATCAATGGGCAGATAAATTCAAAATTCTCTTCCCCGTTCTTACAATTCTTCTAATGATGAAAGGGAGCTCACACAGGTGTGCTCTATTTACAAGGGAGCAGGAGCATGTGGTGGGGGGCCTGGGCACATTGGGGTAGTGCATAAGTAAAAAGGTAAATCAGTTATCCTGAATGCCAGAACTAATAAGATAACCCCTTTTTAAAAAAAAGAACAAAGCAACCACCCAAAACATTACAGCTAGACCAGAGATGGCCATCATTTGAAAGTGTTTGGTCCATAGGTTTTTTGGTCTTTGTAGCAAGGCAAGTGTTGAGGGTCTATAGAGGCCTCTCCATTATCTAGGATAGGGAATTTTTATGGTCATGTTTTCCATTGCCTGGAGTTACACAGGTACTCTTGGATGTGTGAAGCAGAAAAGTAGAGGTAACTGGAGCTTGCTAGTTTTGAGTCAGCTTTCCAGAAACAAGCTAGTTTTTTTCAGAACTGTTAAGACTGTGTCCTGCCACCAGGAGGGAAATAAAAACATAATGCTGTAGATTCACAGAAAGGAGGAGCTTTGGAGTTGGGTATCTCACATTTGGCAGTCTCTCAGATGTACTGCTCCCACTGAAGAGACCCTGCTTTTCTTGCTGCATTCCATATTTAGGGCAACTACCATATTAACCAGAACTGCCTCCTTAACTTAGCACACTGTTCTGTCATCCCGAGCTTCCATAGGGATATTTTCTTGCCCTCCTTTCACAACCATTTCCTAAATCTTGTGCCCTTGGTAATCCATGGATTTAATCCATAATCCAAGATTTCCAGTACAGTCCAGGACAGATTGTATACCTGAGAGTCTGAGCACAGCTTAGCCTGAGAGGAACAGTTTCCCAGTCCAGTCCCATGTTGCTGACACCTTCCTTTTATTTATTTCTTAAACTTTGATTGATTCCTGCACTTGATTCCTTCTCTTTCTCACGTTCTAATTCAGACAAGAGGAGTGGTTCCTGTGGAATAAGCTAAGCAGGAATTCACCTGCCTCTTCGTTTTGTGACTGTAGCATACTAAGTAAGACACAATCCATAATTAAACAAAACCGTGATTTTTTCCTAAAAGCTACTTAATAGCTCGTCCAGAAGCTAAGGCATGAAAAACAGTGGCAGAAATTCCCTGGTAGGTGTTTCCTAGACAAGGCCAGGTGGCAATACCTAATTACAGCTTTATATTTTTACAAATAATCTCACTGGCAGGTGCCTTCATAATTTCCATGAGTTGATGGCTATCTTGCACAAGAATCCTAGTAAGAGGTCCTGCTTTAATTATTCCATTTTGTAGATACCATTTTTTTAATTGCTGCTTACAGCTGGGTTTATCTAATTGTTTTAATTGTTTTTCTGCTGCTTTCTCTTCCTTTACTTTTATTGCAATTCATTTCATGGGTGGATGACACTGGGCTCTGTTCTGTAAGAGAGGCTGATAAGGTTGCCTATTCAGACCTTTCTTATTTTATATCCCCTTTGCTTAGAACAGTAATCTGCATCGTGCAATCCCTTAACTACTGGAGTTCTGTATATAATTAGGTGACCTGTGAAACATGGATGGTTTGGTTTTTCTGGCATTTTTCTTTTTTTTTTAAATTTATTTAATTTACACACACAAGCAAGCAACAAAATACTACATTTCCAAAGCTTAGGCTAACTTGTTTCGCCAGTAATGATAAACAAACGGGCAACACAAAGATTGTTCATGGTGTGTTTTCTGAAGGCTTATTGTAGTTTAAAGGTATGCATACAATTTTAAAACCATGTTTTTGTTCTGATCTTTTTAAACAGGCTTGCATATCATAATATCCTCTTAATTAACAAAGTAGATTTATAACAACTTCAGCCTGCTCCTAAACGTTTTGGGCTGGCTACTGCTTTTGTATGGGTGTTTTCCGTGTTGGTGAGCTGGACCCAGTTGATACTTCAGTGCCTTCTAGTGGCTGGAATTGATGTAGAACCCGGTAACCTACAAGGGTGGCTCACACTGTATTCCTGTTTGTCTCATTACATCCTTCTTTCCCCCCTCCTCAAGTGAAATGACAACTGTCTCTGCCTCCCTTGCATGCCCAGGGCGCTGGTACATCCGGGAAGGCTGGCTTTTGGTGGTGCCTTCAAAGGGAGAGGAACTGAAGCGCAGGATGTTCTTCCTGTTCTCTGATATCCTCATTGCAGCAAAGCCCTGCCACCCCCTGCACCCGCTGAACTCGCACAAGCTGGCGTGCCAGGCTGTTTACCCTCTCCACCAGTGCACCGTGGATAAAGTGTTCGGCCACACGCGGAGCCAGGGAGGGCTCCTCAGTGTAAGTCCCCCCACTTCTGCCTGGCAGGAGTGCCAGTGGAGTCAGACTTGGAAGCAGGTTTCCAGCTGTCTCAGCAGCAGCAGGACTGAGATGATGAGACTAGTGACAAAATGCAATGAGCTAGTCTGAGTCAAGGCAACTCTTCTGAGTGGTGTAGGTCCTTTTCCTTTCATGGTGTAGGCCCTCCTGCACGCTCTGGGGTACAGGTTGCTGGTTGCTTCACTTAGCTCAGGTGAGGAGGGTCCAATAAGACTTTGACATGCCCTCATCAGAGCCACAGGTTTGGGGGGACAGCCCCCTGACATGTGACAATGAATACACTGACTGTGGGCTGAACTTACAGAAAAACAGAGAATGAGGGAGGTGTATTATCACAACAGATATTGCCTGTGCATCAAGCTCCCTGAGGGCTGCAGGGTCCTTGGCAGGGACCAGTGTTGTCAGTAGAGGTTTCAAAGTCAGTTCTTCCAAGGTTGCAGGACCTGGGGCTGTGTTATCTCATTCCTTGTGAGCTGCAGCAAAGAACACTTTGAGCAATCTGTGACCTGGTGGTAGTGGAAGGACCCCGAGGGACAGCTTGGAATAAAGGAGAAAAATGGATGAAGAGCTGCTAAGAACTGCCATTGCTCATCTCCAAACAGCTTATAAAGTCAGAGTGAGCTGTCAACTGTGGCTGGAAAGAATGGTCAAGTCTGGCACTTGCTCTCTACTGTCCAGCCTCTGGCTTCTCCCAGTACTAAAGCTAAATTTTTCAGTCTGGGAAGGAAAATGGTGAAAATCAGCATGCAGAGATGAGTTGAATTCAGTAGTGATGATTCTCCTTTAATCAGAATTGCTGCCTAAGCAAGGAATGCCACAGATTCTGTTTGCCTTTCAGCTTTCCTTTCCACACAAGGCACTGCTGTTGATGTCCAGCGACCAACAAGATATCAATGACTGGTATCGGAGTCTCACAGCTGCAGTCAGGTAGGCATCTCTTTTCCAGAGGTGGAAGGGGCTGAGAGTAAGGGGACAGGACATAAAAATGATCATATAGGCCTGTGTATGGTTATAAAGGTGATAGAGAAGGCCTGACTCTGGCAGCCAGGAACACAAGGAATTGTATGAACAGATTTCACCTATAAAGTGGCCTTTCCATTTGTTTTTCTCTACAGGCAGCTGAAAGCCTGATGCACTTGAGTACAAGACAGAGTGGCAAGACAACCACTGTCATGGCAGAAGCCTACACAACCTTAGAAAATGCTCAGGGGCATATAGTAGAACTGCATTTAGAGGGACTACACACTGTGCTTGTGAGATGACGAACGCTTTGTCAGCTGTCCTAATGTTCATACAGACACCGCAAAAAACAAGTATGCACACTAAGCATTTGTGTATAAAAAATAAGTATCAAGAATTGTCCCCAATTTAGCTTAGAAGCTTCTAGCTTTTCTGCACTTTTGTAAACTCAGATTATTAAGGACAAGCAGACGAGAGCCCGATTTGCTTTCCCTCATTAAATGTTTTTATTCAACCGTCTTTCTAAACCAGTGTTTTCACACTCATTTGTCTATGTATGTGTCCAGCTGCTCATGCTTCTGGGTCCTGTGACCAAAATGTGTGTTTTGGGTAGTGGTAATATGGACATTACACTGTATTTCCTGCCAATGGTGCAGGCCACAGTCATCTTATCAAGCAGCATTCACATTTATAATCTGAATACTAAGAGATTATGCAGCTGAAACAGCTCTTGCCTTTGCCTGCATGGTTTGCAGTGCCTTATTGCTTTGAAATCCTGCAGAGAAAACCTTTGGCAGCACCTCTGCTCCTGATCTCCAGGGAAAATCTCCAGGGGCTACAGTCAGCATCCTGGGTCATCAATCCCTGGTAATGTGCTAGGGTTCAGTTTACTAGGATGCCAGACCACTTAAGGAATAAATACAGAAAACGCATTATTCATGAGGATTTTGTTAAAGCCTCAGCATGGACTTTTAACAATGTGGAAGCTCTGCAGCAACAGCAGTTTGGTTCATCTCCCTACAAAGAGGGCAAATTCAAGGCTACTGGAGACAAAGATTAAGGTCTGTCTGAACACTGACCTTTCAGCATTTTGACTGTTTTTTTCTTCTTCCTTAAGCAGCACACATCTTTAATTTCACACTGGGTTCACTAAAACAGAGAATACGTAACTTTAACTTTTTGTCTTTCCATACAATTAACTTGCTCCATGGGATCACTCATTTAAATATCTTAAGTCTGTAAAACTTGGGAGGGAGGAAGGAATGCAACAGGGGTTTTGGAAGCCACACCAATTCCACCATGTTTTACCAAGACAGGTCAGAGTAGATACCCTTGAGGTCCCTTCCAACCTGGTGTTCTATTCTGTGATACCATGTTTCGGTTGGTTTAGGTGGTTTTTTTTTTCACTGCAAAGGTACAGCTAGGACTTTCAAGTACTAGCTGTGCTTGAAATCAAAGACAAAGCTAACAACTAAAGATTCTTAAATAACTCTGAAAAAGTCCTGCCATTCTCCCTTTTTGTTCTAATTAGGTAACATAGAGACTTCCTGTAATCCTGCACCCGAAGCTGGGATGTCTACCAAGCTCTTCCTAGAGATGGCAACAACTCCTACTTGTGCTGCCACCTTATTATAAGACAAGTTCCTTTGATACTGTCTCTTTATAGGATTTATTTCAGTGTTACCACCCTATTTGCATTCAGTACTTTTTGAAACAGCAAAAATATCTGATTTTTCACTGAACTTCCTACCCTGAAATGCTGCACACTGGCTTCCAGGAAACAATGTAGCTCTGTCACAGCAATGCTGCCCCAGAGCAGGGCTGTGTGACCAGAACCTGTAACAAAGCCAGGTTTTGCTGGAGTGTTACTAATGCTCATGCACAAGAATTAAGCTGTGCCAGGGGAGGTTTAGGTCAGACATTAGGAAGAATTTTTTCACAGAAAGAGCGATTAGACACTGGAATGGGCTGCCCAGGGAGGTAGTGGGGTCACTGTCCCTGGAGGTGTTTAAGGAAAGACTGTACACTGCACTCATTGCCATGGTCTAGGTGGAATGGTGGTGTTCAGTCACAGGTTGGACTCAACGATCTCAGAGGTCTTTTCCAACCTAACTGTTTCTGTAAACATAATTCAAACAGAAGCAAGCTGAAGTTTCTGAACAAAGTTTATTTACACAGAGAACATCAACCACCAGGGCTCCCAGCTTGATTTCCTCCTCTTGCCGAGTCTCTATTCAAACCACGGGAAGAAGCAAGTAAACTGTGCGCGCCTCCCATGGCAACCTCAGGTTAGCGACCAACCTCCAGCCCTCCCGACACACACACCTTCCATTCCCGTGCTCCAGGACAGCCCCTCGGGGCACGGGGGGACCCCTAGACAGGGGTGCCCGGCGGGGCCGCCGCCCTTTGCAGGTCCTCCCGGTAGCCCTTGAGCAGCTGGTTGAGCAGCGTCTTCTCGGAGTCGCGGCGCGGGCGGACGAGCGGCGGCAGCGGGTTCCCCTTCAGCTCGATCACCGCCATCTTCGCGCGGTCCAGCGCGTCCCGGTTGGGGATCTGCAGCATGCGCGTGTAGCTCCCGGGGTGCGGCTGGAACCGCGGCGCCAGCACCTTGAACAGCTTGTGGATGAGGTCCTTCTCCTGCGGGGCGGCACGCTCAGCTCCGGCACCGCGGCGGGATGAACGGGGGGGATCCGGGGCTGGGAATGCGGGGGTGGACGGGGGAGGGTACTCACCGTCAGCCAGAAGTTCGCCATGCGCATGGCGCGCTCGTCCGTGTCCCCCGCTTGGGTAAGTCGATGAGCTGCGGGGAGGAAGGAGGCGGGGGTCAGGGCCCCTCGGCCGCCCCCCGCTACCCCCGCCGCTAAACCCCGGCCCGGCCCGGCCCGGCCCCGCCGCTCACCCGCTCGCGTAGCCGCGCATTCTCGTCGCCCGCGCCCGGGGCGTCTTCGATTGCTCATGGCGCACCAGCGCCGTCACCAGGTTGCGCAGCAGGTCCAGGCGCCCCTTCGGGCCGGACCCGAGCCGCCGGTACACGCGGCCGTGCGAGATGGCGGCCGCCACCGACAGCCGCATCCCGCCGCCCTTCCCCGCCGCCGCCCTTCCCGGCCGCCGCAGCCGCCTCCCGGCCTCCCGCGCGCCGCCCGGGCGCTGCCGGGAGATGTAGTCACAGATGTGGCCTCAGGATCCCGGGGTGGGTCAGGTTGGGAGGAACTGCGCTGGAGTCATCTGGTCCAAGCTCCCTGCTCAAACATAGCACGGATTTGCGTCCAGACGGTTCCTGAATATCTCCAGTAAGGGAAACTCCACGACCTCTTTGGGAAATCTGTTCCAGTGCTCGGTCACCCACACGGTAGAGAAGTTCTCCCTCATTTTCAGGTGGAACTTCCTGTGCATCTCGCCCCGTTGCTCGGTACCACCGAGCAGAGCCTGACTCTATCCTCTTGACACCGTCCCTTTAGAGACACGTTGATAAGGTCCCCTCTCAGTCGTCCCTTCCTTTGGCTGAAGACGCCCCGTTGCCTCAGCCTTTCAGTATAAAGAGAGATGGTATAGTCCCTTAGTCATCTTTGTACCCCTCACCTGGACCCGCTCTAAGACCTCCACATCTCTCTTGTCCTGAGGCACCCAGAACACAGCGCTCCGGATATGTCCTCGGCAGTGCTGAGTAGAGGGGCAGGATCAGCTCCCACTACCGCTGGCAATGTTGTTCCTAGCGTAGTCCGGCCCGCAGCCGCGAACCGGGAGGTCTGACCGGGACAGGGAAACCGGGACAGACCCGGCAGAGAGAGGCGGAGGTGCTGCTGGCGCTAAAGGGCCGCACTGCCCCCGGGTCCAGCTGCCGGTCCCGGCAGTCTTTTGCTACTTCTTTTAAAACTATCGGATGCAAGTTAATTAGCCACTCGGATATTAAAATGTCTAGCTTGATTAAACTGCTGTGTAAGTGATTAAAATCAAAATTAAACTGCATCATCATGTCATATGACTATACCATCTGGCTTTCCCCAGATGCAGATGCTAAATGACTCTGCTTTTCATGAATTCTTGTCAGTTCTGTTCTGTTATCATCATTCAGTCATGGAAAAATAAAATTCCAAGTACAACTGGGAACTTCTTTGTCTACCTTTTCATTCTTAGATCTGCTAACCGTAGATTTTTCTCTTTAACATTTTGCTTCCACTATCTACTTTGTAAAATCTAAGGCAGTTGTTACTATGATTGTTCCAGCCTTTTTTCTTTTCTTTCTTTCTTTCTTCTTATTTATGTTTCAGTATGATTTACAAATGCTTTTCGTTTTACTTTGCGTTACCCAAGTCCTAGGTCCCAGCAGTGGAGCTGGATCCCACCAGGAATGACAATCAGCCCGGTGTACCAGCCCTGCTGCTGTCCCTGTGGCATCGGCAGGCAGGCAGGGTGGGCTCTGAGGGGAGGAAGGAATGCAGCCAGGCTCCCCGCTGCCGCTCGCTACGGCTGTGATGGGGCACAGCCCGCAGGATGCTCCTGGGGCTGCAGGGAGCAGCTGGGCCACGAGGGGCAAGCGAGACCTGACAGAGCCTGTGTCTTATTCCCCTCTTTTCCACAGTGCTGGTGGCAGGATGTCAGAGAGCTTCAGACCCCCGTAGCACACGCCCAGGCTGTGCAGAAACTGTGCATACTGACAGAGTGAGGTAAGGCTGCTGGATCCAGCCTCACACAGCGCAGGAGCCGCCATCCATATAGCAGAGCTGGTGCTGTGCTTTATTCCCACAAAGACTGAAACCCACATTAGTTTGCAGGAGCTGATCCCTCATAGTCAGAGAACTATGGCAGTATGTGTAGCTCAGTTCCAAGAAAAATACCAGAAGGCAGCACAAGGAGGTTTCTCTCCATTTGTTTCTTCCAGCCAACATTGCTGTATTTCAGAGAAAGTGATGTGTAACAAAAGCAGCTTCCAACAGTCTAAGAAAAAATATCTTTGTTATTATGAATACATCATAAAATCACAGTCATCTTATACACATTTTAGTATTTCATATATAAATAAAGTGAACAGTATAGTTATTGGAATGTGTAATAGGAACAAACATACAGATTTTAATGTGAAATTGAGAGACTTGGACTCCACCCCCATCTTTTGTTGCTGCTCTGGGACTTGGCATATTAAGTCTGAAACACTTCTAGGAAGAAGGCTATGTAAGCTGTGATGCCAACAGTAACTCCAGGCATTACCCTAATTCCATTTACAATCAATTTTCCTCTTTTTTTCCTGATTTAGCATGACAATAAAAAAATTCTTCCATGCCAGAATTACAGCTTTGTAAGAAAGACTAAACCTGTATGTACTTGGCACAGCGTTGAAAGAAAACATTTTTCAAGATTCATGATTTTGTTAATCCCGTTAACAATCAATTTTCCCACCACTACACACTCTTGCAAATGTTTCCATTAAATATATTTCTAATATTAATAAAATAACAAATTCTTTATTATCCTTCTGCTTATAACTTGATGTATTAACATCAAAATAATATTTCTTTCTAATAAAATTATACATAATATTTATATGAAACAAAGTTGTCATGTGCATGAGCCTAGTAATGAGACTAGACATGAGTATAGAAGTTTCTACTTTCTTGTTTTGGATTCTTGGGAAAGTTTGTTATTTTTGGAGCCACAGAGTAATAAATAATTTGAAAGGTAATGACTTCTCTGGCTACCCCGTAATGAAACTTAAGATTGGAAATTATTCCTCTGTGCTGGTGTTATAAAATGTTGGGTATGCTGAAGAAAATGACACTTTTCTGAGTGTCTTCATGTGTTTATCCAGAAATCTTAATGAAATGTTGCTGATAAAATATGTTATGAAAGTTATCATACCGTTAATCAGAAACGAGAAAGGTCTTAGCTGGACGCAGACCGGAGGCTGACCCTTCCCTGCCAGCTGTGCTCAGAGGGGCTCTCTCTGCTCTAGGAATTCCTGTGCCATGTTGGCTGAACTTATCTTTGCCATAGTGTCCCCCTTGTTGATGGGACTAGAACAGCTTTGGGGCAGTTCTCATTCTGGACTGAGAAGGGTGAAAGACAAGGACAAGCCCAAGGAGCATTTTCTGTCACCTTTTTTTAACGAAGTAAACTCATCTGTTGGAAATCCAGCTCTAGGCTGTGAAAACCAACGATGCTGACTCCAGAAAGGGAAGACACTGAGGTTTCTATTCAGAAAGTCATGTTAACATGTGCTATATTTATAGTCATGAACCTGTAGAACAACTCTCTGTACTTACAGCAAAGCACATGTTTTATCTGCTTTTCTGGTTGTCTCAGAATTTTCCTTCCCTGGATACTTATGCACAGCAGGGCAATTGTCACCTCTCCCTGAATTTGACTGTTAAATTGTGGGAACTTCTCATTTGGTATGTTTCTATATTTGAAAAAGCAGAGCTTAGAACTAAAATAAGTGCCTTTTTTAGAACATATCATCTTGTGGGCAGGGGGCAATAGAATCTGTAGATATGTAGGAAGTGGCACATCTAACATAAGTTATGTAATTTTGTAAGTGATGGTCAAAAATCTTAAGCTACTAATTCTCTAGTGGGAACCAACCTGGCCCAGCAGGTGATGAAGTGTACTGGTAAACACATGCAAGATTTAAAAATACAACACAATTTGCAAGATTTAAAAATACAACATTTGACACCGAACCAATTTAATTAAAATTGCATATTCATAAACGATGTAATTTATACTTAGTTGCCCGCCATAAAAGCCTCATATGCTGTCTTTGAGGTTTCTTTCAGCCTGCTGCATATAAGACCATCCCTCTTCTGGCAACAACTTCCTTCCTCAAGTCTCCCTTATGATGTGGTTCACAAGCCTACTTGGATCTGCAGCTGCTGGCAGAGGTCCTCCCAGACTGAGGAGAAGCCCAAGGACCACAGGGTAAGACCATTATCTTTTTTTTCAGCTATCCCTGTGACTTAGACATTGCTTTGTAAATACTGATAAAGACATAACATGAAGAGGAATACAGAATACTCATGTTCTTAAAAGTTAATGCCCTTGCTTATGGCTTAGTGATAGTGAGAAGCTGGGAAACAGCTACAGGAATGAATACATCCTCTTAAGACGACACACAACAGACATGAAAGGTCTAGGGAGCCAACTGTTCACACTGCATGATCTGTACTGGTGGTGTCGGGATTACACCAACTATCTTTTGGCCTAGAAAATATGGAAGGGAATCCAAACCTTTATGTGTTATCTGAAAAGGCCCTGCTTATATTTTTATCTGTATTTATTCTATTAGAACATGCAAGCCCTGAAAAACACGGCAAAATAACAAGATTTGCTTTGCATTTGTAACATGGACACCACTGAGCACTAGACATACTGTAGAAGTAGCAGCTACACAGATACAACATTGAAATTTTGTGCTTAATATACTCCTTTATATTCCAATCTTGGCAAAGTCCTCAGGAGCTGTGGAAATCCGAAAGAAATAGTAACATACATCACCCATGAGGTATGGTCTAACTTGTGCATCCAATCTTCCAGTGTAAATAAAGGGCACTCCCTTTTATCCCCATTCACAAATACAGGATCCCATGTGTAGTACCTCACTTAGCCATCCTTGTACCTGTTGAAATGTTTTGTCATGTGCACTCCTGCACCTACTCATACTCCTCCATACACCCAGCCAAGTACACTGCCACTCTGTGTTTCAGTTCGGTGAAAGCCGTTTAGGTTGATCTCATGCAGCAGAGGAACAAAACAGATGGAAGCTCTTTGCAAACATGAGGCCTCTCTCCGGTGTCTATTTCACTCAGACTTCAATTTCACCAAGGAAGACATGAACATGCAGGAGGTCAGAATCTGACTCTTTCTGCAAGGCTGGGATTGATTTTGTGCTTGCCAGTAAGCCTGCCTGATTCACTTATGATTGGTTTTCCTGTTTTAAACATCCCCTTTATCTTGCTCATCTTTGTGCAGTGTATTCAACATGAATCTGTTGAGAAAGGTAACTGGCCTTCACACTGAGCAGTGGGACAATGGTAAGGAAAAAGTAGTGTTAGTTTAGGATGAACATCTTTTGACTGTCTTTGAATGATACTCTAGCAACACAAAGCCTAATAATTTCCAGATCAAGCAGTAACACCCTTGTATCACTGCTTCACCATACTTTTTTTGCCTTTTTCTGCCACAATGGGGCATAATAGAAGACAA
This sequence comes from Manacus vitellinus, assembly GCF_001715985.3. Lineage (NCBI taxonomy): Eukaryota > Metazoa > Chordata > Aves > Passeriformes > Pipridae > Manacus > Manacus vitellinus. The sequence continues at coordinate 5,883,214 of NW_021940508.1, read as the reverse complement.
TATCTCACTTACAGCTGGCCTCTGCTGTGAAACAGGGATCCACTTCTCACACTGTCCTAAGCCTGGGGACAGTAGCTGGAAACTTGACTTCAGTGGTATAATATATTTGCATTTATAAAGTAACTGTGGACCAAGGTTTTCATTATTGGCATAATTCAGGGATGATGTTCAGCTACCCCTCTGTCCCTGGCAAGATTTGGGTCATTTGGAAATAGAATGCAAGGTAGGCAGATGGAATGCTGTGGTCTGCATTATTAGCTAGAGCATGCCTTAGTCATACTATTTACTGTGAAGGTTTTCTAGATAGTATAGGTACAATGCACAGTGCAGGCTTGATGGTATGGAATTACTGCAAGGAGGCTACCATGAACCAGGAAAGCTACAGTACAGGCAGCATGGTTCAGAAAAAGCAGAAAGAAAACTGGGAAATAATATATATATATATATTTTACATTGTCAGTGCATCTTTTATATTGAAGAATTCTAAAGGGGCTTTATTTTTCAGTGGGCATAGCTAAGGATGGTCTGCCTTCTGTATCCTGGAGTTTCTGGGTGCTGCCCGCGGTTTGTAGTCTTCTCCAGATCCAAAATCTACTGTATCATGATAGTTTGTAAATTCCTGAGGTAATGGAAATTCCTCTGTTGATGAGTGAGTCCTGTGTCCAAACACTCTCTCTTGCAGCTCAGCGATGTCATTTCTGATGTCTGCCATCATCAGCAATAGGAAATCAAATGAACCTGGTGGGCCCTGCAGTCACAACGCATGGTCATTAATTACAAACCACCTTGCTCTTACAGTTTTCAAACTGCTTGATAGAACTACCCTTGCAGGGGTAGTTCAGTAAAATACTGCTTCGTATCAATTGCCAAAAGTTAGTGGTCTGCTTTTTAACCAACTTACTCAGGAAACAGTTTTCAAAAGAATCAATTTTTTTTTCAGACAGAGCCTACATTTAGAAGATACTCAGCCCTTTTGTCACTTAACAATTCCTTTACTGCATCTGTTTCCTAAGAGTAGCCTGACACCTCACGGGAATAGAGGACATAAATCTTGCTTCCCCGTCTTGTTTAGTATTAAACTGACAGAAATTATATTCTTAGAATGACTAAACAACTCATTTTTTTAAAGACTTCTGTTCTTTGGAAAGTATCTTTTCAATATGGTAATCTCACTGCTGTCCATCACTTACTAAATACATTGATAATTACAATGCAGAGAGTATCTAATTTTAGCTGACTTCACACATTAAATTAAACTGTTTAATACTGAGGATACATTGATGGGCACACTCTTAAAAATCCACTCCACCTATGAGAAAATAGCATAAGAAGTTAATTCATAGAGTTGTAGAAGAACCGTCTAGTTCCAACCTCCCTGCCATGGGCAGGGACCAGGTTGCTCAAAGGCCCATCCCACCTGGCTTTGAACACTTCCAGGGATGAGGCATTCACAGATTCTCTGGGCAACCTGTGCCAGTGCCTCACCACCTCACAGTAAAGAATTCCTTCCCAGTATCCAGTCTAAATCTACTCTCTTTCATTTTGAAGCCGTTCCTCCTTGTCCTGTCACTACAGGCTCTTGTAAGAAGTCCCTCTCCGTTTTTCTGGTAGGCCCCTTCAGGTACTGGAAGGCTGCAATTAGGTCAGCCCAAAGCCTTATTTTCCCAGGCTGAAAAATCCCAATTCTCTCAGCCTTTTCTCATAGCAGAGGGGCTCCATCCCTCTAATCAACTGGGTGGCCTCCTCTGGACTCGCTCCAACAGGTCGATGTCTTTCCTGTGGTGGGGACCCCAGAGGTTTTTAAACAATTTCACCTGAAAACAGATTGTAAATACTCATCCTTCTGATGACTGACTCAAAGCCTATAGCTTCCCAAATCCCAGAGAGATGAGGGGCAGGATTTTAAAAGGTTCCAAGGATCAAACTCCAAATAGGAGCTGAGGTTGAACTTGTGATAACTAGCACTCTGCATGGGATCTCATGTCTTCTGAGGATGTTCCAGCACTGTTGTAGAGCAGAGGGGTACCTACTGCCTCCAGTCTCATACCCAGAGAGGAAAGAGGTGTGCAGGCAAAAAAGACCTGGATGAAAACAGGTAATTACTTTGTTTCCAATAAAATTTTCTGTGTATGTAAAGCATCTTTGCTCTTGACACAGGAGGGTTTTTTTAAAAAACTTTTGGCTGACCTGTTGTTAATAGTCAGTATCACTCTGTTGTGTAAATTCTTCCTGTGAGAAATACTTACAGGTATCCCTTTTGGTCCTGGTGCACCTCGCTCCCCCTGTAATCAATACCACCATGGTTAGTTTACTGTGACTAAAGAAAACGAAAAAAACCCTACTGTTTGCCTCTGCAGTCTCCCTTATTTACTGTCCCCAGGTCAGGAACCATCAGATGATGCTTGTTTGGAAAAAGAAAAGAAAGTGAAGGAGGAAAAAAAGGAAATTGCCACTGATTTTAGAGGGAGCAGAGTGGGTCACTTCTGATGTTTGTCCTGCACAGTAACAAGCAAAGCAGTGAACAGGAGAAATTCACAGAAGAATCATCTAATGAAAAGGGCTAAATCATCAATGCTTCTTCAGGGGAAAGCCTAAAAATCTACAGGGAAAGAAGGCTGCTTGACAGCCTGGAGGGACTATTTGCAAGACTTTAGCAAAGCCAAACACAAAATAGCAGAAGGATGACATGAGGGGACAACAGGACATTTTCATCTTAGCAAAGAAAATGAGATGGTGAAAGGGTTTGTCTACAGGTGTGCAGAGAGACAAGCCTTCACTCTAGCAAGCCTTCACTTCACATGTGCATGTATCCATCTTACAGAAATTAGTACTGCTCCTCACCTTGCTACCATCTCTTCCTGGGGCTCCAGGTGGGCCCTGCAAGAAGAAAGAAAGTGTTCACAAGGACATGAGAAGTTGTGGAGCTAAGGCCAATTGTGCAGGGCATGACAGGAGATGAGAATACTGACCACGGGGCCCCGCCTGCCCTGCTTAATATGTGATATGTCTGGAGATGGGCCCATAGGTCCCATGGATCCACGAGGGCCTGGCTGTCCAGGAGGTCCAGGTAACCCAGGAACTCCTTGGCTCCCTTTTGGTCCTGGAGCCCCTGCAATCAACAGAAAAGGTTATCTGTCAGGGAAAGCCTTCAGGACGCTTCATCAGTGCAAACAGTGAGGAATGATCATTTTCTGAATGACTCGATTGGTTACCTTAAAACATCCAAATCCATAACAGTACAACAAACACATCTGCATATGCACATCAGCAGCCCTCTGAGACAATACTCTTTGTCACAGTAGCTACAAGAGATGATCAATTAAACAATTCAATACTGTGTATACAAAGAATCCAAGTCTGCCACTGCCAGATGGTTAGGGACACAGACTGGGAACTAAAAGAAGAGCAAAAAGAAGAACAAGTCACATTTGAGGAACATCTGATAAAAAGAAAGCCTCATAAAACTCATGGGAATTCTGTGTTGATGGCATCTACATGACTGGCACAAGCAAGCCCTTTCCAGTGGTGGGCTGCACCTCTCTTTTGCCCAGTACTGTAGCTGAAGTGTTAGGGGCAAAAAGGGCTCTGTTCTTCCATTTTGCTTTATATCCTTTTTAGTTTCCGCTGGTTCAGCAGAGTATGTTAGTTTTTAGGAAGCACACAGGCAACAAATGTATGTTTAGCTCAAGAGAAATTCTGTGAAATGAAAACCGGAAAATCAGACACCCGAAACAACCTTTGCACAAAATAAAGACCATTGAAGTGTCACTAGCTGAAACGCTTTTTGATTAGAGGGAAAAGCACTTTTCTTCAGAGAGGACACATGAAAGACATAGAAAATGAAAGGCAGAGAGTAAAGAGGGTTCAGCAGGACAGAATATGTACAGTTAGGATTTTCAAAAGGAGACAACCCAAGTTCGGTGATGACTCTCTGGGATTCCTCCTGTCTGGGCAGCAGAGGGGGTGATTTTAGGGGGAGCAGAGTTCTACAGTACCTCGGACAGCTCATTCATGGGAAAAACTGGTGGGTGGAAAACCTTGGAGGGTCAGGCCTGTCTTGGGGGGATTGCAAGGCAATTGTACCCTTCAGTCTGATGCAAAACCTCTAACCACACTGTCCTTGCACTTGCGATATATTGAAAACTGAAGGTACTCATCCTCCAAGGAAATGAGATAAAGACTCAAAAACCAAAGTGAGACTGCAAAAGGGGATATAAACACAGGGAGGGAAGGAATGAAGGGAGGGGACAGCTTAATAGGGAGTAAAATCCTTGTAAGGAATATTTGCTAGTTCTCTGTAAGAATCTTTCTGAAATCCACCACAATGCTAAAATTCCTTGGATTTATTGCTAACCCAAAATTAGATTTCCAAAACTTTTAGTACTGTTGGCTGTCAGTTGCAAGATGTCTGGCTTAAGTTAGAGCTTTAGGATCCCTCTATTTTTCACATTGTTTCAATCTATACCTTAGCAAAGAAGGTGTGAGTAGAGTTATACATTTCTTTTCAGATTCCTTTGAATCTGAACACAACATAAAACCAAATCCTTGCAAAACCAGATGAGGAAAAATAAAACAGTTGGCACAAACCCCCACAAACTGAAAGCATATTTTCTGCTCTACTACTGACAGTGAACTAAAGCAATTGATATTCCTGAAATAATAGAGAATGTTTTAAGACACAGTTAAAATACAGGAAATGACAACTGAAGCAGGTGAGATATCCCAGTGAGGGGGAGAAATTTAACACATATGGGACAAACACAGCTTGCACGCCAAGAAACACATGGAGACACAGTGGATGATGTTAGACAGTTGGCAGAGGCTGATCATTACAACCAGGAAGTTTTTCTTTTCAAATTTAGCACAAATGCAAATATAATAGTATCAATCAAAATGCGAAAATGCAAATTATAATAGCATCAATCAAAATGTGAAACACATAAAATCCTATCACACTGAAAGACTGAAGCTTATTATTTTTACTCTTAGTAGTATTGAACACTTCTACACCTCTCATCTGTATCTTACCTGGAGGGCCTTGTTGGCCAGGCTGGCCTGGGGGGCCAGGAATATATGCATTAGATGCAAGCACTTTTTCACCAGTGATTTGCTTGCTAAGATCAGCAGCATTATTTGGTAGCAAAGCAACCTGCCAAAACCAAAAATCACTGTAAGACCTTCATTGTTCAGCTGAATAAATTCCATTCTTAGTTAAACTTTCACAAGAAAAAACAGTCTATTTAAATATTTCAGGGAAATATAAAGTGTTTAATCATATCTTTCATTGAAATCATTAGGAAAGAAAAAGTTACTTTGTGAGTCTGTTCACTTTTCAAGTCACTGTGGAAACACTGAAAGCCAATCCAATGGAGAGCAGGAGAAATTCAGGAGAGATACAGCAACAAATTCTGAAGCACCTAAGTCTCAAAACTACTTGGATCTTCTCAGGAAGCCTGCTTTTCTTTATTTGAAGTTTCCTCTATTCATTTACTCTTCCTTTCTCAGGGCAACATTTGCTCAGATATTTAAGTTCTCAGTTGCAGCACAAGCCGCTGACTTTCCGTTGGTTTCAATGAGAACCCCAAATCTTTAGTGGGTCTGGCCCTGTAACCATACTAGTTAGCCCAACAGATGTCTGGATCTTCTCTGGATAGAGACGCAAGATAAAGTAAGTGAGAATGTAAGAAGAATTGCACATTATAGTTTAAAGTGTCGTTATCCATTACATGTTTAATTATCCATGAAACATTAATCTGTCCAGATTGAACATATTTAATAATTAAACATATTTAGAAAAATACACAAATGTTTAGTCTCTCCAGAGGCAGCTAAAGGGAAATGACAAGCCAGGAGGCTGGTCCGCAAGGAGGAAAGAAGTTTATTAGTGATGAGCAGCTGCATGTAGAGTTGGGGATTGTGCTCTGCCAAATGGAACTGAAGAGCTATTTCAGCCACACCAGAACAGACCTATCTCTGGGTGAGCTTTTTTGCTTGAAGGAATTTGGCTCACTCGATGATTTGATGCTGAATTCTGCAATATTTGCCTGGGAGAGCTGCATTAAATAAAATACATGATGACTCCTGCTATCTGACAATGCTTTTCATCAGCTATTTGGAATTCCCTGAACTGGGTTGTTCTCAAGACTCCTACTTGTTTCTGTAATTATTTGATATACGTTCTCCTGTCATTACTGCAAACCTAATGTTTGTAATGCACAAGAAAAAAACCCAGTGCTAAGCACTTTCAGTGCCTACTATGACTGGGCAGATTTCCTTTGGCAAACAAGTTATTACTTACAGAATGCAACTTAAGAGCAGCTAGTGCTGCTTGCAGTTTGGGGTTGGAGGTACAGAACAGTTCTGAAGGAAAAACTCAGGGAAAAAAAAGGAGCTGGAAATCCTGATGAGTCTGGTGGCATTTCTGAAACACCAGTTTGATTATTGAGGCTGGAATTCAAAATGCAATGACAGAAATATTAAGATTTATTAGCCATTTGTTACTTAGGTTTTGGAAAGCACTGCAGTTCCAAAGACATGATGACTGTACTATAGGCAAATTAAGTGTCATGATACAAGTCCTACACGAATTTGGAGATTCACTCCACCCCCACAGAAATCAGTGGCTATACGAGGTCAACACTTTCCACAGCGTGTTCCTTAAATGCTCACTCGTATGAATCTGCTCACACAGAAAATGGGGATCCAGCACACCTACGGCTCTGGGGTGAGCTGTCACCTTTGGTTTTCCAGAGAAACACCTCTGCTTTGTTTACCAGTGACCCTGCAGCTTTCTCAACCAACACCCCAGACCTTGCAGCACAGACCAAAGTGAGGGGCTACTGAAGATGAAGGGCTACTCCATGGCTCACAGCGTCCTACACCTGGGACTGAAAAAGAAAACGTGGTAGTTGGGGGCTGACAGAGCCACACTGGCCAGGGACCAGCATAGGAAGCTCCAGTGTCTGGCTCTGGTCAGCAAAGCTTTGTGTACCAGAGGCGTGTCCACTCCGTCAGAGACGGTTCCTGGCTGGGTACAAATGGAAGGGTTGCAAGGACCATCATGCTGCAAAACTTTCACTATGTGACACAAATCATCCAAGGGTTCTGCAGTGCTCAGTGTTGCCATGCCAAAACTGAGACGCAAAGATAAATCCTGTGACCACCTGAGAACATTATATTTTTCAGGTAGTTTTTGTGAGAATATTTTCAGTAAGTGTTTCTCCTTAGGGGTGGCCACTGTTGGGTGATGGTTTAATTGAAGTCCTCTTTGGAGCTTGTTCATATGATTCTCAACAGATCTCATTCTGGGGATCTGTCCCAGCTGATAAATAGATGTCACTTAATACACAGACTCTGCCGTGAATACTCTCCACGTTACATCGCAAATAGGCAAGCTGGAGTAAAAAGGTGCATGTAGTGGTGAAGACTCATCAAGAAGAGGATTTGGAAGCGTATTCTTTTCTGTTGCTTAAATATTGACTTCTTCCTGCCAGCAAGGCTGTTGTAACAACTGAGTACGTAAAAAAACAATCACATAGCTGCTGTGAAAGCATCTACACATGCTTCCCCACTGAGTCAGCTGGACTTGAGGCATACACTAGGAATGCCAAAATACCCAGGCTCTGGTCTAGCTCACTACTCTTTGATATCTTCTGGACAGAAAATGGTTGTTAAATGCACCGGAGCCAAACCATGTGTTTTTGATGTTGACTCACATCCTCTTAGGGATTGGCTATACTCACTAGCCTAATTTGTTTCACCTTTTAACTGAACTGGGATCCTAGTCCAGGGTGACCTTGGCTTTCTCCATTGACAGCTCCAAATCTGAATGGACCTTGGAAAATAATTTTTTTGTTCCATGTGCATGCAAATATTAGTGAAGGTAAATTTTAAAGAAGGATTGTTCTAGAAACAAGGCTCCCATATGCTGTGTTGCGTGCTGCATCTGGAGTTTTGGGTAGTTTCTAGGGAATCTGTGGTTTAGACAAATTTTGACAGTGCTTGTCAGGAGTGATGTGGAACATGGCTTTCTAATTAGGATGTTTAAACACATCTGTGCAATAGAATCTAGTTTACTTGATTTTTAAAAAAAATTCTTGGCAGTCTGTCAGCGTGTCAGATATCTTTCCCCCAGTTTTTCAGCTTTTCACTCTTCTTCCTTCCATCAGGGTCTGGGATCAATGTAGGATATCCCACAGACCTCTAGCATATCGGGACAGAGCATTACACAGGCTTTTCCACTAACCACAATTTTGAATAAAGTTCATAAAATCTGAAAGCCTTAACCACAAGACTGAAGACTCATTCCATAAACTGTCTTCCTGACAGACAGAAATGAATTTTTCTACACAAAACAGAACAGCTTCAACCACAGATATTGAGAGACGTCTTCCCCAGAAGAACTTGACCATGGTGAGCAGTGGGTGAAACACAAGAGTTGATGTCTCCCTGGGTAGAGAATTAGTAGTGGGCCAGATCTCTCAGCATGGACAAAAGCTCTCCTCTCTGGGCAGTAAAATTGCTGAGGCTACCAGGGACCTTCTCTTCCAGCTCTGTCTGTATGTGGCACAACCCAGTGGGCTCCCTCTGAGGATGCCAAACAGGTCAAGTCTCAGCAGGAAGATACTGGGGGAAAAATTAAGCTGTGTACTGTGACAGGACAGTTATGAAGTAAGAGTGAGCTGCTTAGTTTGGCCACAACTACTGTACCAGTGCCCATAGTGACAGGTATTGATGGCCTGAACACAGGCATCTAACATTTTTAACTCAGGCATCTAAGAGTGGAAGTTAGACACAGAAAACTTTCCATCGATGCCATCAGTCAGTTCTTGCAGCAAACAACATGACCAACAGTGTGGCTCCAGATCCCTCCCTGGAGGTCAGTGCGAGTCTGTTCAGCATCATAGAGAGTGGCTGGAGAAACAGCCATGCAAAAGCACAGATCCTTTTTTAACTTCTGTGCTACCATTTGTTTGAAAAACAGAATTTCTATCACACATGGAATTCTGTCACTTCCACATTTGTCTTCATGCTGATCCAGAAGGAAAACATGACATTTTGAGATTTTTGAGATAAAGATTATCTCTAACCTCAGTGAATTTCATTTTTAGTGAAGCAGATTTCTTTCTTCCTATAATTGGAGGAATAACATTAAATGCAACAAGCACACCAAATTGTGTTTTGACACAGTGAAATTAAATTAGTACCCTGGGTGAAATAATTACAGCCTGTCAGCATGAATTGCTGAGAATATTCCTGCAGAACATTTCATTTTGAAAGAACATGAACGTTCAAAGGAGATGTCACTAGAAAAGGCATTACACGTGCATCCCTGCACTAGGCTCTCCAGATCTGAGGCTGGGTCCTTGGGTTATTTCAATCCTAACTCAAACGCAAAAGGAGGCTACATATAGGAGCAATTAAAGGCCAGGGGAAGTTTCTAAATGCATTGTTCTCTACTTGTAAGACGACAAGTGAAAGCAAAAAAGGTTTGGGATTGAGGGTTTTTCTTTTTTAAAAGAAGAGTGATGTTTCAAGCTAGTGATGTTCCTGTTTAGCCCCACACCTAAGAAAGCAAGAATCCTGTTATCAGCACCCCATTAATGCAAAATCATGTTCCTACATCCACAGAATGTCTTGCACTTGCTGACTCTGAAGGTGGATCAAGTCCAAAATCCCGTGCATCCAGAGTGAATGAAAAGCTTAGGCCAGCACAGATTGCCAAGAAAGCTGGGCTCAGCCCGGGATGGGTGTTTGCCAGAGTCTATTACCACGAGGTTGGTAACAGACGTACATGAACTTGGGTTGCAATCTGCTTAAAATCCATACAGAAACACAAGGAAGAGATGCCATTCTTACATGATTTTAAAATATATTGCCATCCTCTTTATGGGTACAAGAACGACATGTCAGTGACAGCTCCAAACACTTAAATTTAATCTCAGTTGTTGTAAAACATGCAGATCTGGTAAAGACATGGCTGATCAGTGTTCATACCTTTTGCTTTAGCTGTAAAACCGTCTGCTTTATTTGATGAAATTCCTTACAAGAGGCACAGCATGTCCCCGGTTTCGCCACATTTTCAGATTTCTCTGGAAGCACAGCTGAAAGAAAGCAGCTTTCAATATAAATATAAAGATCCAAAGGAAAGAAGTTCATAAAGTGACTGCAAAAGAAACTTGAAGGCTGTTACATTTCCCCAGACTGTGAAAAGAGAAGAGAATCTTACCATTATTAAATCTTTGACTGTGAATTCCTATGAAAGGCTGAGAAACTTCGCAGGGACAGCTCTAAGCTCATTTTTAAAGCAGCTGTTTTCAGTTAACAGCCCCCAAAGAATTCATTTTTTTAATACCTGGAAAAGTTTACACCCCTTCTTTTATCTTTGTGTTTAGGGTAGACTAAACCCATAGATCTGAACCAATTTACAGTCCCCTGAAGGGCAAATTTTCATATGCTATAAATTACAGTAAAATCCCTCACAATATGGTAATTTTGTCCACTTTTCACAAACTGCTCTCTATCACTGTGGGTTATTTTCCATGCATGGAATCAGCCTGAGCAGAGATGGGGATTGAGATTAATGACAGGGATTTAAATCCACACAAGAGAAAGGGTCACATCTGTTGATACTATGCACGAATGGGATCTTTTCAGGAATCCATTAAATGATTCAAACTGTAAGAGATATTGCAAATGTTATTTTTGTCCTTTTCCCAGTCCCAAACACAGTCGAGCACTTCTGCATCGCAAACAAACAAGCATTGTTGTAACAGATGTCTGCTTAAAAAGAAATCTGGTTTCCAAACCACAGGGTGACACATACTGGCAAACTCCAGGTGAACTTTTTCCCTTCCACATACAGCTGCTGAGAAGCATCAAGTGGCTCTGCATAAAATGTGTGGCCCTGTACGATGTTACCTGGGCAGGTTATCAGGCATGTTTGAAGTCTGACCTTTCAGGGCACGTCTGGCAATGGAACAACTCTGCAGGTGCTGCTGGTTAAAGCCAGGAAATCTTCAAAATCTTCCAAAAGGATCAACTGCAGTGTGCTTAGCTATTGTGTTGTAATTCCCACTTGGGCACACACTTACATGGCCTTCATCTTTTCAGAAATGTGCATTGATTCTGAAAACATCTGCATCTTTTTAAATACACCCAGAAGTTTCTAATACTAAAGATATTATGTAATACTTGACTTTAAGTGTTTGCAAGGTCCAATAAGAAAGAATCTGATGGTTATCTATAGACCACCTACACACAATTCTAGGGAATGTTTTTCAGTGTGTTTTGTCCATTGGGTGTAATTACACATCAGGTAAACTTGCTTTTAGAAGAGAAAGATTTGTTTCATCTCGTAATCAGGTAGAAGAGAGCTGTAAGGGCAAGATGCTGGAACAACCAGAAGCCTTAAGACTGATATGAGTACTGAACTGATCAGAAGATTGGGAGGCAAAGGCTTGAAGGTTTTCCCCACTCATCAACTACCTGTTCCCACAGCTGCACTCTGACAGCACTACAATATTACATATATTATTTATCATATTTATGGCAGCAAGCACACCCTGCTGTTTGAGCTTCACAGCCCTTTCTGATAACACAGGCTTGGTACCTGAACAGCTTTCTGTGCAGTGTTCAGGTGGCTCAAAGATTTAAGGCCAGAAGGTACTACTTGGTGTTTTCCAGCGAAGTCTACATAGCGTAGAATAGAATTTCATCAAATCAAGCTACACTGAATCCAAGGCTATTTGGCAAAAAGACCTCTCAGAAGAACCCCAGCATTTGTATGAAGATACCTGAATACACAACATTTGCTGCTTTCCTTCCTCTCTGCTGTATTCATAATGCTAATCGTTTTGCCTTTAACTCCCTCCAAAGCCTCTTTGCCCATAAACCTTTTTCTGGTAGATTAAATAATCTGCACCATGCAGGGCTTTTTTTCCTTAACGAGGAATTGATGTGCTTTAATCCAGACGCCTATTGACATTTCTATAAAATAAATTTTCTCTTGACCACAAGGCAGTTTTGTGGGGTTCTTTCTCCCTCCCCAATTTTTCATCTTTTCTTAAAAAAACCCCTGTGTCTTGACATGTCCATTTTTGGACCTGTGTAGGATTTACAGATATACATAAATAGAACTGTTAGGAAAAAAAGCTTTTTTTTTTTTTTTTTTTTTCTTTTCAAATGCCAATAAAGTCTGTGTTTGGTACTAGTCTCAACCAAAATTTCTTTTAATAGCTTTCTCACCAAATGAGTTCTGTCATATTCTGTTAAGAAATGTTGCTGAAAGCAACATAGAGTCATAGGGAGAAACTGCCAGAGTCTCTGCTATTTGAAACCTAATGTAATCCCACTAGAATCAGTGGAATTATGAGCAGATTAGGAAGCGGTGAATTTGGCCTTGTGTTTCATTATGAAAGCCAGTTTATCTTCCAGAAGGATGCGGCACACGGGGCTGACAAGTTCAGATAAAAGAGGGCTGTAACAATCCATGGAGATGAATGCTGGGGGGATCAGCAAATGTTTGGGAAATATCATACCAGTGAGATTTCTGCAAATCTGGTTGGATTGACTTGTCGGAGGAAGAAGTCCAACATCCTCATATAAGCAAGCGTGAGCTACATCCCAGGAGAGAGGTGGAATCCCCCTAACTCATACCAGACAGAGGTGATGATTTGCCCAGGGAAGGAGTCATCCATCAGACATTCACTCTACCCGCATCCAATCCTGTATCAGGACCAGACTACGAGTAGAGCCAGAATAAAGCATGGATAAAGCCAGAAGCCACCCAGGACAGGCCAGAGGGGGCAGGAAGATGGAGCCACTCACGCATGGTGCAGAAACAGAGATCACCTACCATGGCCAGTTTGACCAGCACTGAGCAAGGCACTTAGAGAGCCTGTTTCCATTGCACAGACCTATACCAGGAAACTAAAGTTATTTTGGAGGAGGCTTAAACCCTCCCCATTTTCATGAAGGCTTTCCAAAGCACGAAGTCTAGTTCACACGTGATGCTGCTGTCCTGACGGGGGTCCTTTATTCTTGGCGAGATGCTGGTGAGGCCAGTGGCACCTATAGTTAAGAGATCCACTCAGGGAAGTTGTGTGTTTTCTTTCCATGTGCTTGGAGGCTCTGCCTTGCTGATGCTGGAAGAGAAGGAGACGCTGGCAGGGGAGAGCTCTGTGGGAGCTCTGCTGCGGGCGGTCTGTGCATGGAGGCTGTGGAGTTGATCATCTGTGTTGTATTATCTGGGCTCAGCCTGCTGAGATGGTTTAATTTGCCTACTTCTGCACTATATTGTCTCCGTCAAATGCAACGTGACTGCAGATGCAGGAAAAATGCTCCCTATTCTTCTGTCCCCAAACCAACACCAAGCTCTCAGTCAAGCCACTTACAGAGCCAAAAAAGTGTCCAAATTGCAGCCTTCAGGCGAGGAACAATGACAACATGAGTATGATCTCTCTGGAAACACGCAACATTGTTAGAGATGGAGAGGAGTACGTGTGCTTTTGTCTCCCACAATATTAAAATAAAATCGGAGTGTTCCGGCTACTATGAAAAGCAAATCATCTGTTCATTTGGAAGTCGCTCAAGCCCAGATGCAGTGCAGGGCTGGGATTTACCACGGGGTGGTGCATCGCTACAGCTGGTTCCTCATGAGACCTTTTCCTTTGGAATGAGTTATGGACGCAAGTCCTGTGAAATAGCGATAGCCAGCTCCTCCCTCATTTTCACAGACGTCTGACAATTAGTAACATTAACGTTGAGTACTGCAGGGTAACTGAGCAGAAAGCATCCTTCTCTGCTTCACACAGATGATTTGGGAACTGTCTCAAGAGGTGGTGGGTGTTCCATTCCAGATTAACTACTGGAACTGATATTTTTATGTGTCATGTGCATTCAGTGTAAAATCGGTGTTTTTCAAATATTAGAATTATTTCCACAGCCTTGTATATTTGAATGGTTGGTTATCCTGAATGCTTTGGACATTACCCTATCAGGAAATTTGAACTACCCAGAGGAAAAATTAAGTAAAAAAAATATTTGTAAGGAGATTATAAAAGTTATATCTCTTTCCTTTATGACCCATGCACACACACTTATGAGGAAAAAAAGAAACATTTGAAAATTACCAGGAACAATTACATTTACTGGAGTGGCTCTGGTTACACATTTTCAGAGGAAAATCAAAATTATAAATTGCTCTGGCCATCCAGTGGGATTTGGAGCACTCTATAATACCACGTTCAGGTATTAACTGGTGAACCTATAGTAAGTCACCATTCATCAAAAGATGTTGGGTCTTTTTTTCAGAGCACAGGGTGTTTGCTTCCTCCTTTCTTTTTAAATTTTCATATCAGTGTTTAATCTTCCGTACTCTCAATGTGGTAATTTAATGACTGGGATGAGGTCAAAACCTGTAAAATCATTTATGCACAGCACATGTGTATACTTTGAAACCAACAGTGAAAGGAAAGCCCTCACTTCTGCCTCTCTCCCATTGCATTTTATTTTCTTAAGAAATAAAATGAAAATAAGAAAAAAATCTGACTGCAGTCACGAGACACACCAACTAATTGCAGGTCAGCAGAATTCAGTGTTACTCAATGTAATTTAGAAACTGATTTAAGCAATGCTTGAAATGTGTGTTGAACTTCCAGATCCACCTTTTCTGAGCCTCTTAGTGCCAAGGGGCACTAACAATCCAATCCAGGGCCATTTACTAACCTCAAACATAGGTATGTAAATACAAATTAAAGTTACTGAAATTATTTAAATAATGAAGGTTTGTCAGAGTCATCATCGGGCAATTTTTTTCCCTGTGTCTCTTGAGCTCTGGGCCACAAAATAGTTATAATTCAGGTTGATATGGAAGAAAATATGGCTTTTAACAGCTGGATCCAGCAGAAACGGTCTAGCTGAAGATGTAATGCCAAATTTCACTGTTCAGCCATTCTACCTCTCCAGGGGAAGATTCTTTCCACATCCCTCAATGCAACTGTGCACTGGAGCAGAGCATGTGGCAGGACTGCTCCACAGGTGCTGCTCAGGTGCCCAGTGAGCAGCTCTGGTTCTCCAGGAGCATCAGCTACATCCCAGCTTTGGACCCTCAGCTCCAAGTGTAGTGTAGGGAGCAGTTCTTCATCAAAGATCAATCTTTTAGATGTCCCTTAAGCCCAGGACATTTAACCTCCAGTGGCCCCTACCTTTATCTCCTTTGATGCACGTCTTGCCATCCTCCTCCCGGATGTAGCCCTCGTGACACTCGCACCTGTAGCTGCCCAAGGTGTTGACACAGATCTGAGAGCACAGAGTCCCATTGCTCGTGGCACACTCATCGATATCTGGGGAGCAGCAGAAGTTAGAAAATGTCCTACAGCTGGAGATTTCAGACCTCAAATACAATAAAAGGCTTCCTTTAGAGGTATAAAGAGATTTTGTAGTTAAATATAGCTGCACTATTAACACACCTAGCATTTTATCAGTGAACACTGCTGGACCATTTCCTTGCATCGAAAAGCTCGCAAGCAAAGCTCAATCCTGCAAACCTTGGCTCCCTGGAATGGCAAATCACACAGGGCAGGGAAGGGTAGGGCAGAACTAGCCACACAAGGACCACATCTAAATGATCAGTCCTGAATTAGATACTGGCCATCTGGATCAAACCCCAAGGATTAGTTTTCATAATTGGGCCTGATTATAATGCTTCAATATTCCACAAATATAGCTCACAACCTGCAAGAGGAATTAAAGGAAACATTACATCAGCCCAACACTTCAAAGTGTTTGAGTATATGTGTTTCGTTGTAGGTAATACCTTCTAATAATTTCGGGGGAATCTAGATCTCTTAATTCTGCTAAGAAATCCTTAACATGGATAAAAACCACATTTCTTCTGTAACAATCATTATTATGAGAGTGAGAAAGGTTTCAGATTTAAACCGGTTCCTGAAAGACCCAGGGGAGCAGGACACATCATTAACCAGGGATGAGCTCAACACGCACTTCTACCCACCCAGGCAATAAGGCTTCTCTCTGTTCCTGTGCCTCTCGCGATCATAGCGGTACCCAGGATAGCAAGTGCATAACACTCGCCCAAAGTTATCTGTGCATTGCTGTTCACAGGGAGCTTCAGCACAGACGTCATAGTCTAGAGAGAGAAAAACACGATCAGGAAAAGTTCCAGTGGCAGTAGCTGAGTGACGCTTTGACACCTCTCTGCTGATTAATATAAAGTTGAGTCGCACTGTTTATGAGGACTGAAAATATAGATATAAAACATCCATGAGACATAAGCAAAGAATTATATTAAAACTGTAATTGCTTCTCACATCTTTACCGCAGTTAGACTATTTCTTAAAGCTGGATTTTAAGCAAAGGTCACTTTCGCAGTTGGCAGAATTTAAGAATTCTTTTCACAGAAATATTAAATTACCTAAAACGTTTTTTGTTGGTTTTTTCCACAGATTTTTAAGTGCAGATAGCAACATTTTCCTATGCAGAATACTGTAAAAAACCACAAGGCTAATTGCCAAATCCAGGCAGAATGTATATTATAAGGAAAAGTTAATTAAATCACACAGTAATTGTTCAAAGCCAGATATAACCCTTCTAGCAAAGAATGCATTGTTACAAAACCATCATCACTCTTAATAACAGCAATGTACAGATTAGGGTATGGTAAAATCACTGCCTGGCTTTGTCAGTGAAATCCCAAAAGACTGAAGTCCCTGTTTGAAACCCGAAGGAAGGCAAATCTGTTTCTGATTTCACTGCTATGTAGCAGCAGAGCTGAAGTCTGAGGAATGGACAGCAGAGCACAACAGAGTCTGACCCATATCCCTGCCCTGCCAGGGGCTGCGTTTGGCCCCTGGTATTGTGCTGGTGACAGGTTTGGGGGTAGAAGGGCAGTCCCTGGCTGTGCAAGGGCTTTGCAGTGCCATGGGGAACATCTGCCAGGAGAAGCCCGGAGCTGAAGCAGCATCTGGTCTCAAAACCAGGTCAGGCACACCCTGCTGCTGAAGGTCAGGTTTTACACCAAAGCAAGTGGCAGTTTCTGTGGTCGTTTCAGAGAACATCGTTCTGCACAGAAGATCCATGTGGCTGTGATCCTCCAGTGACTGCGTGCAGCAGAAATACCCTCCTTGTGCTCCAGACCAAACATATCTAAACCAAACCTAAGTGGTTTAGTCGAGTTCTCAGCAATGCAGTGTTTCCATGTACACAATTAAAACGCAAACTCATTATTGACTCACCCTAATGACTAGCAGACATCTCTGGGTACAATGATTGGTCCAAACAATTAAATTGAGCTAATAGGTGGTAAAGCAAACGAAACCATATTTTTTGTATGACATACATAGCACATATGTGTAGCAATGGGGTTAAAAGTGATAGTGTGCCAAGGTACAGAAAAGCACCAGATGAGGTTTAAAAAGCTGCTGTGTTTCACGCCAGAGCCCCACAGACAAAAACAGAGTATTGTAATGGTGCCAAGCATTTCCTCCCTTCTGCTTGTCACCTTTTGAATAGCAGGCATCCTTTCTTTCCTTATTACTTCACAACTGTGTTGACTTTAGCTCTTGAAGTCTGAATTCTTGAGCTCTTGAAGTGCTGTGGTGGTGACTGGCAGTGCCAGGATCCCCAGCAGTAACCAAGGTCAAACAGTGCAGGGCCATGGAAAGAAAACATAGCCCTTGCCTTCAAACTGGCCAGTCTGGGGGGTCTAATTTGGACTTTTTAGGTGATGTTGGGGCTGTAAATTCCTGTTACATTTGGCACTACTAAACAGTCCCAAATATAAAGCACTGCTGGTGTTTTTCCTGGGCACAGCTGTGATTTCCATTTTCCACTGAAATGAAGTCAGATTGAGAACAGGTTAGTGTGCCCAGCACAGAGGTGAACACTCCTGCTCCTTAGCCAGTGTACCTATGCAGATGCTGGATTTGGCCTGTGCCATGTTCAGCTTTTCAGAGCAGAGGTAAAATGAGCTCTGGCCTCTCTGTGCTTCCGTGAATAGATGTGCCCTAACAAAATAATAAAAAACAGTGCTGGAAGAGACCATCTCCCACCACAAGCAGGATTAGCTACGTGTAAACTTTTCCTAGTTTCTTTTTTCCCTCAGGGGTAGATATGGTCCACCATGTAGTCTACTCCTAAGATGAAATACCTTTGCAGGCAGAAAGCTTTTTACTCATATCTAATCCAAACTCCCCTTTTAGCCACTTAGGCCCATTATTTTTGTCTTCTTCTCCTTGGCCACAAAGAACAGTTTATTTTCCCCCTTGCAGCAAGTTTTCACATACCTAAAAACTGTTATCACGTCTCCCCTCAGCCTCCTTCTCTCTAGACTAAACAACCCCAGTTCTTTTTATCAGTTTCTCTTTCACCATATTTCATGTAACCAGTCTTTAAATACGGTTTTCATGTCCACCCCAGCACAACTTCATCATGACTGTTGCCTCATTTACCTTCATACAAAGCTGGGGAAGGGTCCAGGGGGTACAAATACCTCTGCTGGTGGTCACACACAGTCAATCTATATCACACAATGACTGTGGGCAGGTCCCATGTCACAGAGCTGTGCGTCCCCAGGGCTTCTGTACCAGGAAGCCTGACTTGTCTAGAAAGAGTCCTCGCAACTGGGATGAAATCAGGCAAAAGCTGCTGCACCACCTCTGTGTGTTCTGCAGAACTGAGGATGCACATGCCCCCCCCATGTTCAAACCCCTTGTCTGCCAGCCCAGCCTAAGAAACGTGGTTTGAGAAGAAATCAAAACCACACAGTGAAGGTCAGGCCGTTCCAGGAAGGAACAATGCAAAACTGAAAGCAGGATAATAAATGTCCCTACATGTATTTCGGTGACCTCAGAAAGGACAATGCAGTCATTTCTGGGAACAGGAAACTTGTACTAAGGAAATTTTCGAAACACTGTTAGTGACGAAAGAGCAGATCTGATTGCAGCTCACCTATAGTATTTTGCTCTGTGCTCCCCCACAGCCAAGAAACTCAGGTAAAGCAGTGGTAGGGAGGATGCTCTCCAAAATAAGCTGTTTCATACCACATTTGTCCCTTCTTCGCTCTATCACACCATGAGACAGCACCTGAGACAGCATTTGGTTGGAGCTATGAGTCTCCAAAGCAAAGAAGAAGGAGATCATACAGGACAAAAAGTGGGTTTTGACCTTTTCTGATCGTATGGAGGAGGAAGAGATGTTAAAAAGAGAATCAGACACACCGAGGAAACTCCACTGGATGTTTTTCCTGAGGATCATTGCTTCCTGCTCCTGCACCCGAAAGCCAGAACAAGAAGGTGAGTATAAAACAAATGAAATGCAGAACATGGAGGCGTGAACTTATACTGGACTACGCTGATTTCTGTTCAAGGGCAGATGAGAAATAATAGGACAGAAACCAATAATGCACATGGACAAAGACACAACCCTTTGGGAATCAGTCTATTTAAATAACAGCTGTCCTAGAAGGAGATTGGTGCTTTTCCACAGCAGCTGTAAACGGGTGGACAAGGGAGGGTCTCTCCCTCTGCTGACCCTCCTCCCTGCAGCCACAGCTAAATCATGGAGAAGACAGGGATGGAAATACTTCTCACAGTTAAGATGTGCCAGTACTGGATTAAAAGGTGAAGATGCGCTCTAATAAACTCACATCTGTAATGCATTTATGTGCCTGTGTCGAGATATGAATTTCATACAGCTACTCTGTCAAGATTATGCCAAAACAATGTGTGAAGAGCCAAGTGATGTCTTGTAACAGAGTAAGTGAAACGAATACTTCAGTGAATCATATTTCTCATCTCTATTCCAATGGCCTGAGATCGTCTCAGATGTTACAGCAACGGCTGTGGCCTCCAAAGTTCAAGGCAAAATACAGATGGAGCTGAAAAAGGGGCAATGAAGAAACAAAGGGAGAGAAGCCACAGCCAGCAGAGAAATTGAATTAGTGGCAGAAACTCTCAGGTTACTGAGATGCAGTTAATAACAGGATTAAGTGAAGTCAGTGGGTACATAATAAAAGCTGCTTTCATAATCACCTAAAATCTCAAGAGATGAAAATCAGAAGCCAAAATAATATATTGCCATGGCTCTCATTTTATTTTTACTCCTATTACTTCTCCTGCTGTATCCATTATATTTAGTGAAAAACCAGTCTATAAAATTGTTAAGTCCATAGGAAAATGGGAGGCCAGACTGTAGAGTCCTGGCTTTTCTCCACTCTGAAAGGATTTCGGACTTCTGCCTCCAAGACACACAACCACCTTCTCCAAGTGTCAGTTTCCCACTGGAGCTGTCACTTCTTGCCACACACAGTGAGACAAAACTCACTGCAAAACCATAGGACAAGGAACTTGGTGTAAGCATTGATTTCACACACACTATATCCAGTTTTTCAGGGCTCAGGCTGGCCCCATAAACTGTTTCTTTGCAGGGAGGCAGCAAATACAGAATTCTTGTTTTGAGAAGATTGGGGGGGGAGGGTGCTGTGTTCCTTTTTTTGTTATTTTTTTTGTTTGTTTGCTTGGTTGGTTTAGTTTTTGGTTTTGTTTGGGGTGATTTTATTGTTTGTTTGTTTGCTGGCTTTGGGGGTTTTTTTGCAACGAGTGCTTTAGTGTTTCCACCCATCAGCAAAGAAGACACAAATTTACCAAAAACAAACAAATCAACCAACAAACCAACTAAACCCACCAAAACCACTTCCCCCCAAAAAAACTCAATGGAAAAAAACCCCCCAAAACCAAAACAGCAGGATTAGAGTTTGGACTATAATCCCTGTTGGCTGGAGACTGTAACTCAAAAAACAGACAACTCTCTCCATGTACATTTGTCACTTCCCCCACCCCCCCAAAACATTGCCATCCCAAACTGGGAAAATTCTCAGACCAACTCAAGGCTTTTCATATGTCATCAAATAGAAGGGTGTGTTACCTTAAACTAACTTTTTAACCTGCTTTTTGGAGCAGAAAAGGTTTATTGGCTTGTCATTTCTGGACATTTGCTCCTACCTAGCAGTTCCTCTACTTCTACAACTTCATAGCCAATTTCACCCTAGTCAGTTCCCTTTTTACTACTGCATGAATCACCCTGATTAAATTTACATCTTCCTCAGCCCCTGATGACAAGGAAGCCATGCCCATGACCTGGAGAGGTGGCAAAAGAGAGACACTATTTGTTGATGCTCTCCCCTCTCTTCAGGAAATAGGTAACTAAAGGCAGGACTAACTCAGTGAGTCACCCCCTCCCTGTGCACCAACAAGCCAAATCAACTGTACCAGATCCAAGGGATAAATGGGGAAAACCATTGTCCAGGCAACATGTGCTTCTGGGTGCACAGAGCATTCCTGCCTACATAGCCAAGGGCAGAACATGTCTCCCTGTTTGCAGCAGGTCATGGCACAAGATCTGGACAGCCACGTGTACTTAGGGAAGGATAAAGGCTTGGCATACTAAGCAAAACTTTTGGAAGTTGCTGATCTTTTTATTTTTCCAACAATTTTTTGGAAACAGTTCCCTCCCTACACCGACACATGAGATACAGCTGAGCCTGCAGTTATATCAGGTTGGTCTTCCAAACTGGCAATGTGGAAAACAGGGTAAACGGGGAAAGACAAATGCATGGGGACACAATGGGTAAGAACAGTGAAATCACATACCTTCAGGGATGCACTGTCCAAGAACAAACTTATAACCCTTACAGCATTTTTTCCTGAAAAACAATAAAATAAATAAATGAATAAACAAATGTATTCTCTAAAGGTTGGTGCTGCCTTTAAAAAGGTCATAGGCAGATGATGGATCTGATGAACCAAACAAGATGAGGATCCTGAGCACTGTAGTTGGAGGCATCTCAGCTTTAAAGAACACAGCATGGAAATGCATCACTCAGTCCATGAGGCACTTAAAAGGCACCATGTCCAGCCACCTCAGCAGCTGGGTACCCCAACACCAACCTCCCCAACATCCCAAGTGGTTTCCAAAAACCCTGCTCTCTTGCGTTGACAGGATGCAGCACACCTCTGTGCTGTCCATATACACAACACAGGTCATCAGTGAAGAGTGTTTTCAAACATCCATCACCACAATGTAAACTTGCAGAAAGGGGTAAGTCTCAGTGAGGAGTACACAGAGAATAAATGTTATCAGTAATTTCTCATCTTTCAACAAACCTGGAAGTGGTAAGTGAAATATATGGGGTATTTCAACTGGTATCTTATATTGGCTGGGGGACAAAACTGAAGTGTCAGTAGGATCAGATACTTTTTATGTGCCTATAATATGAAAAAAGTCTGAGGGCTGAGAAATTATCGTTTCTGATACACTGGCCTGTAATGACATTTAGGTATCCAGTTATACCTGCTGGTTTGCTTTCTAGTCAGGAAAACACATTAAGTCACCAGGACTCACAGCAGTGCACTGGAGACTCTATGAACTGGTCTGACCCTTATCACCCTGAGAGTTTCTTGCTGCAGGAACTTGATGACCTTCAAAGGGTCCCTTGTTGGTCACCATCATGACTGCTGCAAAAGAAAACTGCTGCTCAGTGCACTATGATATCAAGTACACGTGAGTCCAAGGGGGAAAACCCCCTGTATTTTACAAATTCACAGTTTTTCATGCCTTGTGGACATGCTGAAATATCTGCAAAACTGGGAAACCATCCATTTTGTCTTTTCCTTTAATTCAATAACAGATGCAGAAGAGTGCTAAAGCCATGTCAGTCAATGTCACAACACTCCCCTAGAAAACACGCAGCCATCACAAATCATCATTATGCTGAATTTAAATCAACTATCAGTTGCAACTGACCTCCTAAAGCAAACAATGCATTACTCCAAACTATGTAAAAACAAACTTTAGCTTCATATTTTACCCTCTTCCAAGATTAGCTGGAATATAAATTACGCTTAATGAGGGTTGAACATCTGAAGAGGAAGCCTTGCTTTGTTATGCAAACAGTGGTCCCTCATTAGACTTCTCTCCAAACACTGCTGTGAAGTTTTATCTGCAAGACAAACAAACGCAGAAGGAATGAGTTCAAAGGTGCACTGGGGAGGCTGTTCATATGCTGCAAGCCGTGCTGATGGCTTTCCAAGTGCACATCCATCTCCTCCTGTCTGCAGAAGAAGAGAGGCTGATAAAAGTTTGCCTGTAGCAGCTCTTCAGAGGAAGATACAGACCGACTTGAGAGGGCTGGAAGATTAGAAAGGAGAACATCCCTGGCACGAGATGCTGACCTGTGGGGTTGTGCCAGCCAGAAGTAACCAGAAATAGGGAGCAGCAGCTTCCATCATGTCTACCCTTCTCCATGGAAGATGTTCAGGCTTAGAACCCTTAGGACTCCCACCCTGGGAGTGGCTTGTGGCAGCACATGGCAACTGCAGCCATGCAGCCTGCTCCTCAGTGAGGGCTCACCTGCCGGGAACCTTGCAGGAGCTGCCTCTCTCCTCTCAACTTGGACAGCAGTGGCTTTTGGCTGGGCTTGTTGGCTTTCTTGTGGCTAAACTGAAGCTTTATCCTCCTGAAAGCCAAACCACTTGCCTCGATCACACCTCAATCAAACGGCTACATATCGAGAACCGACCACATGCCAAGTTGCAGCCACTAGACACCACCCTGGTACCCTGATACTGCCCCAAAGCACAAACAGCCTTCCATAGCCTTGTCCAGGATTGATCCACTTAAAGCAACCAGAAAATCATGCTCAACTGGCAGATATCCAAGTCCTTGCTGAAATTCCTCTCTTCAATGGCCTCTTGCAGCAATGAGTTCCACAGGGGGATAAGACGTTTTTGAGAAACCATTTCCTTGTTTTCAGTCTCCCTCTCAATTTTTTGTTGACTTTTCTCAGTTTACTGGCAAGGAGAGTTGAAAATATTTTCCTCTGCAAACTTAAAGATTTTTCTACACCATGGAAATTTTAAATCTCACTGAAGGGAGTGGTTTAGAGGAGGGATGCCCTGCTTTCAGGACCACAATCCAGAAACCAATTTCCCATGTTAATTTGTTCCCAGCTGAAGATTACAGATATCTGCATTAGTACTCAACAGCAAGCTTGAGCCATCAGCACAGTTTTGCCAGGGAAACTGCTACTTTAGGGTTAATGCACAGGAAATACAATACAACAATACCCATTTCTCTGAACATTACATTGCAACCCTGGGATCCCTGCATGCTTTAGCTTTCTAAATTCTTAAAGAGAAATCTGTCAAAATGATGGACATACGAGCATTAGCAAAGGCATTTTAATAGCAACACTCATTTTAAGACATCTAGGTCCAGGTTGACATATCTAATCAACGTTGCACAGCAGCAATCTTGTTGTACATAATGAGAGGTAAGAGGGGGTTCCTGATAATTTTAGCTACTGAATAACTTTCAGCAAGGTGGTTGCTATGCAGCTGTACATGTGAGCATGCATGAAACACAAACACAGGGCTGTGCAAGAAGCTCCCTCAATAAAATCTGGATCTATGGGGAAATTAAGTTGATTCATTAACCTCAAATCTGGCTTACAAAAAAAGAAACTTCTGGCAGACTTATCTGTTACAGCTTTTAATGAGGTACTTTGGCAATTAAAAATATAGCAACTCCCGATTCTCATGCAATCTTCACTCAGGAATATGCACAAGCCCAAATTCACAAGGGCTTTGGGCACCACAATTTTGACCCCTGCAATATCTAGCTTTTGTGTTACCTGTATGAAAATCCATAGCAATAGGGACTCTCTCAAAGCAAAGTCACTCTTGGGTTTTTTTCTGACAAAAAAAGCTGCAGGAGACTCAGGGAGATGTTCAGCTACTCCCCTCTGCTCTGAAGGTTGAGATGCTCCTGGATCACTGAATGCCAGAAGATGGGATTTAGGGTCAAACATTTGATACCAACAAACACATGTGCGACTAGATAAGCTGCAGATCTACCTTTGTTGCAGGCTTTTGTGGCCCATCACCTTGCAAACTGAGAGGGGAGCTGAGCTTTACAGGAGGTCCCCCATGTCCCATCACCCGCTGGTCCCCCAGAGTGCCCAACACACAGAGTGCACCAGCACAACACCCCTGCCCCATCCTGCAGAGTGGTAGCCGCTCGATAGCATCGCCTCAGACAGTCAGAGTGAAAGGCAAGATGCAAGGAATGCAGCTTAATTAAGCCACCACTTTATTAAGTTAGCTTATCAGGCAGCTATCAGCAGTAACTCATCCAGTGCAGACCATGTTTTTTTTCCATAATTGTTTCCACCTGGTGCAGAGCTGCCATCACCCCCGGCCCACCTCCTGCTCTGCACGGGACACCGCAGCTGCCCTGGAGAGACTGACCAGGGAATACTCTGGGTGAGAGGGAAGGGAGTCACTCAGACTCCTACAGCTGCTGAAATGCTTCCGAAATGCAGACAATAAGAGGATAAACATTTTAAAGTGATAATTAACCTTCATCTGTCTGCAGTAACATGACAGTGACTTGGGCTGTAACATCAGCTGCTTGGTGCATTATTAAGGTTTTGGATAACACCAGCAAAGAGGCAATTCTAAAACTCTGTCACAAGTTACTTTGAAAAAGATACATGATGATCTTTCAGTGATTGAAAAGGGGAAGGCAAAGGGGAAATGCAAAGGAGAGAGGAAAGAGAAAAGTTTTAAACCAGTTTCAGACAAAACTTAATATGGTAACAAAACTCTTGGTAAAGATGTCAAAAGTAGAAAGAGAAGAGTCTGCTCTAGGAAATATTTGCCTCCTGAGAGCAAAGGAGACTCAGAAATCTCTACGCTGAGTCAGAAAGTGAGTTCTTAGGATAAAATATTGGTCTTATTTTATCCCTACAATGCTGACAATCAGCCTCCAGGCTGGCTCCTCCCAGACAGCGGTAGTTCAAGCAGAGGCACTTTACCTCCCATTCACTGGGGTTAGGGGTGCACACAAGGACAGTTTCTAGAGCTCAGCTGAGGCCTGAGGTCACTTCACTGGTGCAGCAAATCCACAGGTGGTCAGGCAAGTCAAATCCCTCCTCTCCGAAATGCTTTTTCTGGTCAATGAATGTCAGATCAGTCAAAGTTTAGAGGGCATAAAAGATGCTTAAGATTTTATGTAAGTTTAAATACGTCAACACTGTTTTCCCAGGTCGGTGCTGGTAGAAAGTAATGATAATATACTCAAGAAAATGTCTCTAATAAAAAAGCAATTTCCTTTTGAGAACATTTTTTTTATACCAGAGTTCTTCAGCCTATGTCATAACATGAACTCAGAAGAACTCGTGCTGTATTTTGAAGACCTGAGTCAGCAAAGGCCATGGCATGGTGTTTTTAATTGCACAAAGGGGTCTTTGTTAGAGCCCCTCCTTATCATGCCTGCCCAGTGTTTCTTTTTTTGATCACACTGGCTTTAAAAAGTACATAGTGTAGCAAAAATGCAAATATAAAATACAGCAATTAACTTACAAAAAATAATTAGACAGCTATAAATGCAAGCCAATAAGGTACATTAAAAAAGAAACCTAACAAAAAACCAAACCAAACAAACAAACAAAAAAAAAAAACCAAAAAACCCCAACCAAAGTCTTATTTTTATCATATCCTATATAAAATTCAATTGAGGTACAGGTTTGTCTGCCAAGGCACGCACAGACAAAGCCCATCTGCAGTGCCAGCGCTTTAAGGAAGCAGCTCAGTAGCTGTGCACAGTTTCACTGTAATTCGCATGGAGAGAAGATTTGTGTCAACATGGTGTAAAACTGAAGCAATGCACTTTATTTTTGTTTGCCTTTCCATGGGACACATACCAAAATCTTGAGTAAGAGGGGATGGCCTCCCTGCAGACACTTGCTCAACATACACTTTGCCATGATTTCCAGACTTAGTCCTTTTTCACAGTTTTGTAAAGAAACGATTTATGTTCACGTTGAGTGCAACACAAGGTCCAAGGCCAGCCCGAGCCTTTCCATCACTGTCCCAGCTGAGAGCAAGTAACTCAAGTATAGTGACATCTTCTTATGGTGCAGCACCTACAAGTGCTGTGTGTATCTGTGTGCTATTTTATTTCTCTCAACTGACTGAATAGAGCAGGATTTGCCTGAAAAACCATAAAGACAAACCAAATGTGGAACCCAGACTTCTGAGAGCAAATTGCATCAACTTATTGGCTGATTTTTGTGGAAGTAAAATTTTTGGGTGATTAACGCGTTGCCTGAATCTAAGCTTTGGTTTTTGTTACCTACTTAAGTCAAGTAGTTTTACCCACATATAATGGTTTTCTTTTTCTTAGGGCAAAAAAAAAGAAAAGCCCTGCTATCTGCTCTTTTGCTCAACTCCGACTACTAAGACAGATACCAGAAATGAAATCACATTCCAGTCATTGCTAATGGGAAGGTTTTGATAAGATTCACAGTTCCTGGGCTCCTCTTCCTTGAACGCAAGCCAGGGACCAGATCCTCTCCTGGCAAAAACCACATACCTCTTTTGACTCCAGGGAACTGTGCCAGCACTCACCCTGGGAGACCCCAACTGATGCTCTTGAAAGCTTTCAGACACGCTTCTTGGCTGCTCCTCACTGCTAACTGACTCCTTCTGTCCTCCAAGTGCTGTTTCATGTCATATTTTTATGGTCAAAAGGGAGTTTTATGGTGCTGGAGCATAAACTGAGGTTCTTTCTTCTCACAAGAGAACTTCCAAACCAATGTGATGGTTTGTAGGTTTGTAGCCCCTGCAGAGCACAGTATTTGTGAATACTTAAAGCTCATTATTCTGTAAAAGAGAATAAAAATACTTTGAGAGGTGGAAGAAACCCTCCGCCCTATGTGTGTATCAGTGGGGCTTGGAGGTACTGACCTGCACGAAACCGAAAGATGCACAAGGAGCAAAACTTCACAGGTCTGGCAAATTTAGTGACCAAAAAATAGTCTGTTCTTTTTTGTAGAATGCCAGGCCTCTGTTCTCCTCGGACACAGCACAGGACATGTCTCCATGATGGGGTTTACGGTTTTGTTTAAGTAAATTAGATGCAGCGTGGTGTTCAGTAGAGGTTTTCAACCATCTGGGGAGGAAGACCGCTCCTCCAACACATCCCCCTGTGTCAGCAGGTCGGCAGTCCCAGGAGACCATTGCTTTTGACTATTTTAGGGCTTTGGGAAGCAGACAGAAGGGTTGGTGTGAAAACTCTGCAGCCACACCAGAAAATTTTCTCATAGCCTCTGCTAACTGCAGAAAGAAGTGGCAACTAAGCCTCAGCTTACTGTCTCTCTTTTTGGAAGAGTAAAGACTTCTAGAAACATTTCCTGTCATCCTCCTTTCCAATGTGAAGTGAAATTAAAGGGTCATGTTCGGATTTCCACATGAACCACATGGACTAGGGCTTCATGTTTTCAGGGAGGCCGTGACACTGTGTGGCAGGACCAGCACCAACACTGGCCCTCGTCAGTCCCTGGTCCACCCAGAGACTCGGGGCTGCAAACACACTGGCTAACCACAGAATAATCAGCATCCTTTTTCTGTAGCACAGACCAACTGGCTGCACTGGTAACCATCAGTGCTTGTATCTCAGTTAGCATACCGAAGTCTAAAAATGACTAAATAAAGATCTGCCAGTGGATATCCTCTAAGCAAAGAAGGAAACTCTCAGAAGGAAAACATTAGACAACTTCAAAAAGGTAATGACCCCTGTTGCTACTGGAAAAACCGTTTGTTGGATATTTTACAAGCATGTGAACATCATCCTCAAAATCACATATGTGATTCCTTCAGTGTTGGACTGTACTTTCTTCCCATCTTTCTTGGAATTTTATTTCATTGGCTTTTGTTTTGTTTTGTTTTGTTGTATGTTTTTCCTGTTTTGTTTGTTTAGGGTTTTTTATTTTGTTTTGGGGTTTTGGGGGGTTTTTTGGGGTTTTTTTTGTGTGGTTTTTTTTTTTTCTTAACACAAGGGAATGCTCATGTGGTTATCACTAGACAACATGTCAAAAATACCAGAATGATTAAATAAAAGGCTTTTGACTGTTTTCATCTGCTTAGACTCAGCTTTATATACATACTGTCAGCCTTGTCTTGCTATCTTTTCTTATAAATTTCTTTTATTTTCTGGCATTGTACCAAGAAAGTGATTTTGTTTAGTTTCACAGGTGAAGTTGGTATGGATTACACAGAATCAAATCAATGTTTGACAGATGTGAAATTTGAGGGGAAGAAAAAATGAATTTTATACAAAGATAGCACAGTTTGTATTTAATATAAAGTCTAATGAGCTGGCAAAATACAATGCATCCTCATAAATATATTGTCATTTCTAAGAAAAAGTTGTCTTCTAAATCTCAATTTAAATGATCCAAGACTGAGCTTGTGTTTTAAAATAACTCACTGCTTTGAGATTTAAAGTACAAAAAGTGAGCAAAAGTCTTTTTTTCCACCACCTCTGACTTCCAATTAGAGGACTGCAAGCCAAATTTCCTTCTAAGTCTGTAAGTAGTATGTTTTGCTGATGGCACACATTCAATTACATATCGAACCCAAGGTGAGCCAGAGTACAGGACTAATCACAGCACATCTGTCCTGTCTCTTGGATTTTTTTTAAACTTCCATGACTCTTCATTTTGTAGCTCCAATTTCCTACTAAATATCCATGTGAGATAGAGAGTAATAAATTCCATTTCAGGAGGGAAGGCAGAGCCAGAGCGGGGCTGCGAGGAGCTGTGTTCGCGGGCTGGCTGCTGTGCTGGTCCTCGGTCACTGGAGTCAAATAGCAATAATTGCTGGCAAGCTCTCAGACTTACTGAATCCAGTCCAATCCAGCCCTGTTTATAGAGCATCTTTCATCAACAAGATCACAAAGATGCTGCATAAGCAATGTCTAACAAACTCCTTTCATAAACAACAAAAGGCAAGTGCCTTTTGCACAAGCATGCACGGAAAAACACATCACAGAAACTATGCCAGGCAGTCAGATCTCTAAAGCTAGATTTCCAAATAGGACATAAATCCCAATTAACCTTCAGGGAAGCTATTCACTCCATCTTTGTTTACTTACTGGTGAGCTGACGTTAAAGGGCCTGATCCTGGTTCTGCTGCAATCCCTGGCAGCTTTGCCAGGAACATGTGTTAGGTTGGGAACAGGCTCTGACCAAGACTTAAGATGGTGGGTGAGGACATGCTCGGCTCTGAGGATGTGCTACAGTTGGACTTCTTGGAAGAGTCATTCCAGAAAATCACTTCTGACATATACTTAATCAAGTCTGGATGACTTTTATCATTGGGAACTGTTGCAAAACTCTTCCTGGTTTTGATGGATCTGGGATTTGACATGTACCATTGCTCCTGTACTTCCCTCATGGGCACGACATTCATCTCTATCTTAAAGCATCCATCTACATGCCAGACACAGACATAGATATTTAATTCAGAAATTTAACAGATATTTAATTTGTGATGGTTTTTGAAATTCCACTCCAGGAAAAAAGCAAATAAACAAGTCTAGTCAGGTTAACACTTTCAATTTTAATAGTCTAGATGTTGGGAGAACCAAACACAAAGCCATCAGCTTTTAAGGAAGTCATATAGCATGGAAAAATACTTGAAGAAAGATACATCTTTGAGCACCTCAGTCTCTACACTAGGTCCACATGATGTCCAGGTGACACCTTGATTTCCAGCACTGAGTTGGAAACTGACAGCATGAGGTAGATGTCTGCATTTGGATAATCTGCCTCTCTGTGGAAAACTCATGGTGAAAGGACAAGAGGTGCACAGGGCATGGAGGTTTGTGTCAATTGTCCCTGATTACTGGGAAAACGTGACAATCACGATGTTCACACTCTATACCGTCTACAGACAAGGGGTATGTGATGGCTCCTGTCTTCAGAGCACACTTTGTGCAATAAGCATAACAATCTAATTTTATACATTATGAATCACATAAGGGTGCTTAACAGCTACTTATGCCTAAGGACTTTTATCCTTCTAGAACTGGCTTAGAGTCACCGGGGCATGACCCTGTTTCAGCATAGCTGAGCAAATTTTTCAGGGCAAGGTTTCAGCCAAGCAGCAGAAACAAATCCGAGGAAAATAGCCCTATATTTTTAGAAAAAACAGACTTGCAGCATAATTTGGGTTGCATGGGACTTTTGGAAAGCCTGTGATCCAAGTGCACCTGACAGCAGTGCTAACTGCTCAGAGATTTGCCCAGAAGAGTGTTGAATGTCTTCAGGGATGGAGATTCCCTCACTTCTCTGGGACCCTCTTCCAAGTGCTTAACCATTTCACTGTTCATTTCCCCCTTTATACCTACTTAAAATGTCCGTGCAGCAACCCCTGGCTCTTGTCTCATGTCATTTCACAGTGCACTTCTGGTGAAGGTCTGGCTTTGTCTTCTCTATAAGCCCCATGTCTTCTCTGTAACTCCCCATTAGGTAGTGGGAGGCACCAATTAAATTTTCCCCTCAGCTCCCTCTTCTCCAGACTGAGCAAGCACAGATCCCTTGGGCTCCAGTTGAATACAATGTACTTCAGCCCCTGAGCATCTCAGCTCCAGTTTTTTTGGTAAGCATACAAAACTGTACATAATGAAATCAAAAAGTAACACCAACTGATATTCTCTAAAAATATTAAAGTAATTGGAAATTAGAAAACAAACAATTTTAAAAAAAGTTATTTGTTAAATTACAGCTTTGGTCCTCTCCCACTGTTTTCTCTCCTCTCCTCTTCATTTTCCCAGTAAAAGTTTAAAAGGAGAAAAACTGAAAAAAAAAAAAGTACTAAATCTTGAAAGAAATACAAACATTGTTATTTTTTCATTAAAGTATTTTCAAACAAAAGGGTTGGCCAGCTCTGATCACTATCTAAGCAACAAGACCAAGTTAAAATTGTTCTTTTAATATAATTTCAACATCAATAGCAGCAGTGGAATTAACTTCTTAACGTAAGCCCCTGGAAATCTCTATAAAGACACTAAAAAAGATGATATTTCAAGAGTGTTTCACTGATCCAGATGTTTCTCTCCTTTTCTCCTCTGTTTTATTGTTCCCGGAGAAGACCTTATAAATGCTGAAATTGCTTATTAAGTATACAGACTTAATGAATTGGACAAGGAAAGAAATAATTCTTAACATAACATGCTCACAAGTCAGACTCATGTTTATTGTCCACAGAGATGATAGCAGAATACTCTCTATACACAGGGTAGTTCTTGTTAGAACGGAATTTGTCTCCATGAACCACTTGCAGCATACAGAAAAGATTAATTTCTAAGACAACACAGTACAAAAGTTTGTTGAATTATGTAGTGATGCTATACCACGGCCCCAGTGCCAAGGATTACTTTTAGAGCCCACACATCTGCAGGTTATTTGTTGCAGGGTAGGTGGATGAAGTGAATCTCGAAACAATTCTCTAAGCAGGGAAGCATTACTGGAACGAGTGGTTATTAATATGGTGTCACTGGAAGGCTTGGTATCTGGGATGTGGCAGTTGTGTCTGAGCTGCCCCGGTAGCTGAGGCTACTCCATTCATACTACAGTCAGCAGATGATGGAAAGTTCACGAAGCAGCTTTTTGATGTGGCAATCAGCTCCTCTGTTAAGAATGGCAGTGGCAGGAACACCATCCGACCAATGAATGGGCTGCAGTGATTTAAGCACGGAGTGCACGAGACTGGCAGTGCCCTCTCCACGTCAGTGCATCCTGCTCTTTAATTTATAAGCAAATCGGTGGCACGAGGCCAGTTTTAAAAATAAGGAGCAAAGCTGTTTTCAGAAACTTCCTTCCATTTCCCCACCATGCCGTGAACTACACAGGGCTCAGCTTTCTATCCAGTCAGAGCCGAGACTTGATGTCGATT
Source organism: Manacus vitellinus (assembly GCF_001715985.3). Taxonomy (NCBI): domain Eukaryota; kingdom Metazoa; phylum Chordata; class Aves; order Passeriformes; family Pipridae; genus Manacus; species Manacus vitellinus. The sequence continues at coordinate 5,850,395 of NW_021940508.1, read as the reverse complement.
GTCCATGAGCCAAGTACTAATTGCAGGAGCGACCGCGCCATGCCCTAACAGATCAAACCACAGCCCTAGTCCTATTTCCTGTTGCCTAATTTAATGGAGCTGGCATTGGCGGGTGCTCTTCTCTCTCACCCTGCTGCTGGAATGTGGTCTTAGCTCTGAATAACCTACTGAGGTTGAACAGACGACTTGTATGAGATGTTGAAATGCGATTGAGACAACTCGCACCCCATTTCACGCTGTGTGCTTGATATTTGCAACCACACTCCCGCTGAAAGAAAGGCTCTCCTCCACCTCCAGCCCTCCTCTAACCCACTGCCCCACAACCAGGGATGAAGTCTGCTACCAGGCATGATGCCTGGACTACCTGAGGTAGTACGAAGATGCGCTTTGCTTTGGACAGCTATGAAACACTGAGAGCAAAGAGGTGGACTTGAACCACAGGCAAAGTGGACTTGCTGCGGGGAAAACTCTTGCTGCTGGGACAGAGACCTGAAGGCAAAAAGATTTGGGATGCCCCAGGGAGCTGAGAATAAAGGTCACAAAACCAAACCTGCACTCTACCATCCTCAGGTGGCTGGAGAAGATGTGGTTCTGAGCTAGTGGGGATGGCCTGTGATGAGTGTAGGGGGAACCTCAAGCATGATGACATCTGAGAGAAAGCCTGTTGCTTGCAGTGTTCTGCACTTACCCCTGTATTATTTGTGCTTCACAATTGAAATGGGGTTGTGTTTTCTGATACTAGTCCCAGCTGGCATATGTCAAATTTACATTATTACACTCCTTCCTAAAATCAATGTCAACCAGGGATCACTGCTGGAGCTGGTGCAGCAGTTCCAGTTCCAGGCAGCAATTCAGAGTTGCAAACACTGGAGTGACTCTGGTGTTTGAAGCATCAAAATTGCCTCAAAATTTTTGACTCAGAAGCAAAAAAACCTGTGAGACCAGAGTGAGAAAAGAATCAGGGTTACTTACCAATTTACTCAGGGGGGTGAGTAGAACAGTTAGTGCTGTTGCCTAGAGATAACATCACTCCTTGAAGGCATGCACAGAACATTATTACTTCATACCTGTCCAGACTGCCTTAGAAGGTACTTTGTAAGGTCTCATCTGTACAGGATCAGAATTTTTCCTTGCATTCCTGGTTTTCTCAATTAAGGTCCCTCAGTTTGCCTCATTTCATTAGGCTTCTCCCTGCAGATCATCCTGAACAACTATCCTGTGCAGCAGGCCAGTTGTGGCATTCGATGGTTTTGTCTGTGACTGCAGGGCCTTTTCAACTCACAAACGTTTGTTTTCTTATAGCAATTGGATTTTGCTTTGTCTGCCTTACTTCTGTGACCCAAAATGAGGGCAAGTATCCTGCTGGGTGTCAGTTTTAAGATGTGCTTGCTGCTGGTCATGTATTTGTTTGCTTGTGGGAACCCCTCTCTCCCCATCTCCCTGCCATGGGCTTTTGGCATTTCTCTCATAATGTCCCTTTTTTTGGGGGTGGTGGTCTGGACAAACCTCCTTTCTGAGCAGCTCAGGCTGCTGTTTCTTGACAACATTCAGTGCCCTGTTTCTGTTTCTTCCTTTACCATTAGCACATTTAAAGTATTATGGCCTAAGTATCTTGCTATCATAAAACCTGTTGATATCCAGGAAATATGTTGAAGGATGGTACTCCTGAGGTGATCTGAACCTGACTGCACAGCCCTCACTGGAATGGCATCACAAACCTGACAAATTTGGTGTTCTTAACAGGAAAGTTAGGCAACTGCTACAACATGCAACTTCATCTCTGCTAGTGCTTTATTCTCTACAGAGTATTTAAACAGCTTCTTCATGTCACAGCAGTTATGGCTGAGAAGACACCGTTTTCCTCCAGGACATCCTCACAGGTAAAAGGAGCATCATCTCATGCTGGGGAAGCATGATGGATCACTTGAAAAGGAAAGAAAGACCTCTTGCCTTCAGTGCAAGGGGAAGAGACAACAGGCTGCTGCAGGTACACAGAAAGTGAATATTGAAGGTGCACTGCAGTCTCACTGCCTGACAGTCTCACTTGCCTTGGCCACACCAACTACATCAGCAACATCCTCTGGTCACCTGGTAACCTCTTCCTCTGAGATTAATTAGGGGAGACATGCTAATGGAATGTGATGTATCTTGGGCTCTTAAAATCTAATTTCCAAGTAAAATGAGCGACAGTACTAAGAGCTTTTTGTAGCAGGGAAGTTACAGCTATGGCCTCAGTCAGCAGCAGTCCCACATCACCTGTGGGAAGTGTTGACAAGCAAAGGCAAATGCTACACTGCTACACTGCCCAGGACAAACCACCATCATGGCCACGGGCACGAGTCATCACCTCCATCTTAAGCAATCCCCTGGGGAAAGTTTGGATAATTTCTTCCTGTTAACTTATCCTCCTCTAATACATGTTGTTGCTAAACTTCCAGAAATTGTCAGGTTGATGTTGCCCTTAAATAAGTAAAATATAGAGTAACTGTTAAGGAAGTCTAGAAGATAAGGGAGTAATTTATTTTTTCTGACTAACTTATCATGACTGATGTGGCTGTGGGTGATAGTCACTTGGGTGCTCCAAAAGTTAATTTTAGTTCTCCCTGGAAAGTGCACATTGTCTCCAAAAAGTGGTATTGCATCGTATTCCCAAGGCATCTGTCTGTGTTAGTTTGTAGATACAATGCTAAATTTAGATCTGAGGCTAAATCAATATCAGCAAAACCAAGATTAGCATTGCAAGATTCATACTTGAGAATATACATTTTGTGTTTCTGTTCCTCTCAGAACATATATTTTGTGTTAATTTGTACTGCTTCTACATTACCACCAATTCATCTGCCTGTAGTACTTGTGCATTGTCTTTGAGCCCACTCCACAGTTCACACCACAATATTTTATGCAGAATAAAAGAAACTAGTTATTTTCTTTCCTACTCTGTTCACAAGTTTGCTTTTATTCCCAAGACACTCCAACGAAGAAAACCCAACATTTTTACAGCCTGAGATATCAATCTGATTCTGCTAAGTTGTTTGAAAGCACTATATTATAACTGGCGCACTCTAATATATTTGGAATAAAGATTTGGCATGCAGTGTAAAGCAGACTCCCCCAAATGCATGAGTACAAGCAGCAAACTGAAATTAATACTGTGAACATTCCTCAGGAAACTTCATCTCAGTTTGAATTTTTTCTCCAATCTTTTCTACCTAATGAAGTGCTTGTTCATCACTGTTACAACCTGATGGGCACAGTGTGTATTATAATCTCACCATCTGCATCATTTACATTCCCAAATGTAGAATCTCAGCCCAGATGTCTGACTTATCTCCAAGGCCCTGACTTTGGGCATATGGTTTTTATTTAAGAATCACAATACTTACAGAAATCCAGTATCTATTACCTATCACAATTGCAGATAATAACTCAGAATAAATTTATCTTGGGCTTTTTATTGTTGCCCACACAGACACTTTGTGGATGAATCTCTTAAAGTGCAATAATAAAAACAGAATGAAAGGTAAGGCAGGATGTAAAGCAGAGTGCCTCATTACAGATGAAGTCTGTAGAATGTACAGCAAGCAGAAGAAAAATGTGCAGTCCTTAGTAACATGGAAATCCTGAAGCAAGTCATGACTCTGAGAAACAATTCAATGCCATGGCATTAGGTAGCACCAAATCCACAGTTCTGTTAAGTTTTTGTAGAATCCAGCAAAATCCACTGTGCTGGTGCTCAGCAGTAATGATTGACCTAATGTGCAAGGGGGGTCCACAGCCTGAAAATAACATCACACTCTCCTGCTTGAACACAGAGCTCGAAGCTTCTACCAAGAAGTCGTGTGGTGTTTGCTGGCACAAAACCCCCCACTTGAAATAAAAAGTACACCTTCATTTGCAAATGTGTCATGTTACATGTTTTGCTCTGACTTGGATTTCTGGACCTTTACACACTCTTAATTAGTACTGGTAGTGGTAATAATATGTTTTTACTTCCATAATGTTAACCTCCAAAATATGAATGCTGCAAATAGAAACTAAGTTCAACATAAAGAAAACCAATAACTCCCTACTTAAATTTCTTCATCTTCCCACTTTGATAATTCTATGATTCTAAATCCTTGGAGTTACTACCAAATGAACACTACCTTTAGCTTTCACAAAGAAAAGTATTCGTACTTATATTAGACTGACACCAAACCGTGCCTATCATTGACCAGAATTCCAAGTCCTTATGCAAACTCTGGCCAAAACTACAATCCTTGACTGAATACGTTTTCAAGCCACAGCTATGACAGTGTGTAGAACGCAGATACACAAGGACCAGGACAGAGATCTCCACATTAGCACATTGTGAGTGCAGGAAAATCAATGCCATCACATTCCTTATTGTAGCCATACACATTCCTCATTATGACTGTGCACAATTTTCAGTGAAGTAGCTGAATTACAACTCAGACATGTGGCTAAGTACAGGTGTCTCTGTCTTCAACTGGGGGGACAGATGTTTCTGGAGAGCAGCTCAGCCTAGCAATGGCATAGTAAAACTCCTAACTCCAGGGCCTTGAATGAGACATGCAAGTAGAGAAAATCTGGGCCTTAATGCCACAATTTTCAGCAGGGTTATCCAAGTTTTTTTAAACTCTTTCAGAGCTTCACTCCTGTGGGATGTGGTCAAAGGCCATGAAATAGTGAAATTTGCACCAAAACCAAGAGGAGGAGGTTGCCTCCCTGCTCATTCTGCTGAGAGTCTCCAGTCACAGCCCTTCTGGGGTTGGGGGGCCCTGCGGAGGTACCTTCTTGAACCCAAACACCCCCACGCACAAATGCATCACCCCATGTGGAAGGCTGGGCGTGTGCCTGTGGTTTGACAGCCAAGCACTGTGAACCCAGAGCTCCTTGAGAGAGGGATCAGTCTTGTGGGAGCTCTTAGGGGAACTCTGTTTGCAGAGCTGGAGACAAGGGCAGCCACCCCCTCAGCTGCGCAGCTCCACTGACCCTCCCTGTGGATTCAGCTGTTTCGTAAGCCAGGGAGAGTGCAATACTAAAACATCATTGCATCTGGACCTCTCAGGAAACCTTTCCAGAAATGGAACTAGAAAAACCCCCAAGACTACAATCATGTAATTAAATGCTGAATCACAACAGAGAACCGCAGAAGTCCAGGGAAAATTATGCTGGCATGTGGTTAACGCTGGCTTTTCTTAATTTGTGAGTGCCAAAATCCTTTGCGTGTTCACAAGGTCACTGTTGTGTGCAATGGCAACTTTATTTGATCATTGTTTCCAACACACCAAACTCCCTTCCAGTGCTCCTTGAAGCCATCAGAAATTATGCTCGTTCCCCTGTACTTGTCCAGTTAATGTCCAACTTACTACTTCATCTGCCAGAATATTTTAACAATACAGCCCTACAGAAAACAGGGCTCAGAGCACCACAGTGCAACACCATGGGCTGCCTCAGTGCCAGCCCAGTGACTGTGCATCATCAAGGAATGATGGTGGATGTCTAATGGGGGACAAATGTAAAACACAGGCTGGGGTGAAAAATCATGGGAATGGGCACTCCAGTCTCTATGTCTGGATCTTTTCTAGCCCAGTGAGCAGTGCATAAAGGGGCCATCATTTAACCCCTTTGAGGAATCAGTTGACAGTACCCCACCACTGAGCATGGACTGGCCTGATGGTAGTCACTTTGAGTGTGCCAATGTGGGCCTGGCAGTGGGACAGCTGCCTGTATCCATCACTCTGCCCAGGCATTACTCTGTGTGTAAATTCCCCTGTCCTACGGCTTTGGGAATAAAACAGGGACAATTAGACCTTTATTGCCCACTGGGATGTCACCACAATTGCAGTACTTTGATCAATTCTTGTCAGGGAATGATCTTTGGAGTAAATGCTACCAGGGACTGAAAAAAATGGCTGATGATTTTGCTTGAGGAGCAAGCTCAGTGGCTTTCTCATCACCTGTTTTTAACTGTGCAATGCAAAACCAGCAGGGAGTCCAGCAGAAGCCTCCTGCCCTTGAACACATCTGTACAACTGTCTAGGTGCTACCTGATCCCACCACCACTATCCTTTACAGAAGGAAGGGCAGGACTGTTTTGCCCCTCCACGAGTGATAAAGCAGTTAAGAGAACATCTGATATCTTATAAAAATGATGAATTAACTTTCCACAGGTAGTCCAATAAGTTTTATGCTGCTACCTACAAAAATGTAAACTGTGGAGTTTCTCAGTGGAATTTAGCTGTTGCATTTTGACAGCGATGGAAAAGAACAGCAAAGTGGTAAAATCTGCTCTTATTAGAGCTGGGCAGTAAATTACATGCTCTGCTCCATCCACAAAGAAATGTTTATCAACTGCTGCCAAAAACCACAGCACCCTGGTGTTTCCTCAGGCTTGCCTTCCATTTCTACAGCCACTGAGGAGGCTACTACCCTTGGGAAGTCTCATTTAGGATAAACAATTCTTTATGTTCATTATCGTGATTCCCAGAGAAAGGGCTGGAGGAGCTAATTAGCAACTAAGCATGACCGATCAGGCAGCCTGGAAGCACCAAGATGGATCTTCAAGCGCATCTTCCAGGCTGAAGAGCTACAGAAAACCTCATGACTCTTCCTCTGGCCCCAAGGACACTCAGGCTTTAAGCTGGGAATTTCTTCTTTTCTGTTGGAGTGACAAACAGTTCACTGGAGGGCAGGGGGGAAATCAAACTACAGTGCTGCTTCAGGAAGTGACTGATTTTAAGAAAAGGCTGAACAGACCAAGTGACCTCAGCTGCTCCTCATACGTCTTCCCCTCTGGGCCCTTCACCATCTTTGTTGCCCTCCTTGGGATGCAACTGCATTCTTGGGGTTTTTTTTGCTGTTCAGCCTTTGAACCTCAGTTTACATTACCCTCACTTTGGTCTCATGGACGGCAGGCCCTGCTGGGCTCAGCGAGCTCGGAGTCCAGGCAGGAGCACCCACAGATGCTCACAGCCTCCTCATGTGCAACTAAGAGCTCCAGAGAAAAATGGCAGCTTGGCTTTGGCTCAGCTGCTGGGGCTGGGGGCTCACACCCACTTTTGCCTGGTTCATTCCTCTCATCCCAGTACACTGGGGATTCTGAACTCAGCAGCTGTAGTTCATCATTCAACCAGTGAGGGGAAAACAGGATTTATAAGCAGCCCTCCTCAGAGTCTGTTTTAAATCCAAGCAAGATGAAGCATTTTGCCAGTTAGGGAGTTAGCCAGAGACTTCCAGAGTGGCATAGTTTTTTGGTTCAGCTTATTGCCTTCACCACAGATTTAGCTCAACTCCTAGTAATAGGGGTTAATCTCTCCTTGTCAATATGGCTTATTAAGAGATCACAGTAATCCCTCTATGGGTTCAAAATCGACAAGTTGAAAATATATTAACATACTCAATGCCATGGCAGGTTAAAAGAAACGATACTCATGCTGTGGCCTTTCTGTAAGCTGAAGGCTGGATTTTGTTCTGCTGGTTGTACTACCTAAAAGAGCTGTTTGCTAAGATACAACTTGATTGCTGTCTGATGTTTTCTAACAGGCATAGAGATTGTCTCACTTTCAAAATTTCTAAGATTTCAAAGACCCACAAAGACAGTCTTCCAATTCCCAGTGGCCTGCAGGAAATGCTTGTAACCCATGAGTTTGAATCATTTTTTATCAAATCTTGTTCAAGTTATTTTTTCCATTACCAATTTCTCCCCCCCCCCATCATTATTTACTTATACATTCTTTGCTACTTAGAAACACAGGAGGAGAGAACAAATGCATCAGCCAGTAACGCACTGAGGATCACTTCTGGAAACGCTAATGGTTTCTCACTCAACAAACAGATTTTGATGTAGGCATGTCTAGTTCAGAGAAGGAAGCCGAGAGAATGGCACCATTTCACATGAAAGCATAGAGATGGCCAAACCCCTTATACAACACAATGGGATAATCAGCGTGGTTAAAAACAAAACCATCACTGTGGTGCTGGACTGCACTACACACGGTGCCCCAGAGACCTGCCTGTCCTGGATTCAGCAGGACGTACAAATAGTTGGGCTGTTTAAATAGATGAGGAATCACGGCCAGAATTCCACCCCATCTTCAGAGCCTGGGTTAGCCAATGTGCTTTGGACGTGGAGGGAGAGCTTTGCAACTGCACCAAGATGAGCACAGGCTGGATGGCCCTGTCTGCCTTCCCCACCTCAGCCTGCCTGGATTTTCCCCTGCAGTCAGCAGGCAGAAAGGAAAGTAAGGAAATAAGGTCTGACCTGGGGGAAATAATATTAAAAAGAAAAAGACAATATTTAAGTTTCCTACTGCACTGAAAGACAGAGGACATACGCAGTAGGAGCTGAAAAGGCAGGTTTTGATCAGCAGGGGAACTCAGCATCCCCCTGCTGCATGACTGCACAAGGGCCCCAAAAGGCAATAACCTACTTTTTTTGCTTCAGCATTTCCAAAGTACCTAGGAATGTGTGGTGCTTTCTTACGAAAACAGGACAGCAATGAGGCAATCCTGTGGCTGGAGTGACACCACAGAGCTGCTCCCTTTCCACAGCAACCCATCTCCCTTGCCACCAAGGTGTTTGGAGCCAGCAGTTCTGCTCCCAGCCAACACTGAGGGCCATCATACAAGGACACCCAAGGAGATGGGATGAGCCTGGGTACCCCTTCCTCACCTCCTGGCTGCTGCATGTCCTGCACACAGCATCACATGTTCAAAAGCAAGGAACAGTACTGCAAAGGAAGCTTGTAAATAAGGCAAGAACTTCTCAGTGGGGAAAAAAAAAAAAGGACACTGAAAGAGGGGTGGGACAACAGACTGAAACTCTGGCATGGTGGGGAGAAGGCAGATAAGGAGCATTGCTATGCTGTGTCTTGCTTCATAAAATCCAGAGAGAACCAAAGGAAATGATGAAGCAGCAGAATAAAATAAACCAGATAACAAGTACCTTTTCATGCAACACTAAACTGCAATATTTGGGGTGAGTTGGAGGCTAGAGGATTAGGGATGTTCACACAGGACTCAGACATATTCACGAGGATGGGATCTAGGTGAGCACCACAGGTAGAATTCTACCTGTCTCCTTGGCACAGACAGGCACAGAGATCCTGCCAGATGCAGAGGGTTGGTAGGCACAGCATTGAGTCTAACCGTTAACCCAGCACTAAACTATATCCCTGAGTGCCACATCCACATGTTTTTTAAATGTATCCAGGGATGGTGATCCCACCACTTCTCTGGGCAGCTTATTTAGTGCTTGACAACCCTTTCCATGAAAAAATATTCCATAATATCCAACCTAATCCTCCCTTGATGCAACTCGAGGCCATTTCCTCTGGTCCTAATCTTTGAAGTTCTTGCTGCAAACGGGAATGCCGAGGAAGAGCAGCTTATGGTCAGCCTACTCAGCTACCTGGGCCAGTTTGAAAGCAAGATAAAGCAGCTCCCTCAGTGTTATGACAAGAAGCTTTGCAGCAAAAATGAAGCAGAGAGGCTCTGTTTACAAGAACCGCTTGTAAATGGAAACCAAGACCCAAATCTGAAAGGAAAACCACATGGCCGTAATCTCTCTCCCATGAAAGGAGCAGTAATTACAAAGTCACCCAGCAAGCTAAATGGTCTTCTCTAACCAAACGAGGATTACAACTGCATTCCTGGATCATACCTGACCTGGAGAGGGCTCTGAAGTGTGTGTGGGGGGGAAAGGCCTCCTCCCTAGCTGAGTTACATGTCCCTGGCACAGCTAGACAAAAGGTTACAGATTACCTCAGTTAAATTTACAGAACAACCCGAATGATTTTCCTGGAATGAAACCTTGACGTGAATGTTTCCAGAGGGAGATGGAAACCAGCCTGCATCCACTGCTTCACTGTCAAGAGGAAACGTGTGAAGTATATGATGGGATTGACCATATTTCGTAATGCAGCTTGTAGGTGCAAAGTAAGTGTGGATTTAGGAGGCTGTTGCGGTATTTACTCTACCAGCAGATGTTCCATGCAAAGACTGGACTTTGGTTTGTACTTCACCCCAGTGGAACGATGGGCTAGGTTTGGATTTGTTCTGAATGACTGTGCAAGATGGGGCCCACAAGTGGGCTCGTATTTGCCTACACAAGTGCACTTGGACAGATAAAGACGCATAAACCAGCACTTCTACAAGCAACAAGCCGTTATACCAGGGCTCTTAATGCCTTAGATGGACAGCAAGGAGATTCCACCCAGCGGCTTCCGAACCTCCATTCTGACCATTGCAATGCAAAACAGCTCCAGGACTGAGCTCCTCCAAAACCTCATCTTGCCTCTGACATGGCATCCGTAGAAATGTAGGGCTGCCAGAAAGTCTAAACACCAGCCTGGGGTGGCAATGGAGCTGAGAAAAATTACGGAATACTGCCTTTGCAAGCACTGAATAATGCCAACAGGGAATAAGAGAGAGCCTCTAAAGACAAAAACCAAGGTCTTGGTTAGAAGGCCGTTATCATCAGCTCTGAAAAGGAGTGCACTGACACAGGACATTCAGTCAGAGGCATAGATAAATGTATAAGAAAACAATCAAGCCCTTGTTCTCCTTGGGAAACCCAGGAGACAGTCATTCTTGTACTCATACTATTAAGTGTCCTATTGCACAGCCTTGCAACATGATTCTCACGGGTTTTCACGCAGTGGGCATGATGAAAGGGCTTACTGCAAAGCCATCACATCAGCAGAGACCTTCCCTACTCCAGATCAGTGCACACAAAAAAAGTAGGCACTTGCATGAAGTCTCTGCCCTCAAACACAGCCATAGCCTCCTGACACCCACAGTCACTGGTCTCAGTACACAGGGAAACAAAACAGCCCAGCAAGTTGGCAACCACACACTGCTGAGCACTGTGGTGGAGACAGAGGCAGTGGTGCCTGCAATTTACAGCATTCTCCCTGACCAGCATTTTGTGTGGCAAATGCTCACACTAAAGTGCCTGAAAAAACACTGAAATCCATGCTTGCCCAACACCGGATTCTAGTCAGCTCAGATGTCCAAGCTACTACTGTTTTTCCCAAGTAATTTACAACTTTCAGCTTTCACTTGAAAACTCAACATGTTGCAAATTCCAAGAAAATTGCTGAAATTTTTAGCAGCATCACGCTCAGAAACCAAAATCAAGAAACAATCCTTAAAACATCACCCAAAAGCAAATAATTTAAGGAATTAATGGCTGCACTGACATCCTTTTCTAGCTGAGCACTGGTTATGCCCCAACATATTTCTGCCAACTGAACAGAGGTACATGTCAGCCTTTCCCTACATCACAAGTATAACAGTCATTTTTCAAGAGCTGAAATTTCACCAGTGGCCGCTGGTCGCTGCACTAACCATCATAACAGGCTGGCTTGTTGCAAAAGGGAGTTGTTTTCCTTGTCAATTATGCCATTATTTCCAAAAACATGCTTTAAATGACAGGATATAAATCTTGGCAGGCCTCTCCTAAGCACATTCTGCCCCACATAAATATCAGCAGTGAAAAGCCATTTAACAAAAGCATTAGACCCAAAAGACGAGCAGGGCTGGATCGTGGGAGAACGCTGGTGAGAAGCACAGCTCCACGATAGCACGGCAGCCAAAGAAAACAGGGCTGCTCCGAGGCTGTCCCTTGCGCGGACGAAAAAAACAGACAAAAAATGTTAACCCCACAGGTAGCAGCCGTGCCACGACTAGCACGTTTCTAGTTCCAGGTGGTGTTTATTATTTCTCTTCTTTTCAAAGGGTTACAGCATCTTCAGATATCCCAGCAGCTCGCGGGAGACACGGTGCCACGTGTGACGCGATGAACGCTGGAAGTGCCGCGCAGGAGCAGGGGGGCAGGAGCGCAGCCACATTTTGCTCAAAATTGAAAATGTTTTGCAAGATTGTTCCGTCTGCCCTGCGAGATGAAAGTAAAGCTCGGATAGGATCAGGAAAAACAAGACAGGACTGATTTGAAGGAGGAAAGAGGGAGGTAGGAGTGCCGCCAGTCATTGCTTGGGTGCTCAGGCTGCCTCACTGCTGCACCTTTGTGACAATAACAGCATCAGAAAGGAGACGGGAAGAACGCCCAAGAAATAACCCTATCCAGATGAGAAGGACCCCAGGAACAACCAAAAAATGCATTCACTGAGCTTGAACAATTCATTCACTTCTTGAGTTATATGATCTGTGTGATACTTGCAGACTTCTCTGTATCATTTGATTGGAGATCTGCAGGTTTGCTTTTTTGGAAGAGACATTTCACCTTTTGCAATAAATTCTTGACTGATGCAAGCACAAAGAGATGCAAAGGAAACACTGGAAGTGATCTTGCCGAGGGGCTAAGAAAACACTTCAAACCCACATGTCAGCTAAGGACAGATTCATGTGCAGCACGTGCTTATCTGTGCTACAGCATTTTCTGAAAGTATTACTGCTATGGAAGATAAAGAAAATTTACTAGCATGCATACATTTCCAAAAACCATTTTATAGGATTCAGATTGGAGATCAGCAACTGAAGCCAAGAGGAAAGATTATGGGGTTAAAAACCCTATATTAAGCCCAAAAGTCAAAACAACTACTCAATCAGAATCAGGTTTGAAAAGATGAATGCATTGTCCAAGAGCTGTTTTGGACAGGAATTTTATTTTATATAGCAAATTCTATGTAGTGAGCTAGGACACACTCTTCTAGATACACAAAGAAATAAAGAGTTTCTATGAAGTTTGTGAACAGTTTTCTCCTTTCTTTACTGTATAGGGAGATGAAACAGGGAGATTAAGAAAAAAAAATCACCAGTTACAGTGCAGCAATTTGTGCTTACAAGAGGCTGTTTATTTCAGAGTTTTTGCACCATTCTGTGTTTGTTTGAAGCCTGGTTCACACTGACTCTGGATCTAGTGCTTCCTACTATTAGAAATGTAAACAGAAGTCCCAAGCCAGGCAACACCTGAGAAAAGGGCTTAAAATATTTTCCGCATGAGAAGGGCCTGGAAAGTGAGCTCTAGCCCTCCCCAAGCTTCCCCTTCTGCAGTCCTTGCTTCATTTTTACATGTTGTCTTCCAGTGTTGCCAGAAGCAAAGACATATAGAAAAAATCCTCTTGATCTTCCTGAGAGGAGGGAAGGGGAGGGAGAGAGATGCAGATAAAACAGGATTTCACCTTTCATCTTACCTTCTCCCCAGGACAGACACTCCTTCTTGGGATGCTGACTGGATGCAGAGATGTCCTGGCACAGCCTCATCCACCCACCACTTCCACAAAAGACTTTCCTGTGCAACAATCACATGTGGGGTCTGCAGCACTGGGTACATCCTGGTGCCTTGGAGAGGACATGGGGGTGCCTTTTCTTCCCTCTCTTCCTCACTTGCATGTAGAGGATTGACAGGCATTGCTCCCCATTCCTTTCCTTCATGTTGTTAGGCATAGGGGAAGCATTAACCACAGGACAGGAACTTCTCACATGGGTGGTGTGTACTGCAAGTTAACAGCTACCTGTGTTTTTCTTTTCACTCTAAAACTCAATAAAACAACCACTACTGCAAAGTGAATTTAAATAAGGTCCTGTAGTTGACTCTGTGTTGATTATTTAATTTCATACTTCTGAAATCTTTGGCAAAGTCAGAAAGCCAACTATACTATTAAGTTTCTCCTTAGTTTTCTTTTTAAACACATCACTACAATGCTAAGCAACTCCAGAGATTCTAATGAACTCTGTTTTAAATGCAAAACATGTTTTTCTGCACTTAAAAATCAATCAAATGGCCAGAGATTGCTATAATAGCTAGCATGAATTCCCTGCCATTTTCTACATGCAAAGGTCAAGCCTGGGAGATGAGCAGGCACTCTTGAGTTAGCAGACTGGCTCCATCTGTTACACATAAAGTTTGGGTTTGGCAGTGAAAACATTTGAGGGGGGGAAACCCAGGACTTATTGTCTGTGTTTACTAACTTCAGGGCCTGATCTTGCAGGGACCTGAGTGTCTCACGCCCCTATGAGCTGGACGGGACACACTGGTGCTCACCACCTTTGGTGACCCACACAGAGCTCACCCTCTGCTTGTTTTTATTAAATCACAGAAACCTGCATCTTCTTTGAAGCCTTTACCTCGGCTTTCCCTGTGCCTCTCCCACTGGCTGGGATGCCCATCACTGCTCTGGTGCGGGAGACATGTCTCCACCTGTGGGACCACTCGTGTGGTTCTCCTCTACACCACAAATGTGCAATGGGGGTAGTGAAGGGCTGCAGTTTTTTGAACCTCAGGACGGCTGGTGCTGCTGGCTGCAGCTGTACCCTGTCTGCAGACAGTGATAAAGAGGGAGTCATGTTTTTAATACCAGAATGTGAGAAGACCTTGTATCAGCAAGGACATGAGAGAGCAAACTGCACAAGAACTCCCTCCCCAGCATTCCTCCCCAGTGATGATTAGTGAGTGCAGACCGCTGGCCACACGGCCATAACTGAGGATGACATGGCAGCTAGACCTTGTGTTTGTGCAAGGATGGAGGCAGTCCAAAGCTGCTTTAATGGAAGGGGAACTGTGGGCAGGCAGGCAGGCAGGGGCACTTACCCATCCTTCAGATACTCAGCGTTCTGGCACTGCCAGGTTGCCCACTTCATCTTGGTTCAGATCACTCCCGTCGAAATGTAAGATGAAAGCCATCTTTTTTTGTTTGTTTGTTTGTTTGTTTGTTTTTTCTCTTCATTTCAACCTTCCTTTCTGTACCAAAGGGTTAGGTGTCCCTCTATCACTGGAGGTGTTGTCCTTTATCAGTGAAAGCCTAAATACTGATATACCAGGCTGGCAGCCGAGGGAATGCAATGGACAAAAACATACCTTGCACTGACCTGGCAGGGCTGGAAAGTCACTGCCCCTGTGGGACAAATCTGTGGTTGGGGCATTTGTCCGAGGTGAGTCACAGCATGGACCAGGAGTGCCAGCCTGGGTTACTAGCTAAGCAACAACGAAAAACAACCCAATAAAGAGAACAATGTTATTGCATCTTAGAATTACGCTTGTGGTAAGATGAAAACCTTTGCAAAAACACAAAAGTTTGCTGGAGGAGAGCAGAGGGCAGGAGGAGGAGGAAGGCTATTAAAATGGAAGTCAGAGCTAAGCTTCTTGTCAGGCTGAATTCTTTGCTGTGAATAATAAGCTTTTACCACAAAGAGAAAAGAAAGTTTGTTCATTAGCTGGGGTTTTTCCAGAACCCACACAACATCTAAAATGCTACAGGCTTTCTTATCTCAATGAAAAATAATTACTCTAAAGAATATTCTTCAATGAACCCTTAGGGGACAAATTATGATACTTCGCTGGAAACACTCTGTTCTTTTCCCTTCGCGAAAAAATGTTCTTGTGCTTGTTTCCAGGAGGTAGGCAGGCGAGCACCACAGCCAGCAGTGAGGCTCTTTGGTAATCCATTTAATATCACATGTTCCATGGCAGCTTTATTGCACCATTCATGATGGAGATACTTCAATTTTGTAAAATTCGGCAATGTCAACCAGAAGTCCCACATGGCAGCATCCCCGCGGGAATCCCCAGCAGAGGTACTTTACTGTCCAGGGTCAAGCACCACAGGCACTTAAGAGACGTGCATTTGTCTGCATTTGTCAGTATAAATTTTCCTATAAGCACTGAGGAAAATCTGGCCAGCAAATTCGGTTTTAAGTATCCAGGAAATACAGCTTGTACACAACAAAATAACTATTTTAAACAGGATGCAATAAGCTTTTCATGTAGGATATTTATGCTGCTGTGATGTTTTATAAATAACAGAGGAAAAATAGTAAATAAAAGAAGATTGGACTTCTGGTGATCACACAGGCTGTTTCAATCATGTTGGAGGTTGCCAAAAGTGCTATTTTCTTGTCCCAGTGTAGCTACCAGGCATCCAGATTTTCATATACACCTCAAAGACTAAGAAGTGTGATACAGGCCAGTGATGCCATGGACGATCTTTGTTGTTAAAGACTGTAGGGTGCATTTTTAATACACCTCCCTATCTCATCTGAAGAATTCTTGACACAGGTGTCAGAAACGCAGCTGCTTCCAAACATGTATTACCTCTAAAAGAGAGGGAACTCCCCCTCCCCCCACACTTCACACACTGTGGAAGTTCACAGCCCAGCAGGATGTTCAAGGGTTTATTAATGCCTCATTAGCTATGGAATAACTAAAACAGGAATCCTTTGCATAATTAAATTATTATCAGTGGCATTACAGGAGGGGAAGGCTTACTCCTAATACCTTACCAGATTTTTTATTGAAAAGCACTGACTAGAAAAGTGCTGGAATCAGTTCACATAGAGGGAAGAATCCAAACCAGAGTATTTTTAAAGAGTAGCATTCCAGACTGGACATTTTAAAATAGCTACAATAGGAGTTATTTTATTTACTTTTCTTTTCTGTATGTAGAACAATAGTGTGTCCCAGGATCCCAGGAAAATTATTAATAGCACTTCGCTGATGCTGAGATTGTGGCATATGCTGTGTGGGGCAATCAGGGTGCATTCACAGGCTCCTGCCTTGACAGCTTTGCAGTGGTTCAGTGCAACTTGGCTTATTCCAAACTATTCCCTGCCATACCATCTCCCTCACCACCGTGTTATCTCTTACTTGATCTCAACACAGTTATTCCCCACATAATGAATGGTGCATACGCACTCATGTCGTGAAAGGGCTCACAGACAATGACCTAAAGGATGGAGTTGCTTGAACTACTCACTGTACTTCCAAAAGAAGTGGGACTTTATTCTGTGCAATAACATGAAGCAAATTAATTCAGCTCTACTAATTTTCAAAGTAATCTCATTCCAGTGTCACAGAAATAAATTTATATGTGTACATCCACTCACATTGTTAAATGATTAATTGTAAACAACTTATCAGATGAATTTTTCTTTTTCAGCATGTCATGTAAACAACAGGATTTGAAAATTAAATCCCATTTTTTTAACTATTTCTCAGGAGCTCCCTGGTAAGTGGCTTGTCTCTGACTTGAACAGGCCAGGTCAAAAACCCCAGGCAGACTCATTCAGTAAGGAAAAATGCTGATTAACTATAATTCAAATATTTTCCATAACTGTGACAATTTTGATGACATGGTTAATAGAAAAAAACCCCACGAAATTTAAAGAGCATTTCAAATTTTCTTTCACAGAAATATTTCAGGCAATAAAATACTTTAAAATTCTTATTTTAGCCCTTAAATCAGGAGACAGTATGCCCCAAGTATTGTTATTTCCTGCTTTTTGACATATTTGTTTGTGAAGTCTTTGATATAATTAGCCTCTGCTCGCGATTTGTGGTGCACAACCAACCCCAAATCCCTTGGGTTTGCTCCTAGTAGGATGAGTGACAAGTCTTGCTCTCCAAAGGCCTGAGAATGTACAGTTGCAGCTGAGCTCATGGTGCTACCCACTAACTCAGGTAACTTTGGTGGCAAGGGCTAGGAGATTAGTTTATGCTTGAATGTCAGATCTTTACGTATAAAAATGGGTATCTCTCATTTCACTTGCAGGAAATTGAGTAGGTCCAACATTTACTTTCTACAAACAGTCCACTTAACTCTGTGATCCTGCTACTCACAGTGCCTGTAATTTACCTGCGAGCTCACCCTGTTTCAGCAGAGAAACCACCTGTGCATTCTCCAGTACTGATCTAGGCAGTTTGTTTGCTATGATTTACTTTTACATACACTGCAAATAACAGTGTCCATGGGTTTCCACGGGCAATTTTTGACCTACCGATGCTTCATTTACACACCACACACCCATTTCTCCCCATGCTCGTACTCCTGGTTTGACTTTCAAACGTGGCAGAACAGCAAGAGTGAATCCCCCCAAAATGCTGCCCGTTAGGAACATCAGCTAGACAAACTGATGACACTGAAATCATGGTTCCAGCCTTCAGTTTAGCTTATGAAAGGACAATTTAATTCTGTAAGTTCGTGTGGCAACAGTCCAGGCCACCCCTGCTTCTGGACATATGCAGACGTGGACAGATATCACATGTGCAGTTTCCGACCTGAAGTTAAGCAGTTTTGTGAACATTTGCATTAAAAAAGCATTAAACAACTCAGTGCCACCAGCTGCTGGTGCAGCCTTGAGACATCCCATCATCCCCGTGCAGCTAACCATGCCCAGCTCCTGCAGCATCACACATCTCCAAACAGAGGGCAGTGACTCACAGTGCAGATAAACCAACAAATCCCTGGGTAAACAGGCTCAGAAACCGAATATTAGAAAGGGAGCTCTGTAGTTTAATAGTGAATAAAGACATCAGGCAAGCCCTGTTGTGATCTTATTATAGCTGCAGTTTAACTCTCCAAGTCATGACAGTCAGTGGTTTGATCTGCCTGCAGATGTGGTGGTTTCTGATGCTGGAGCTGCAGGACTGCACTTGGACACCAGTCTATTAACTCTGTGCAAAGTGTAGGAAGAGAAGATGTCCCCTGTAAGCAGAAGGTTGCTCCTCACAAAATCCTTGCAGGAGGAGAATGCCTTCACACGTAGATAGAGAAGAGACAGTCATATTCTTCTCTAAATACACAGTGCAGACATCACCAGAGGAAATGAATAACAAACACTAAGCTTGAGGAATTGGGTCAGGCAAAGGAAAGAGAAACCATACGTGAGTCACGTCACAGCCTGGAAAATGATCCTTCGAGATCAGCTAAATGGCAGCTGAAGCAGAGCATGAACTTTACAGACTGTGGAAGAGCACACAGCAGTGTGGACATGGCTTGCAACATGCAAATCTTTCATAAGGAACCTGAAAATAGTTGGAGATCATCTTCTCCTGGAGCAATTTCAGGTACCTATGTGAGTGACTTTACTTTCGCTTGTAATTTTCAACTAGCAATCAAACAGGGATAAAATAGACATCTGCCCTTGTTCTGCAAGGCAGCAACCAGTGCTTAATCTTTCCACCCAGAGGCTGCAAAGCAGATGGTAAGAGCTATAGAATTTAAGTCATAATTGTGATATAAGGATAAAATTAAAGCTTGTCTTATAGCTGCAGCTGTGGTAGAGCCAAGCATTGGGGTTGTGCTTGTTCATACACTCATGATGCTCAGTCATTAATTTCCAGGGTGGTCCACAATTTCCCCAGCATGTATCTGCATGGTGGGGCAAAAGCCTGGAAAGACCTGGGAATTGATCCACCTGCTAGCTGGCTTCACAGCACAGCATTTGACTGCTGTAGAGGAGCTCCAGAAGGGGTTTTTGGACAGCCCAAACATTCCCCCAGGCTGTACCTACTGTGCACAGGCCAGCAGATAGACATGATTTGTGTGTTTCAATGTACTCATTAATATCAGGGTAGAGAAGCTGATTGTCTCAGAGACTCCCCGGTGCACTCAAAGCTGAACTCAGAAAAGACGCTCACAAATAAGACAGTAGAAATTGCTCTTGAAG
Organism: Manacus vitellinus; assembly: GCF_001715985.3. Taxonomy (NCBI): domain Eukaryota; kingdom Metazoa; phylum Chordata; class Aves; order Passeriformes; family Pipridae; genus Manacus; species Manacus vitellinus. The sequence continues at coordinate 5,830,985 of NW_021940508.1, read as the reverse complement.
ATGTAGAAATGGTCATGAAGGAGAGTCTTTTGCATATTTTTAAGCAAGGAGATGTTTTGTGAGTAGTTTTATGGTAATGGTAGCAATGGATCATGGATGCACTGGAACATGGCCAGCAGGACTTGTGAACTGAGCAGCACAGTAGACTGGGGAGTTTCACCTTGTCCCACTGCAGGGACCTCTGCAATGGTGCCTCCTGCCACCATTTGGGCAGCAAATGACCTCCTGTTTGAGAGGTTTGATTCCCTGAGCAAGTTTTATGCTATGCCAAGACCCCAATAATTTAGTTTTGTGGATTCTCTTAAGCAAGCATTTTATCTGTAAGTGTTTGTGTGACATGTGGGAAAACAAATTAGAGGAAGAGAAACCCCCACATGTTGTAGTGAACTGGTCAGAAAAGTCAAAAACAAGGAACTCAAAGGGAAAGGAGAACACAAAAAGAATACACAGTAAACACACTGAAAGACTGAAAGCACCAATGTCAGGATACATGCAGCAAAGTTAGATTTCCATCATATGCAGGAGGACCACTGAACACCATGTGAGAGCTAGTGAAATTACTTCCTAGTTGACTGATCTACAGAGATGACAAAAAGGTGTTATATAGGCACTGCATAAATTAGTATCAAATAAGGTGTCGTATAGACACCAGTGGCTCTCACAGGCTCTCACTAGCAGGGAGACCCTGCACAGTCTTGTTTTAAATCCCTCTGTCTTACACTTGGGAAGCATGAGCTGCAGTGTAGTCCCTTGGTTCATTCCTTTGCTGTTGTGGGCACTAAAAGCTTTGTAAGGGCTGGCTGGTGATATGGCACCAACAGTATTGCACTGCCCCAATGTCCTCCATCCTCACATTGCTGCCTGGATCTGGACCCCAAAAGGCAAACATGTTCCTCCTGCTCTGTGTTGTGCAGTAACTAAAGCAATAGTGTCCTCCTCCAGGGCTGGGAATGCAGGGCTCTGGGATGACACAAATAACAGCAATCCCAACCTCACTTTTTATTTCCTTAGCTTGTGAAAACACAGGTTGAGGAAGGGAGAATAATAATCATCCCCTTACTCAGGGATTTGGACACTTTACATTTCTACTGACCTGTGTGTTCATAAGTAAAAAGTAACAGAGGATCCCTGCACACCAAAAAGTTATTTCCATTGTTTTTTTTTTATTTACAGCATTAGATCAGATTCACTATCAAAGCATTGCTGTGTATAGTCCAGCTGAGGCAGTATTCTTGTAGCAGTTGAGAATTAGACAGGTTTTAGAAGCTGGAACCAATTGCCAGCTACAATGAAAGAGGAACCTCTACATAAATGGCTCAGGATTTCCTGTTATTGCAGTTTGATTTTTGTGATGCAAGGCAAGATTCATTTTTTTCCCCCAATAATTAAACACATGTGAAGTGGCATTCTTTCCAGTCCGCAACAATGACTTTCCTGGAGATTGTTTTGACAGCGCTTTCAACTGAAATATTTTTCATTAATATAAATAAGTTTGTTTCTCATAGTCATGACTGCACAATGATATCACAGCACACCAATCTACTTTTTGAGGAAAGAAAGATGTTATTTTAAGAACGTTCACAACACAGTTCCTTGAAAAAAGACTATCTTAATCCATTCCATTTGCTTGAAGTTTTTGGGCTTGCTTGCAAACATGAGGCTGGTGTAAAAAGCTTTAGTGTAAGGAAAAGTACTTTGTAAGATAAGCTTTAAAAATATACATTACTGTTTCATACAAGAAAACTTAAACATGACAGTGACTCAAGTCCACTGATGATTTTTTCCTATATGGCATTCCAAAGGTAAATTTCTCAGCCAGTTTAACTGCAGCTCATCTATAAAATAATTACTTTTGATATAAAAAATGCACAGAGCTTATTCCTGGAAGTGGACTATGGCCCCAGTTCAAAGTTTGTTGATGTTAGTGGGGATTCATACACAGTTTAATATCTTAGTTAGCAGGAAATGCACCGTCAAGAAGCTTACTTTTCCAAATACCATGATCTAACCACTAGAGATAACTCAACAGTTTCAAACAAGAGTTGGAAATAACAGCAAGGAAAGCAAAAATTAGGACCAGTTTGTGTTATTCCTAGTCAAAGGAAACAGAAACTCACTCCACAATTAGTTCTGCTCAGTGCTTTTCACTGTAAAGCCTGTCGTCCCCACAGTCCTGCCAAGCAGCCCTCTTCTACTCAAAGCTGTTTGTGCTCTGCATTTCACCGAGCCCAGCCTCTGCTTCACTCTGCAGCCTCCTTTCTACCTACACACCAAGGTGAAGTACTCCGTGGTTTGCCCTGTCCTCAGTGCACATCCACAACCTTGCCTGCCTTCTCCCTCTGCCACTGCCCCTGCCACTACTGGAAACATGAAAGTGCATCATATCAAGGAGATTTAGCCATAAACCAGCAAATGGGCAAATGGCCACACAGCCCACACTTCAAAGGGCAATACACTTCTTGGGTCTCTGTCCTGGAGAAAGATCTGTGTGCAATAAACATCTGATAACTGAAGCCTGAAATGAGCTCTTTGTATTTTCACTGTTGCTTTTTATTAAATGTCGGATAACATATCTTTTATTACCTCCACTGAAGCAATTCATTTGTACCCACAATGGCTTTGGGGAAAGACCCAACTTCATTTTCACCTTGACTAAGCCCTTCCACCCCTTGGCCCCCCCTATTTACTGCTGCTTTGTGTGCCAAATGAATGAATGCTCACTCAGGCTTCAAAGTACATGGCAGTTTAAAAGGACTTGTTTGTTAAGATCTCCCAGCCGTCTGCTGGGGAATTCCACACAAAAGCAGATCTCCCCTTAGGGATTATTTCGCTACCTTTGAAGACTGTTTGCCAGCATGGCTGCTTTTTATTTGCAGAGGTATTTCAGCCCTGTGAACTGACGGACTGTATTACGCGTTAGGGACCGTTTCGTTAAAACATCCTCACAGGCCAAGTATCTAAAGGTTGACTTGCGGATAAGTAGCTTCCATGAGGCTTTTTTTTTCATCCAGCCCAGTCCTTTCAAAAGCATTTGGACAAATCTTCCCACTGAAGCTGAGACGAATTTAATGATTAAGTGTGCAAGTCCAGCACCAACCCTGATGTTGACAGCCCTGCTGTTTGCCCCCAGGGGAAGGCAGCAGGTTGCTCCTGCCATCACCAAGTCCCCATGCACCCAATACCTGAGTAGAGCCTTCCACAGTCACACAGGGCTCATCACAAGGATCCTTCCACTTTCCCCAATAAAAAAAGTTCCTGCAATGCCTGGAGCACCCAGCCCCAGGAAAGGGCTTCAGGCAGACAGTGTAGCACTGAGCAACATCTTAATACAAAATCTCCACTGACTTGCTCAGGCAGCACCCCCCACCACATGGGCTTTCATGGTGCTCCCTCACGCAGGCCCTTTGTTTTGCCTGGATGTGCCTGGATGTCTGAATTGATGATCTGGAATTCATTAGGTAGCCGAGTGCCCAGGAGTCGGACACTGCAATACCAAAATCCCTCTGGGATTAGCCTACAGCAACAAGCCTAATGACGCCCAGCATCTGTAGTTAACTCTAGAAGGATCCAAGATTGTCAAATGGGATTGAAGGACCCACTCCTGCACCAAATAGGCTCCTTTCTAAAGATGTATGCAGCATTTTCCTGAACGAGACACAGATGCATCTTGTCTTCTCAGCACTGAGCACACACATCTCTTTCTGACTCCAAACTGGGATTTAGGAGTGCTAAATTTTGAAAACTGACGTACAAAGTCTGAGTCTGAAAAAGCTCCAAGCTGATGGCTTTAAAGCTCACAATCTGATAACTGGGGGCCAGCATAGTGTAACCAGAGAGATACAAGATGGAGATCCGGGACAGCCCAACGTGCATCCTCTGCATGCAGGCAATTCATGTTTCCCTTGCCAAGTTTGCTTAAAATGTTAGAGTAGATAAATGATCTCCATAACACATATCACACTCTTCTCCAGATAACATGAGGGGAGGGGAAAAAAAAAGACAGAGTAGATATGCAAAAGCTCCCCGCTTTAAAAAGATAAATTTGACTTTAAAAAGATAAATTTGATTGTAAACTGGATGAGCTTATAATTTATTTTTAAATTGGTAAGTTTAAGAATTAGTTCTGAGCATGCACTGCGAAAAAAAAAAAACATGAATGTTTGGAGTTTTTTTTTATTCCATGCTAGAATAATGAGAAAGCTGCACGGAACAGCTATAACTGTACCAGTTATAGCTCATTTGTCTAAACCATTGCCCTACTTGTCTGAACTTCATTTTTTAGAAATTCACCAACTAAACCAAAACGTATTTCTAAGGCCAACTGGAATGAAACAAAGGACTTCTCCCATGAGGTAATCCCATAGCAGAGGACTGCTTAGTCCCATACACAGAGCTATTACCCAAATATTGCCAAGCTGAACTTTCAGCTCAAATTGTTTGCGTATGTTCAACTGGAAAAGTGTATGAGGAATGGCATGGATTAGCTGTACTTGCTGTTACTCATGGAGTAGTGCAGGCATGCCAGGCCTGTCACAGACAGATGCTCATCTTCAGGCACCTTTAAGTAAAGGTTAGAAACCCAAAACTGACCCAGAGAGATAGCCATATACTTATGCCTGCAAAAAAACATAGGCCTTGACATAGCAAATCTGAAAGAGTAAGGACCAGCAAACCACTCCCTCTCTTTATCACACATGTAAAAATTAATGATTAATTGTAATCACTAATATTATGTTACAGGCTGAGAAGTTAAAAAGCAGAGAAAAACATTCCTAAAGAAAATGCTAACATTTTCCAACATCGTGTGAAGTAGCAGGATAATGACCCGCCTTTGCTGTTAATAACGATTACTGTCTGCTAATTATCAGCTGCATAAGGTGGGAAGATACTTGTCTCGCAAAGCATTCTGGAAAGTCTCATTCACACAAATCTGAGAGACACCAGAAAGCCAACAGACACACCAGTGCCCTGGGAAACTTGCTGGGAAGAAACACAGTACATCCCAGAAGGAGCTTCTACACATTCATAAATTCTAACTGAATGTAAAACATCCAGGAAAGAGACCTCAGAGATGTGAGGAATCCAGTGAGAACATCTGCTTGCTGCACAGGAAGATGGGTTACATAGCCAAAAAAATATTACATTGCCTCAAGAAAGATAAACTAGTAGCATTAATATTCTAGCAATAGGCTCAAACCTCTAGAAATAATAAAAGCTAACTCTTGTTTAGGCGAAAACGTGAATCAATCTGATTCTGAACCTCTTAAAAAACCTGGTCTGCAGAGGGAGACTTTTCCCTTGAAACAGCAAGAGAGGATGGCCACATGAGAGACAGACCTCTGATACCTGGGCACTTCGTGAGAATTGCTTTGCAATTCCTGTTGGCACACCAGCCTGCTTCTATGGCATTTGGGATAACAACCCACCAGCAAGGTGAATACTGGGCATTAGCAGAATTTAAGAAATGGTGTCAAGAGCTTAAAAAATATGCAATTTAGACTTATATAGAATTGAGACACTTGCTAGGAGCAGAGCTAGTATAAATCCTAGAAAGGATAAAGAAAAAAAGCCCACAAAGATAGAAGGAATTTTGGTATCCATTGCAGGCATCCTTCATCTTAAAGACACCCAGACTGGTAATGCAGCATCTGTGCTGACAGTGGGAAAATAAGATCACTCCCAGCAGCTGCTGAACTCATTAGCATCCAACCTCTCACAGCCACCCTGAGGACATCCCAAAAAGTACAGAAATGAGCCCTTTTCTCAGCTTCCCGTGTCTCCCACCCAAATGACGCCCACAGCTGACAGATACTCAAGCTAAGTAGTTATCTGAGGAGCCATTTATCCTGAGTTTGGCTAAAAAGCACACAGCTGCTTAGCATGCTTCATGGGCTTTACCTTCGCTTTTCAGGAACAGCTTTTCCATTAGCACTTGGTGAAAACTGTAATTTATATCCTGGCTTGCATGCCACACTGTGCAGAGATAAGCCTTCATTTCACCAGCTCTCCCTTTTCCTACAGTTTATCAGTAAATCCCATGATCCCTGTTCTGTGTAAATAAGTCACCTATGGAAAATTCCTGTGGCAGAGCCCACATCTCTGGAGAGGTCACAGCACTCTCAGGCTGACCTCCTCTCTCCAAGCCTCCACGTGCACCTGTCCCAGGGACGGTCACTGCACACGTCAACCCAAAGCTGGTGAGGCACTTTGGAAATCAAGGACAGGTTACAGCCCTTGCAGAGAAACCAGCAGTGTGGCTGGAGGACCAGATGTAGGAAAAAAGTGCATTACCTCAGAGGTGCCAGGTGGCCAGAGTGAGCCTGGAAATCTGCCACAGATCCATAACAATGCCATGGCAGGCAGCTAAGGGGGTTTCAAGGAGCCATAGCAGCGGTCAACCAACCCTGTGCCAGTAGATACAGCCCCCAAGCTTTGTAAGTGCAGATCTGCCCATGCTAAATCTGGCCACAGTTCCTCCCTCCTTCTGCAGAAAACTTCCTGAATGGAAGTGCTTCCCTCAGTAATTTCTTTCTTAACTGACAACAAATGAGAAACATTTTACTTAATGGAAAATATATTTTAAGAGATGTTTGTCCCAGAAGTCAGATTTAAGAAATATGAGGGATTGGAAATAGAGCCTTTATGGGAGGAACTTTTGTGCTGGAATAACTTTTACCAAATAAATGTCCATAAAACATACCAGAGTCCACCAAGCTGAAAAGACTCAAAATGCATGACTGTCCTGTACCATATGATTCTAATCCCTGGCACATTGCAAGAAAGAGGGGGCATCAGATGAAGCTAATAAGAATCAGATGCAAATGAAATAATCATAAGTTTTACCCACACAATTGCTATTTGAACTGTGGAGCTACTAGCCAAGGGATGATAAAATTTTCTTCGGCCAAAGGGAAACTGAATTAAGTCACAGAAAAATAATGCATTATTTTGATTAAATAAAACTAAATGTATAGAAAATGTCTCCTCATCTGGGAGTCCCTGAGTTGAAAATGGTTGAAAACTGAGGGAAAACTACAGCAGAGTCTTGAGAAGAGTGGCTTTGGATACTCATTAAGGTGACATACTGGGACTGGTGGATCAACAGCATCACCCAGCTCAACGATTCTGGTGATTTTAGGCAGTGCTTTAGCTTGTGACATTGCGGCTCGGTTGGAGAGGAGGTGCCACAAGTACTGAGTTAGTAAGCAGCATCATTGCACAGGCATGTGGGGAGCATCTGCATCCTGCTCCCCCCAGCCCCCCGAGCAATCACATCATGTGCGCCCAGAGGTGGGGAGGATCCACCCACAAACAGGCACAGACAATTTCTGTGCATAAGAACCAAACAGTTAAACAAGTGAAGACATCTTTACCCAAGGTCATACTCCCACAGATCCCACAATGGAAGCCAATGTCCACACCAAGCAGTTTTTTCCACTCTCGTTGGTGTCACCTCTGCTGCCCTTATCGAGGTGAAACGCAGAGAGTCTCCGCTGCTGCAGCAGCTTGAACAAGGTTTGGCTTTCTTGTGGTTTATCTCAATGTTCACATACTTTTTGGCAATGGCTCGCATTGCAGTTCTGTTTTGTTTCGTCAACTGACTCTTAAAAAGCAAACCATCCTCTAACAGGTATCCCTGGAAAAAGCATGGACATAGGACTAAAATGCTGGCACTGCATGACCATATTACAGGGAGGTCATTAAACAGAGTCCCCAGACTGATCCCAGAGACCAGCTGCAGCTGCAGGTGTAACAGATTTTCAGCTGGCACAATGACAATAGCATTACTGGGGAAAACCCCCAGAAATTGTATTATGTAGAAAAGAAACATGTCTAATGAATTGACAGGAGACTCGCAGGCAACCAACTGATACCTTTTGCTTTTCTGGACAGATGCTGCCACAGATTAATCCATCCCTATTATGTGGTACCAGCAATCATAACCCTGGAGCTATGGGCATTTGGCAAAAACAAGAAGAATGTAGCTAGCTGAAAAAAGGTTAATGGTATACAAACTCACTAAACTACAAAGTACAGCTCTTAGTTGCATAATGTGGGTAAGTTCAATGTTATTTTAATCTTAAAACAACAGAGCATCTAAAGTCTTGCATTTTTTTCAGCACCACAGGGAGCTCAGGGAGGCTGTTCAGACTGTGAGCTAAAATGGAGGGGATAGGTGACAAACGGTTTCCACAAATTCAAGACTAAAAGTTGCCTTCCTTTCCCTTCTCATCAGAACGTGGTATTTTGACAGCTGAATGTGTCTTTCTCTCCCGAGAGATACAAAGATACAGACTGGGACTTGACATCACCAATTGCATCAACACAAAGCAATAAACAGCTGCACACAATGTCTGCTGCGGCTATTGCAACAAAGTGCTCCTTCACAGAAAACAGGGAAATTCCTAAAGTATTGGTTAAAATCACAGTTGGAAATGGAGGCTGCAGATTTCAGCCTGTTCAGAGATTCAGTTCCCAATTGCACAGCCTGGGATGCGTGGTCTGCCCTTGGCAGAGTAACCCGGCATCCCTCTCCCTCCTGGGGTATGGCAATTTTTCTATTACCTTTTTTAAAAAAAAATCTTAATATAGGCTTTCTCCCTGCAGGAGCGCTCACCCCTCCAGCAGCCCACAAGCAGAATTGTGTGCCTTGCCAGTGGCCCCACAAAGACAGCTTTTCTGAGCCTGGAAAAGAAGTTGTGAAGAAATCTACTCCCTTGGAGAAGAGGAGGAATTTGGAGATAACACCAGCAGAGGATATAAACAATGGACACCCAGCGGACTCGCGCACACGGAGCAAAATGCCCTTACACAATAGAAAAATGTATAAGGCACATTAAAATGCCCACCCAGGTTTGACAACACTGCAGACAGTCTCCTATTCTTTATCCTCCAGAGTCAAATACAAAACAAAGGCCTATTTTTTTAAGATTAAGACCAGATACAGTGGGATTATATGAAAGATATGACAAAGGGTATAATGGACAGACTCAGCATGCAAACGGGTTTGGGTGAGTGCCAAAGGCTCAGGTCACATAAACTACATTGTTTCTTCTTCCCCCCCTCCCCCCTTTAAAGTCCTTATAAATAAAGACTTAGCTTCGTCGGACACAAGCTATTTTTCTTCTTTTTTTCTAAACATTAAAATGATTTCTTAAGCATGGCAAGTATTTCAGATCCAACTTTTGCACAATGATCAGAAATTTGAAGTTAAATTTGCTTCTGATCATAAAAACAAATTAATCAAATACACACTTTGCTATTTGGGCTTAAAGGAGAATACTTCTTTGTATTAAGTTTAGTGACACGAAGAGCAGCAAGTTCATTCAGCTTCCAAAAAACCTTCTGGCATTAGCATACAACGTGCTAAACATACACACACAGAGAGAACACACGTAGCTCCTACAAGGTAACATCCACCTTTATGTTAATAATTGGAATTAACTTAGTTGTCTCACACTGTTCACACCAGGACTGGGATATGAAGGGTGGAATCGGACACGCATCATTTAGGAAAAAATTCACAAAGCTTCAGGACTCCGTTGTAACCAGTGAATTTTTGGTGTGCTCCCTGCAACACTCTGGTTGCTCACCAGCAAAAAACACAGCACTTGCAGGTGAGGTTAGAAGTATAGGAATATTTGTGAACACTCTCGGTGTCAGCCTGAATCTGCCATGCAGCCAGAGCAGCGCAGGGACAAGCACCAGCAAAGCACTCTGCACCATGGAACTGCAGAGGAAACTCTGCTTGAAAGCACCAGTCTGTACAAGCAGAACAACAAACACAGCGTTTCCAATGGGACACTGGATGATGCCATCAACATTTCTTCTAGCAACAAGTAAGGCCACTCTGTAAGTGACATCAAGGAGGTCCAGTAAGAGCTATAGAGAGGGAAGTGATCTTCAACCACAGCTGTTCACTTGATGCTTTTGGCTTTTGTGTTTACCTTCTTGAGTCCCCCTACAGACAACAGCTTAAAAGTAGTCAACAACAACAACAACAACAAGAAATCCATCCCTTCCCTGCCAAGCAGAGCTTTTTCTCAGGACAGTCAGGAATCAGCAGTTCAGGTGTTAAGCAAAACCTGGACACAAGATTCCCAATGAAACTGAGAGGTTGCACAATTCTGCCACAGCAGCCAAGAGTTCCTGTTGATAACTGCACAGGTTCAGAGTACTGTGCTGGCCTTTCCCTACCCAGCAAACCTGCCAGTTGTTTGATTCAAAGCTTCCCTCATCCTCCAGGAATTCAGATGAAGCTTTTGGCATCATCCCAGCTCAAATTATTTTTAAAACCCCTCTGTGCACTTAAAATGACACTAAAATTAAGATTAGAAAACAACAATCAATCCAGAATTTGAAAATACCACTGAAGGCCTAAGAATGAACAATAAAATTGGTTTTAGTTGTGCAACCCATCTGTAGGATGAATTTGTTAAAGACAATCTGGATAGGAATCTTTCTAGTAAGCCAAGAAGTTTAGGAGGGATAAAAGGAATGTATTAGTGCATCCAAACTGTTAAAACAAATTTCGGAGTGTTTTGCCATTTTTAAATGTAGCATTTTGGCTCTTTAAATCTTTCATGGTTTTTTTAAGAGACATATTTCATTTTCAAGTTATTGAGAAACTAAATCAGCCCGTCACTTCTTTAAGTACATGCATGTGTTCTCCAAATGCCCAGAAAGATGAAACACTGTAAAACAACACTACTTTGGAAATTAATAGACACAAGAGCAGCATAAATAACCAGTGATGATAACCCCGGAAAACTGCCATAGGTAGGTCAGAACAAAAGTCTATCTATCCCAGCCTTGTCTTAAGCAAAAGCTTAGAGAAAGAGTATTAAAAATAGCCAAGCACTGCAGGGTTTTCCTGCTACATCCCTTTCCCAGAAATAAGCAGATGGCATCTCAAGGAGGTGGCACACACAATGTGGAGCCTGAGAGCTACCACTGGAGCTGGTTTTTGATTTGTAGGTGTTCTAATATGGCAGAACACATAGAGTTGCAGTAGGCTCTGCTCCAGACCGTTGTGCAACCCTGGCATACTGTGCTCAGGGCCAGTGTTGCTCCCTAGGGAGCTGCATCCCTGTCTGCCTAAAGAAGCCCAAACTGCCCTGATGGTCGATGGAAAGTCAACACACACAGCCACCAATAAACCCATCATCTATGCCCAATCAGGCAGGAAAATTGAGCTTTGGAGTGTTCAGCACCTGGCCAGCCCTTCACCTGCTCAGGTAAAGAGTTTGGCTGGGGAACTGAGAAATCCTTGTGTCCTGGCTCCACTGGTTTTGGTTTCAAAATATTCCCCAGTCCATTCCAGAAGAGCCAGACTCCTGACCCAAAAAAACAAGTAAACAGACTTAATTTGGCTTTGAAAATCTTGGCTTCACTAAAGCCTTTTACCCCCATAAACAACTTGAAACATCCCATAGCTTTTTCTGGCACAGGATTTATTCAATATTTGAATGCACCAGGATAATTCAGACAGTGTCTTTTTAAAAGCTCTCAATTATGTAAACACCTCAGCTATTTTTGGTAAATGACTGCTGGTATAAAAACTGCGAAAAAGAAATCACATAGCAATTATTATTGTTATCATAACTATTCACAAAATAATGACATTATTATTTTTTGATTAAGCAATGTTGCACTCAAGAGGCTACAGGAAAAGGTCAAACAAAGACTTTGGTGCATTTACAAAGCCACCCTGAAGTTTTGGAAAGGCCTCAAGTCTCCTAACAGTTTCACCCACAGTTTGGGACTAATCTGCAGCAGCAAAGGTACACTGTGTCAGGGAGCAAGGTGTCTCTCAAGAGGATGCCTCTACAGAGCTGGGAATTTGTATTTTCTGCTACCAATTCTCCTGTCTCTAAGGGTCCATGCTGTCCCCCTTCCTCACACGATATCTCTATTCCTCTCCATCCTTCTTTGTAAGATTGACAGAACTGGATGATCCCGTCACGCATATAATAGCGGCATCTTGGCAGGGGTGAGGGGGACACACTTGACTCGGAGTGGATTAATTCAGGCTGGATTAGAGAATTCTCATTTCTGGGGACTACAGACAGCTCAGTGTGCAGGGGAAGAAAGGAGATGGTCCACAGAGCCAGAGTGACAGGGACCAGTAGGAGCAATACAGTGTCCCAATCCGCAGGACTGATGAGTATCCATAGCAATGGCATTGCCTCTCATCTGTGCCAAGGGAAGTGGACCTGGCACAAGAGGTGTGCTCTGCAGTAATGTGGCTTTTTATAAACACAGAATGTTTCCTTGGGCAACTTTTTTCTTTCTCTTTTTTTTTTTTTTAACCCCTTTGAAAAATCAAATTGTGTTCTAAATTTTCATTTAGATGCTTAAAGCTGATGTTGGAAAAGCCTATAAAAGTTATTCTCAGATAAATTAGCCAGCCTTACTTATTTCTCAGTGATACATCTCATCTTCAGTTCTGGTCATAGAATTTGTTGTTTTCAGACCCGGCTCCACAGGATACCCACAGGATAACAAGGAGAGCCTGACTAAGGGAACAAAAGTCCATGTGCCATTGACTACTTTAGGTTAAGAACTCAGACTTTCTTATTTCTAAATTATTATGTTTTTTAAAATTTATAAGTGATTTCATAGAAAAATGTGATTTCACAGAAAAACATTCCAGCTGCAGAAATATAGCAAAATAATTTCCCTCTCCTATGGATTGCAATTTAAGAAATATCTCAGTGTAACCCTCTGTTTTGAAGGGTGAAAGCGGGAAGATGCTAGAAGCAGAACATCTGACATCTGCTATGACCTCTTGGGAAATCTCTCTATGCAAAAGCCTGAGAGCACAGATTTTAAGGAATCTTTCGAGTGCTAGATGATTTGGTGCATACTGAATGAGACTCTTTCTGGCAGAGTTTATGTCACTTGGAAGAGACTGGGATAGAAAGATCAGGAGTTTACACTCTGAAAAACGACCAAAGCAGATCACAGGCCATGCACATGGCAGCTCTGAATTGCCAAGGCACTGCTTCCAGAAGGTGATTCTGCCCCAGGCTTTGCTAAAAAGCTCTACCTTCTTTGGTCCTCATCATGGTGATCCGCCATCTCACGGGGATTGCTGTTTACCCTCAGAGATTTGTACACAGCTGCAGTCAGGCCAGAGACCCCTTGCCTGAGTCAGCACCAGCTCTGGCAATGTAACACACCCCAAATGGGTTACTGGCCACAGATGTCTCTCAATCTCTGGTGCAGACACCGTGGAATCTCAACCAAAAGCATACTGCCTCTCTTAAAGCATGGCTCATTAATTCCCTTCTGAGCCCACACATCAGCCCAGAGGGGAAGGCTGCACCACTGTGCAAGCCTGGGTGGGACTGCACACCTCGCCTGGGCTTTTGTTTGGCTCAATAAGTAATCTTATGAAACAAAATAGAAAAAAAGTCACTCCAATATTAGCCCAGGAAGTCAATTCCTTCCCTGTTTAGGTCTCCCCCTCCTAGCAGAAGAGTTTAGGTTGATTTTCTTGACATCTACATTTTTTGCTGTCTGCAAAACAGAATAAAAAAGTAAACAAAATAGTGTTAAAAATCAGTGCAGCATGATTGATCTGTGGAATTGAGGTGTATTTGCAAAGCATTGCTCTGATACCTGTGTCAGGGTTTACACACCTGAGGTCAGTTCCAGGGAGTCCGGTCACTTAGCTTAAAGTCAGGTGATAAACAGATGCAGATGGGCAGGTTTAAGCCTACTTTTAGGTAATTTAGCCATAGAAAATATGGCAGTGTTACACCATTCTCCAGAGATCTGGCCTCCAGCTCCAAACCAGGTCTTGATGCAGAGGAAACAGCGTTTGCACAGCCACCCATTAAAGATTTGAGGAAAAACATGCAAGTGATTAGTATGCATGAGAGCTCCCTCATTTCTTTGTTATTGTTCAACAGAAAGCAGTTCGGAAATTCTGCAACTAAGTTTTAAAGGGGGGAAAAACAAGGGATAACTGTAGCCAAATGAACCTTGACAAATGTTGTTCCCTGGCACAACAGATGCGAACAGATTACATATCTGCTTACGGGAACATGCACGTTTGCTATTCAGAAGGTATCTTCATTAATAATTTCAAGTATTCGGAAAAGTTCATGCACTCAGAGGAATTTTCGATTAGGTAAAAGATTTGGTTTTTTTTCCGAGCCAAGTATGTACATTGGCAGAGTGACACACGCACAGTATGACACCGAAACTTTATTAACCTTGGGGCAATACACCTCAAGTGTTTCCTGCAAGAAACCCCACTTGAAGTAAGGACATGAACGCTGAAGAGAAAAGGTACTGTTTAAAGTGAAGAAAATAAAAGTTTCCATGAAGATAAAGAGTGTGTCTGTCCTGGTAAAGGAGGTCATAGGTGGAATGAAAGCCTCCAGCAAAAATCTCTTCAGAGGTTTCTTCAGACAGGTTTAAATCACGCTGTTCTCTATCACACTGGCCTTTGACTCCTGCTATCATCTGCCCCGGGGCACTTGGCCACACAAGCTTTCTGAGGCTGGGTTACGAGACATCTAAAGCATCTTGGTGAGTGGGGAGGGAGTACAGCAGCCAGGCTTCACGGCAGGGGAGGGATGATTAACTGGATGGATGAAAAGCCTGATTAGCAAAACATGCATTAAAAAGGCAACACAGATCGACCAATGCCAGAAGAGTCTTGTAGAAGAAATATGTTTTAAATAAGGAAAAGAGCTAATTAGGCTTTTGGAGAATTATTGTGGATCATATGACTTACTGAAGAGCGAAATGCTTGTCAAATGTAGCTGGGATTTATTTAATCTTTTGTGATTAAATCCCCTTTATAGCTCTAAGCTTTGGAATACCTCCCTCAGCACCAAAGCACAAATTAAATACTCTAAATGGAGTTTAATTACACTCTGATGGCTATCCCTAGTGCCACTAAAGGCTGACAAAAGTCTATGGTGTAAATACCACTACTAAAATATAACCAAAGTGAAGTTTCTACTTTATAGCTATTGTTGATTTACTGTTCTTCTGATGACTTTTTTTTTCATTTACTATAAAATGGCAGTGATGATGCTGCACCCGCATCTCTCTTCTGAAGGCAGACTGCAAACTCCACTCTGACACCACTAAATATGCAGCCCTATGACAGGCAAAAGAGACTAAAACATTGCTGAGGTCAAAGACTCTGTGCTGTTCCACCAAGCAAGTCGAAGTTCTGGTTTGAACTTCATAACAAGCCTTTCTCTCAGCATCACAAAAAGCCTTGAGGAACTAGTTAAATTTGGAGGTGCACTTGCCATCACTGAGAAACACCAAATGATCACAGCACGGGTGATAGCTGAGGTCTCTCTCTTAGAGCTTTGAACTCCCAGGAGGTCAGTAATCAAGGCACAACCTCATCCTCAATTATAGAGGGAAAAAATTCCACTGTTGTTCCTGATAAGCCAACCATTAGTACTGCTGCCTAATTGCAAGAGTGCTGAAAACATATGAATTTATTTTTTATTTATGTGCTCAACCACTTTCCTAACTGAATTGCCAAAGCTTATGATAATTATCTCAAAAAATACTGGATCAATTAACTCATAGACGAAAGACAGGCCACAAGCAAGAGAAGTATGTAAGAAAATGGCTTGTAGGCATCTCTGCAGGCTTAGGGGAGGCACTGAATGGGCTGTATTCCTCTCTGCAGCATCATTTTACCAAGCATCATCAGCATTAGAGGCTAAAAATGTCTTTAAATATGTAATCTGAATTTACCAGAGAAATAGCACCCAAGAGATCACTGGTTTGTAAGGATTTGCCTCCTGTAGGAAAAGTATTAATAGACTGTGTAATGAACATAATCTTGTCCAAAAATGGAAAGGCTAACATGATTCACATTTTAAAACTGCACTTCTGTCAGGAAGAGGATTATGGATCTATTTGTAGTCTCAATTAATTATGTGGTAATAGAAAGCCCTTTGAGAAACAATACAGCAGCTGAAAGTTGATGTTGCAGCACCCAGTGTGATCAAAGACTGCACAAAACAGGTTTTTTACAGAGTATTTTCTAACATTTTCAGCACATGGACCCCTCTTTGCTTTCCAGTTTTCAAACTCACTTACTCTAAATTCATTAGCAACTGCTTCATTTCCTGTGGCTATATTTAAAATCACAAACTAATTGCACATAAAAAAATCCCCCACTCAAGAACTTAACTTCGTATTAATTCAGCATAACAAGGAAAAGACCAGACTCCTGGTTATGCCCAAGGAGAGGATGTCCTGTCTTGTCTGGAACATGACTGTATTTCCTATCACACATGTCTGTCACACACTCATTTATCACTATGAAACCAAAAACAGGTGTTACAAAACACCCGCTGTGATTAAGCCAGAAATAAATAATCAAATCACACCCCCTTTACACACTCATATTCAAAGTACCATGTAGACCGTAAAAATACTAGGCCCCCACCTTAAAAAAATGCACAATCCCATAGAACATCTCACATATAGCAAGGCGTATTTTTAATCTGGAGAAAATGTTATTAGCACTTGAAACCCACTCAGTACATTAGACCTGTACTAGCTCTCAGTCTCTCTTTAATTACAGACCAGGACAGGGTTTGGCTGGCTGGGAAAGTCCTGTGGCTGTGCATGGTGCAAACAGACAGATTTTCCCCACTGTTTCGGGACATGACACCCTATGGACATAGGAAATTACTCTAAACATTTCTTCATTTGAAAATACTTGGAAATTACATAACATCAGATCATGATTTTAGAGGTAAGGAGCCTATGCTTTCTTATCGATCAAACAAGTTTTTTCACCCTTAGTGAGTTTAATTACCTTAATTTAGTTAACTAACGTTTTTGCAACATTACTGAAAAGAGATTACATAATATACATGGTTTAATACTAGATATTATATCAGCTTTATAAACAATCAACTAGAAAGAACTCTTAAGATTGATAAAATACAGACTTCAGACCGGTGACTGCAGAAGGACCTATTCACATCTCCCTGTAAATATGAGGATAAAAGTCACTTGTAATTTCTGTGACCTGTTTGATGCTGTATTCTATCAAATTTGATATCCCAGGGTTTTTCACAATGCACATGTAAATTAACATGAACTTTTAATAGAACTTTTACGTTCCCTGACGCAGCTACAGGACCAAGCTCCTCTCTCTCCGATGGTTGCATCAAATCCAGACATGGAGGGTTTGAAAATGGAAAAATATGTTCTATGTTTGTGTCCTAGGAGAAGGGGAGAGCAGTCAGATCCGAGAAATTTTAATTCAATGAATTGTGACTTTGACAAAACACATTCCTGTAGTTTTGTGTTGTTTGGAGCAGAATTTTCCTTTAGTCAGATTTTAAGTGGTTGCCTGCACGTTCATTTAATATCTTGTTTGTTCTTGATAAAACTTTGTAGTTTGGGAAATCTCTTCCCAAGCATGAAACTTTGGAACAATTTATTCTCTGCTGGCCAGTTATTTTAAGTCACTTAAAAAGAAGCCAGGCACTCTTGAAAGGTAATTATCTCCTGCTGGGTATCTGCCAGGAGCATGGAAACTACAAACCAGCCTCTCAACATTATCTGGAGGTTCATACGGAAACAAACAAACAAAAATGTAATATATTCCTTCTCTCTATTGTTTAAAATATGTTTTAACACTATGAAGTTGAAATATTGGTATTTGTTTTAACTTCTTTTTTTACAATCTGTTACACATAACCATGCCTTTCCTATGGAGAGGATCTCAGGAGTAGTGGGACATGATGGCCGTAGAAAAAAACTAATATGGTTATCACCCATCTGCGGGCCAAGCTGGTTTCCCAGGGGATGTGGAAATCTCATTAAGCTGTGTAAGGAAAGACAGTGTACATGGGTATTTGTGACTTCCCCAAGTGTGGGGTAATTCACACTGAGTCACAGATGCACAGCCAGACTGCGGGTATGGAAAACAGCTTAATGCCATCAGCACCCGGGATGGTTTTACGCTTTAGGATACGTATTGTTTGAAGACCATGACACTGTTAAATGCAATCAGAGCCATGAAACTAGCTGTAGCTCACAGCTTATCTCACATTTACTCGATTAAATGGTCATTAGGATTTCAAAAGCCACAGCAGATGAGCCAAGCCACTCTCACGAGGCTACGGGCCATTTACAAGAAATGCACGTTAGGGCCATTTTGAGAAATAAATCATAAACTAAACAGAGAAAATGTTAGTCATGGATTTTTCTGAGAAAACCACCACTTTTGTAGACAGCAGTTGAGACACCTGGCTGGTAGGAGAAGAGGATGTCTTTAAGGCAGCCCACACAAACTCAAGCCACCACAACCAGGGAAGTTAGACATGCCGTGCACGCATGAGACGTTTGACTCCCCACCACCCAAAGTCATCCAAAACATAAGAGATGACAATGGGCAGATCTGATGCCTTGTAGAAAGTAGCAGACGGAAAAGATCCCCTTGGTCTGCCAGTGTTTATTTCTCCAAAATCAATGCATGACTGTTCTTGGATTATGGTCATGTGACAGACAGTGGTTTTAAAAAATGTCAATAATACACAGGTGTAAAAGCTGTTAAAAAATGCATCCCTAAACATTTTTTTTTTAAATGCATGATCTGTTATTTAGTAAGCGTTTACTGAAACTGCTGATGTGAATTAAGTGCAAGGTCCCAACCACAGCACACTCCTGGGGCTGACTGAAAAAAGACGGGCAAAGTCAGCCAAAGAAAAAGCAGAACAAAACCAATAAAAACAGTGTTCCCAACCTCTCAGCAAACTCCATCTGCACGCAAACAGAACGCTACATAAATCTGTTTTGAAACTGTCCCCTCGACAAGCACCTTCCAGACTGGGTTTCCAGTAAAGGCCTTGTAGACATCTCTGCAGTTTCTGGATCAGCAGAATTTACGTTCATAAGTGAACAAAGATATAAAAGGCATTACTTGTGAAATATTGTCCTAGCTACATGGATAATATTTTTGGCGGTAGTTACCACCAATAATTCAACTTGCAAAGTATTCTTTTTCGGATGAATGTTTTGAAAAAAGAAAGTCCCTATTTATCTTATTATTAAGAAAAGAGATTTTTTTTTTTAAAATAACATATAAACAAGAAGAGATAAAACAGCACAAAGTGAAACTTGTGATGAAGTCAATGAAACTTGTGTGCAATTTTCAGTTTTTGTACTTTCAGTAACAATACATTTGAACTTTCAGTAATTGTACTTTTAGTTTCTCCCCTCTTTTCCCAGATTCCCTCTTCAGGATGCAGGCATACTGAAATGGAGTAAGCTGGGAAAAATCCTTAACTTCAATCTTAGCCAAGGCCTAAAAATAATAAATCTTTTTTAAAGGAAGCTCAACAAAAATAAAAATAATTTTGTGTTCTTTCTAGAGCCAAAGAAGATGTAAAAATAAGATACAACTAGAATGCAGAAATCATTGTGCTTCATCTACAGCAAAACAGGTCTTCCAGATTTCACAGACTAGAAATAAATATTTGACCTTCTGTCATCTAAGACAAAACAATTTCAACTACATTCACTGAAATCTGAATTAAAAATCAATTTTTAAAATGCTGCAGACTTCAAACTGTAATCTCACCTAAAAAAACCTTTGCTACACTTACACAAATACAATGCTATGAAATAATGCCTTAAGGAATGATAAAGAGATTTTAGTTATATATATATAAATAATATATATACAAACCCATAAATATTTAAGATTATATATATTACATAAAGTTTATTATAGACATTATAAAGATTATGCTACATACTTTAGCGTATTTTGATATATTTATGCTAAAAGTAAAGCTTGTCTCAGAAGCATTTTGCTAAAACCAAACCTTCTCAGGAGTAATTCATAATGCAAGCTTTCATATCTGCATGTGCAAAATCCCGCCAAGTACAGTGATTCTATCAATATTCCTATCGTTTTCCAAGTAAACTCTATTTGCCCAGACATTTATGGGGACCAGCAATGTTGAAAAGCCCATTAAAACACCCTTTGATCATTCTCTCTGAACAGGGGTTAAAATCATACCTTCACCTACGTTTTCAACTGTATCTGACATTTTTAAAATGTTCTTTTCCTTGATGAACTTCATCAACCATTTGGATTTGTTCAGCTGTTTATACTCCACAAGCATGCTAATCACACAAGTGATAAATGCAGTCACTTGGGAACTTTGCATTTTCAATTGACTCTCAATAACTCTTACAATTATAAACATTAGGTCATAGTCTCACAGCCAGTCTTTAAGGAGGCGATATATCCTGGAACACCATTTTGCTTGTGTGGTCTGAGCTCTGAAACACCACTGGCAAAATGTCAGTGAAAATGCAAGCAATTTAGGTTTCTATTCCACAGCCAGTATCATGTTGCTCCTGAAAACAGATCACTGTTAAGGCTTCGTGGGCGCTTCACGTAACCTCCTACCCACTCAGTTTTAATGCCAGCTGGTGGCAGATGCTGATATTAGAAGGAGCTGGCTCCCTTTATTAGGCATATATATGTTCTGGACTTGTTTCTTGAGAAATAGTGTCCTCAGTGAGATGCATCTCATCCCCACTGTGCACCCTCATGGACAGCCCACAGCTCCTTCCCTCGGGAAGTGTGCAGAAGGATGCAGGAAGATGTGGGCTCTGCACAACTAGATCAGAGGTTGTATTTAGGGAGGCTCAGGACAATTTTCCTCAGACTACAAGTTACTGGCTCACAAGTGCCCTTCTTAGAGGATTTACAGCTTCCACAGCTTCCCTGGAATACGGAACACCAGTTGTAACCTCAGGGCCCCTGTAGTGCTTCATTTATTTCATCAGTGCTATGTAACAGAAATTGAAATACCTGCCTAGACTGGGGAAAAAAATCCCAAACAACAAACCAACCCAACAAATGAATAAATGCCATATGAGTGTCTAAAAATCTTCTCCATGGACTAGACTGTGAGATGGTAAAAACTAATCTCTATTGGAGGAAAAAGCAATTTTTATACAAGTCAGCAACAGTCATTTCTTCCCCCTCTTCCCCCCACCCCCAAATACTGTGTGGTTTGGGGTTATTAGAAAATGTACCTAGTTTCTATTTAAAGCACAGAGTTTCCTGTGCTGATTTCACTCTGCAGCATTCATTGAGATTGCATTCAAGACAAGTGGAACAGAGAACCTAAACCATACCAAAATTATGGCTCTTTCCTCACTTTGCCTGTTCTTAAAAATTATAGCAGGCTTACAGCTGCCACAGCTTAAAATACTGTTTCACATTTCCCTGTAACCCAGATATAAATTATGGATATCAGAGATTGTCAGAGCCTACAAAGTGCTTCCCAGCTCTGATTTTACCTTTGGATTTTAGTTTCAGTTGATAGATACAAGAGATCATATATTGCCTGAGAAAGCTTTACTTCTGCTACCTCTCCAGAGATTAGAGATAATTTGTGTTCTTCAAATCTCTCCCATAATATTTATTTTCCAAGAAAGTTAATGTTTCTTGAGGTCTCCACCCATTTTTGCTAAACTGTACCCCCTCTGGAGATCCCTGCCAAAACAACAGCATGAGATACAGTTACTGGCTTTAGAACTGGAACTATATTTTCAAATCCTGAACTAGACACAGTAACTGCTCTCAGCCTGTAACAAGTAATTACAACAAAAATATTTGGCTTATGTCTAGCTTGCTTTGGTAGGTGCCACTGGGGGAAAAAAAAAACCACAACAACAAAAAACAAAAAATCAAACCAAACCAAAACCAAAAACAGCAACAAAAAAAATCATATTCCTCTCTGTGATGGGGAAAAAAACCTGAAAAAAACCCCCAACAAACACAACAAACAGAACCCCCCCAAAAAAAATTCAAAACAAACAAAAAACCAACAAAACAAAAAAACCCGCACCAAATACACACATAAAAAAACATGTCCCCTCCCCTCCTCCTCCCCCCACCAAAGAAAACCCACCAGTAAAATTGGAGAAGGAGATAGGATACAATTGTGGGAAGTGTTTCCAGCCACCTGATCCATCTGAAAAGGTGACTTGGCTCCTCAGTGGCACTGAAGTGTCAGCTGCTGCCTGCTGGTATCAAAAGTCAGGTGTAGGATTTGGTTTATTCCACGTTGCATTTTGGAACACATTGGCCTACAGCAAGTAACTTCATCATGTGAGCATCCTCATTTTTTTTGAGAAAGAAACATGAAAACAAACAGACAAAAAACAACGTGTTGAAATTGGCTACCTTACTTTTCTGTAAAATGTTTCATTTAGTTAATTTTACCTCCTGGTCTCAAACTTGTCAGGTTGTTAAATTGACACAGAGTATTACACTTCACTTTACGATTTCATCAGGATCTGGAAAAAGTCATCAGTATTGTTTATTTACTTGTACTTTTTCCATTCTGTTTGCTTGATGTATGAAGTTACAGGACTATCACCATGTAGAATGTGCCAAAACCAAGTACCTGTGAGACTGCATTACTCTTTCAGTACTTTCCAGTACCCTGAGCCCTCCTTGCAATTAGTTATCAGCTCATGTGGTGGCTTTTTCTAAAAAATTGATCATGTGTGTACCTAGAACTAAATGTGTCAGTAACTTGCAAATATTTGGCAAGCTTGGGCTTCTTTGTGTTAAATTATCATAATGCCTTTGGTGATGGTTTGTCACTGTAACTCATGATTGAGATGTCCTTCATTCATGTCCCAAGGACCTAAAAGGTAATAAAAAGGGTAGAATCTGCCCCCAAATCTCTGGTATTTGTGGTAATGACTGTTACATACAGAAGGTCAGCAGAAAACAGCTCTAAATGTTGGGTTGGAAGTTAAGTGGAAAGCTGAGACATGTTTGCATTGACTTCATCCTGTAATTCCTCATTCCATAGTAAGATGCTACTCATGGTAAAAATCATCTAGATGGAACAATTTCTACAAATAGCAGAAAATAGAGCCTTAGCCTCACTCTTTCTGGCGATTGAGTAATTTCAGATGGGTAGAAACTATTTTTTCAAAGACTCTTTTGTCCTTCTTGGCTGAGAAGTACACGGAGAAGTTCCACAAGGCAGAGAGCTCATTCTAATAATGTTAATGATCCTGTTTCAGATCCCAGTTTACAGTAGTATAGAAAGGATATATTTTGTCTCCATGTGGCCTTAAGCAAACCCGGGGTCTGACCTTGCAGCCTCTGAAACATAGTCACGACTGTTGGGGAGATAGTATCGCTCATGTCGCTCCTGTATCAGCTTTCTGCTGGCATTGGTTCAGTTCTTCTTACAGCAACAATCTCCCTTTTCTTAGCCCGCAGCTAATTTTCAGCTTTTATTGGTGCAACTGCTGCTTTCTCAGTTATTCCAACTTCAAGGGTCACTGGAGAGTCAACCTTCAGATTAAGTCTTTGCTCTCTTACTATCTGGTAACAAGCAGCTCTGAAAATCACCTAAACAAGACAACCCACCTCTTCACTCTCCCAATGAAGTGAAGTAAAGCAAAGCCAAACTATCCCAACCCGTGTACCTGCAGCCTCCAGACTGGATTTGGGCAGGCATACAAAAAAGATCTCTTTTTACATGTGTCTTGAGATATTTAATCCCAAAACTGCCACTTGTAACAACTTCATAAAGAGCAAAAGTTCTGTTCTTTGAATGACATTGTGGCTATTACCCAAAACTGTCTCTGGAGACACTGTGTGACTGATGTTTAGGTCTGTGGATCAAGTACTGAGAAAAGCATAATCAAACATTTCTCCCCACCCTCAAAAATTAGTGCAATACCACACTGTTAACTACTTAAAAATCTAATTTTTCAGTAATTCAGCTACTTTCATGACATTAAGGCTCTAACTTCATTTTAGGTTTTAAATAATTTTGTACAGGAGACTTGTCATGATTTAGCTTCATGAAAGAGACTCTGACATTTAAAATACCCCATGTTATCCTGCTAAGATTCAAAAGGAAAAGTCAACATTCAGGGCTAGACAAAGCATGCTCTGCTTTAAATGTGTATTGATAAGCTCCCTGGGAAAACCTTCAGTTAAAACACAATTCTGTTTTATAGCAAATATTTTCTATATTTCCTTGTTTTGTTTATTTCCAGGGATATTTGTTCCATGCTAACAATGACAAGGGAGATGTTCATGAAGAGACAACACCATCACAGGATGTTGAACACAGCCATGGAAGTCATTCAGACAAGAGATAAGATTTCCCACATTCACCACTTTCAATAACAAAGCTAAAAGCCCTGCCAAAAAAAGGCCAAAAAGGAAGGAGCACCCGATTTTAAGGCACCAGGCCACGATGTATGAGTCTGAGGATTTCCATCCTGCTGAAGTCACCAGTGGTAGAACCATGGGCACCAGTGCAAGTGTGAGGGGTAGAGCTGGTGTTGTCCCCAACACCCTTCTGGTACTGACAGAAACTCCAGGCTGCAGGAAACATGACCACAGCCTGGGGGCTGATGGTGTCTTAGATGTGAGGGTGGCACTGGCACTTCCCATGTGAGCTGGGAATACGCTGGCTCAGCTTGGCCACTAGACAGTCAGTTACATGACATATATAAGGAAGAAAACCACTCTGTACACAGTTTTGCAGGCTAGTGAAAGCATGTGAGCTGTGCAGTGCAGGGAAGAACAGTCCAGGTCAGGTGCTTGCATATAGATGCCTACAAGGTGCCATCACCATGTCCAGAATTCACAGTGTAAACTAGCTGCAAATCCAGAAGCTGATTTTCACAAGAATATGGCACTACATCTAACCCATTAAGACCCATATCTTAAAGCTTGGTACTGATCATTAGTCAAATAGCTATATAACTTTTTAACTAGGACTGGCTTGTACTTTTCCAAGAGTGATGTTTCTTCTTTCCATCTCTAAACCACTTCCTTCTTCCCATCACATGGGCTGTCCCTGTTTCTGAAATCCTTGTACGGGGTATGTCTCCTCATCCTTGCAAGTTAACAGCCAGGATTGCTCAGGCTATTCCAGCTGACGTCTTACCAAGGGTTTGCACAGTAGTATGAAAAATTTCTCACCACTACTGAAAATACTTCACCACGTGCACTGTGGCACCACACTTTTCCGGTTCCTGGTTGTCTAGTAACCAGACCTTCCCTCCTGTGCCTTGGCCAGCTGATGAGCCTCTCATTTGCAGCACCATCTCCTGATAAAGACAATTGCCACAATACTCCCGCTAGGCCAGATAAATTTGTTTTACCTACAACGAGCTGCCTCTTTAAAGGGTACATGGAACAGCAAAGGTTTTAGGTAATCCCTGTTGGGATCATTTCTTGCCAAGTTTAGACCATTATTTATTTTCTCTCATTCCCAGACATGTAAGTAGCGGAGGCAATGATCCACCAAGCAAGAGTGTTAGAAAAGCACAAACATTCCAGTAATTGCATATATTCCTCTAGGAAAACTGGAGAAAGTCTGACCAGAGTGATATCTTTAAAGCAGACATAAAATGCAGTTTTCTCCCCTGAGATGCACACCCTTTGGCTCTTCTCGGATGACATAACAAGGGGCACTGCAGAGCACTTCCTCACAGTTCTGGCTGCCCTAGAGGAAAGGCTGCCTCTATTGCTTTCTGAATTCTAGCACAGATTTTGAACAGAGAATTCATCCGTGATCATTTTTATTTTGGGCCGTGGAGAGTTGGAAATGCAGAGATGCAGGATGAGTGTCTCTTTGGGCATCAAAGGGCTCAGGATAAACTTATGCTGATTTTGATGGGACAGGGCTAAAAATACAGTGTCTTATTGTCTTTAGGTAAGATACATCAGTCCATTGAAGATTTCCAACTTTTTTAAAAAATTGCACATCATTTATTTATTTATAAGCAGTCCAGAACTGCTGACTAGCCAAACAAATTATGCAAGAAAGCTAGGTTTTGTTGGGCTTTTGTTGGGGCTTTTTTTGTTGCTGTTTCGGGTTTGGTTTTGTTTTGTTTTGTTTTTTAATCCTGGATAACCCACAATCAAAAGTAAATTTAAAAATCCATGGTGAGGCAGAAGAGTGCTAAAAAAACCAAAATTGCTCATACACAACAACTGCTGAGTCAGATGATTCCTTGTAAAATACAATCAAATTATTTCATCCTGATGGGAACTGGGAGACATTTCACAAAAGCCGAGTTCCAGGAGCTAAACCTTATTTTCACAATAATTATAAGCAGCATAAATCTAGGGAAGCTCAATCAAAGCCAACGGAGCTACATTCAATTTACAATGGTGGTGCAAAAGAGGTTTTGATTCTAGCTAATTTTTTTGTTCACAGGGACTAAAAAAGAAGCACAACGTATTCTTGCTGTCTTGGATCAGACAGCAATTTGTGTAGCATTTTTAGGTGTATATACTGTCATATCTCAACCTGATTTTCTTCCAAGAGAATCCATGTTCTGCCATTACAGACAGCTGAAGAGATTGCCAGAACCTTTCTAACTTCAACAGCTGAGATGGTAAGTTTATAAATAATTTCCTTTTGTTATGATTTTCAGCTATATGCTGTAAAAGGAAAAACTATGGGCTCCATGGCTAATCTTCTGTCTAAACATTGACTTTACGAAGGGAGTGACTGACCATCCAACTGCAGTCCATCAACCACCTCAGAGCAGTTAACAGAAAAGTACATTGTGGAAAATTTACTTTTAAGAAGGAAATTTAAAATTAAAAAAAAAGTTGTATCAAAAAAATCAGCATGGAAAAATTCAAACAAAAAGCAACGGGTGTTTGTGTCTCTCAAAGTCTTTCAAAGATTTGCATTTAGTCAGAGTAAAGCAGGCAAATAAGCTGTCATGCTCCACATCTGCTACCAAATAATAAGAAACATCTTGCATTTACTTGCAAAACTCATATTTTAGTAAGAAGGGCTGCAAAAACCAAAATATATTCTGTCCAATAAGCTAAGTTACATTCCATAAAAGTATCAAGAAAGCTTTCAGGGAAGTCTTTCAAATGCAGAATGTTTTCTTTCTATAGGATAAAAGATGAAAAATTATCTTCAAAGACAAACAATTTTCTCTCAAGGAATAAGGAAAAGCTTGAAATCATTTAAAGACTGCAATTTAGCCATTTTAAAAACAAAAACTATTTCTAATAGAACCTAGCATCTACTTCTGTATTTATCAAGAACCTGCTTCTTTAAAGAAACATTCCTTGTATAAAATGCGCTTAGGGACTGCAGTTTTCCTACAAAAAAAAAATAAGTGGTAAAGTAGCTTTTCAGTCAGATATTGATATCCAGTTGCAGAACACCAATTTTACACTTGACTTCCAAGCCCATGTTTGACTTCTCTCTGCCATTATCACAGGGCATTTGGGACGATATAAGGATACAATGGTCTAGGTCTTCCCCATAGCAACCCTGTTTAGCTGACAGGGCAATCAGGGATGGTTGTATTTAGTCAGGACCACTTCTGAAACTTGTGTGCTCAAGCATTTCCCATAAGTACCAACCACATGCCTGCAGATCAAGACATTACACAGCCTCTTCCAGTTCTCCGCGGCTTTGCAGCTCTCTTCCAGATGCATCCCATTGCAGCAGACAGGATATTGAATCTTTTGAAACAGTTAATCTTCTCACAACTGAGCCTGGATTTCAGTAATAAACACTTGCTCTAATTTTTCATCCTCTGGGCCATTATATTTCCAAGAAGCAAGGTCAAGATGGCATTTAATAAAAGGGTTGCTAGATTTGTTTGGTTCTTTCTTCTAAAAGAGAAGCCCTACAGAGCAAGGCAACAAATGGGACAATATGGAATACAGCCAGAGTTTTAAGACCTAATACACAATTAAGAAGAATCTGAACACAGGAACGTTTCCCCTCTATTTCCATCCTGAAGATACATTTTGTCCTGCATTCAATCTTTGTCAAGTCCTTAAAGAAAATTTCTTGGAAGAGTTTTCTTTTCATTGGAACTACTTATAACTGTAATGGCTGTAAGGTCAATGAAAATGTTTGAAGCCTACTTTTCCTGATGCTTAAAAATATCCAGCAGTCTATATTGCAAACAAAGTTGTGTAAATAAATATATGTGCACATTAGCCGGTCTTGCTCCTGACTACTTGTTTTCTACTACTCTTTTCACTCTGCCACAGTTATTTTCACTGGAGATGTTCCAGTGATGTACCATAAGCTTACTCCCACTGTGGAAATACTCTGGATACTTTAGAAACATAAGAAAACATCACAAAAATCTAATTTGTCTCTTGGTGGATATGAAAAAATTTACTTTTAAAAATGAGCATTTTTTTCCTTCTTATCTCAAACAGTAGTATTTTGTTGAACTGGAATGACAGCAAATCACCAAAGTAAACAAAGTCCAGCAAGTTGTTGGAACACTTGATTTACAGCAATCTTCTTTCCTATAATAGGAACGCTACATCTTCAGTGTAAGCTACCAAGTTCTTTGTTTTTCCCTGAGAGGCATAAATTAGGTTTTTCCTTCCATTTTATAGCTGGAGAAGTGGCTAATAGTGACATACTACAGAAAATCTTAGAAGGTAACTGAAAGCAGAATTTGGCACGATACAGCTCCTCGAGGAGCACAGAAATTCACCCCTGGATCTAGAACTAAAACTGGACTGCTGGCAAGTCCATCCTAAGGTTAAACCTCATCTCCTCCCTGGATTGCAGTGCTCCCACTGATGTAAATCTGGAGGGGCACCATCCAGGACCCTTCCAAGCACAGTCAGTAAAACTGCAGTTCAAGTGTGGGTCACTGTGAGGACAACAAACAGCACAAACAAGACTCTGGCCAAGAATCTCAGCTTGGAAAACCAGGCAGAGAACTTGCTTCATCGGTAGGATGCCTTCAATCTGCTTTAATATCTTTTTACATTCTTTTTTTTTCATGGAATGCTAAGAATAATTATGGAGAAGTCCCAAACTGACGCACTTTGGTGTAGGTCCAGGGAAGTCAGCAGAGCTACGGAAATGCAAACCTCTGCAAATCTTTTCATACAGCCTCTTCGGTGCCCATGCAGGGACCAAGAGAGCCCTCCTTTAACAGAGGTGAGCTTCTAACAGAAATCAAAAGGGACCAGTCCTGCAGACACATTCATGCCAGCAGTTTCCTGTGCCACACAGAGAAATTTATGGAGGAAAAAGACCTAATTTAATATGAAATACAAGGAGAAAGTTTGACCGCCCTTTGAATCTACTTCGAGCCCAGAGAAGATTCCAGGAATGCAAGTCTGTCTTTATAAAACTTTTGTGGGTAAAGCTCTTTAGTGAAGTCATATCACAGCAAAATTTCCGTTTCTCTTTAAGAAGTTTTAAAACTAAGAGGAAATAGCATGTGTTAGCTTGCTCTGAAGGGTAACTCTTTCCCATTTTCCTCATTAACCACAGAGAGAGGAATCTGAGCCTGGACTCCTGAAGCCCACTCTTAAAAGAAATGTCTGAAAACTGGAAAGTGTCAGGTTGTCCCTGTGTTTCCCTCTGTCATCCCTAATTTTCTGCATTTTGTTTGGAGGATATAAATGTGGTGAACTGAAGTGTGACACTGAGCAGGGAAACACCCTCAGAAGTAACATTTAGTACCTTCTGTTCAGTTATCAGGCAAACTAGAAGGCAAGCAAGATAAGGTAGAATAAAAATGCATCCCACGTTCTCCATTTCTAAGCACATTCCATTTTCTGCTTCTTCATTCTAAAAGTAGAAAAGCCTGAAATGAGAATTTTTCCATGAAAACCCGAAAAAGAAAAAAATAAATAAATAAAAGAAAACAGCTACAGGCTATAGGCTTCTCATCTCTGCAGGTCCCAAGGGAGTAGGAAGCACAGTGGAATAGACATACACTTTCTTCAGAAGAAAACAAACAAACAAACAAAAGAAACAAATAAAAAAAGCCTAATAAGCTTTTAAAATCCAAATATATATCAAAACAACTTTTATACATCTGCCTAAGCAAACATACTGTTTTCCATACAAGCAGCACATTAAGTAACATATCAAGGAGCCAACAAACAAGGCACCACGAGAGTCACAGTCTGAGGCAACACTTACCCATAGACTGTGTGGGCCATCGTGCAGAACAAGCCCGACCACAGCTGGGTTCATCATGCAGCAGATTTCCAAGCAGAGGCCAGAAATCAGCCCAATCTGCCAGCATTTCTGCCTGCCACTGCTCCCTGCTCCTGCCCTAGGAGTCTGCAGTTAAAAGCACATATTCCCAATAGGATTAAGCATTTACCAAACAGTAGCTCTACTGACCCCTGGTCCCTCAAGTCTCTTTCTCACTCTCCCCTTCTCAACCACTTAGATCTACCAAAGACTCTCAATCTCATTTTCACCTGTTTTTTTCTCTTCCCACAGATACTATTTTAAAGATTAAATAATTTTCCCTTCGGCTATTTTTGTTTAAATTAGAACTCATTTCAACTCTCAAAGGCAATAATCCCTAAACTAAGGGGTTTTCTCAGAATTCCAGAGGGCAATGTTTAGGAAACAACATCACTGTTTTGGTGCAGCTATGACAATAAACTCTATAATGAAAATTGAGTATGATAATAACATCTTGTTGAATAGGCAAGATGTCAGATTTAAAACATACGTTAAGAATGTGATGATAGGGTTCTTAACATAGCACTGGGACGTTGGAGCTCCTGGCAGGAAGCTATTTACAGTGAAAAAAAAATGCATCCAAAGAAGTTATTTGCTCTCTCTTATAAATAGAATTCTGATACGCTTTTTTGGGGTATTTTCACAAATTTCTATATTTTCAGCATATACACTTTCTCATGAAATATTATTATAATATTTAATGTATTTCTTCATCCATTTTGCAGACTGCACCATCTGAATTCTTGTACTTACATGTCTTGTCATGGAGAATTAGGTGGTTGACCTTCTCCCTCGAGGGATGATAATGACACGATGAAGCCAACATGAACACTGCTGTTTTACACTGGAAGCTATGCACGAGTAATTTCTCCATAGAAAGACTATTGTCTGTAATACACTTGCTTGCCCAGATGAATACTGTCCTATATTTCTCAAAACTCTCACTGCAGCATAACTTGCCTTTGACCTATAATAAGCTTATTCATTTTTCAAGAACAATCCCTTTAAAACTCAGATTATAGCTTTGATTTTGCCTCTCTTTCCCACATACATACTCTGTATGCACCACTTTATCTCCCAACCCATTTGAAAAGGATGCAGAAAAATTCTGTTTGATGTGTGTTCACTGCTGAGTGACTACTAAAATTAATACAATGAATACAATCACTGTGTATTATTTCACCTTGTTCAAATTCCAATACAGATCAACAATTAAAATGAATGTAGTTAGAACTTAAATTTAACAAAAAACTCAGAAGAACATATTTTTAATAGCTGTATATATGCTAAATGCTTGACTGTCTTGTACTTCATTTTTTGAACCAGGATCAACAATGAAATCAACACAACATCGTGGAAAACACTCTTTAAGCGAGAAGGATTTTCCAAACACAACTAAGCTCTGAGATTATTGTCTAAAACTGAAATTGTTTTTCTCTTCAACTGTTAAACAGAGTTACCCTTGAGGAGATGCAAACAAATTGCTTTCTTTCACTAGGCCAAGAAGAAATCAAGTCAACATTGCATGGATTCTGCTTTCCATTGTTTCTGCTTACAATTGGAACCACACAGAAGAAATGACAAAGTAGAGCAGCAGAGTGACATTTGCTACTGTTAGTTTACAAAAGAAGCCACTATTAGTTTGAAAACTGAAACCAAGCAAACAGAAAATAGGCAACACAGAGAATAAAATTCTGAGCAGATTTTGGGGCAAGGTTTGAGGGGTTTTTTACAGTTAATCAAAGTCAGCTTTGCTTGTTTTGATGGTAGGCACAATTAAAAAGAGGAATCCTGGAGTGGCCCATATGGTTCTGTAGGAGACAAGAGCAACACAAGCAAAGGTCTCCAGAGCAGATCTTCTCTCTGTCACTGACTCACTACAAAGCCCTGTGCCATCCCGACAGCTCCAGCTGCAGGGACACAAGTATCAAACACTCAGCAGTGACTGAGGGACAAGTCATCTCAGGACTTGGGGCACTACAGTGAGGCAAAACCAGGAGATTATACTCAAGAATGTGAGAATTCAGCACAGTCTCGATGACACCCAAAATCACAGGTGCCCCAAATGACCAGCGCTGCACAAGAGCAAGTGCAATCTGAAATGAGATACATCCCAGGTGCAGTGTTACTGCACATCTGTACATCGGTGGTACAGGCCACACCAGGCATCTCGCACATACCTGCTTTGTGTGATCCTGTACTGCGCACACAGCAAGTTCTCTCC
The DNA here is from genome assembly GCF_001715985.3 of Manacus vitellinus. Classification (NCBI taxonomy): domain Eukaryota; kingdom Metazoa; phylum Chordata; class Aves; order Passeriformes; family Pipridae; genus Manacus; species Manacus vitellinus. The sequence goes on along the minus strand of NW_021940508.1, from coordinate 5,798,717 downwards.
CAAACATGCAGTGACAGAAAAACAGATCAGCACAGCAGAGTTCTCAGAAAACCTGTTGCCTACGTGGTCTTTGTACAGGGCAATGGCTTTCACAGCAGGATATGGGCAATCTCATCTAACCTGTGATGTTTAGCAAGCTTGATCTACTTTTCCAAGAGTTGTTTAAATATTTCATGCTCAGCTACTTCGCAATAAGTCTATGACAAGGAGTGCAGGCAATCCAAACTGAGCAAAGACTGAATGGGCAATTTAAATATCTGCCTGTAAGTTGTCCCTCCTGCCCTTGCACAAACCCAAAGTTTACAGAGAGGGACAGAGAGGGGGAGAGATTTTCCAGACTGAGGAAGGAAGGAAGGGAGAGGCTGTCAAGGGAAGATGCATCAGCGTCTGTAGCTTAGCTCCAAATCTCCAAGTTGGGAGAACAGGAATCCTCCCTGGGGTGTGTGTGTATGGGTTTTTGTCTGATTTTGGCTGATGTTTTGTTTTCCTGGGTTCTGCTTAAATAGAAGCCTGGAAGCATTTTCATTATACTTTTCTGGGGAGTGATTACCTCCTTTCTGTCACACACGTATCTGTCACACAAACCACCAAGAAGATGGATTTTTTCTCTTTTTATGGCTGTATTAATTCTTTTTTCTGCCTACTCCATACCCCTGGGTTTTTTTGTTCTCTCTTCTTTGTTGCTCCATATTTTTATCCTTCCATTCCTGCCTTTTCTGTCTTGCCTATTTTGACTGCCATCACTACAGAACAACCCTGCTCAATGTGTCTCTATCACAATGGGAGCAGTAATAAAAGTATTAATAACATCCTCCTGTTACCAAGAGAGACCCCAATCACTTTTTTAAGGACAAAACAGCCTGACCTTAGGGAGCACATACAATACTTTGGATAATTACAAAAGTCATGTTCCCTTTGGCGGCCTATTTTTATTACATATTTTGTACCAGCCATGTGAGGCCCTGGGGCTACTATTTTGTTAGTCTGGAATCTCTGAGCTAGACGACATGACCAGGAAAGTCAGTTCATATTTAACCCTATATTTTGTAGATGAAAACTATAATGCAATGCACCTGGATTTCATTATCAATCAAACCACCAGGGAGGGCACTTATCATAAAGCTCTTGGCTTGCCAGTTTTAAAATTCTCCAAACTGCTTTGATGTGAACATCAAAAACTTCTGGACTACGTGAACGACCACTTGCCTGACCTCATCCTTTAATTAGCACATCCTACCTGAAAGCACCACTCACAGGAATTATGCAACGTTCTTAAAGACCATTAATTACATCGTTTCATTTTGGAGTGCCTTAGCACCTGAGACAGAGAAGAGATCCAGAAAGTTATGGCCCCCCAAATGTGGTGCAGAAACCTACAGATACCTGTGTGGCATTGGTGTTACTCTTAACCAGTAGTTATTCACAATGTGTTTCAGTAGCTGTGAGCAATCTGTTCCTTTGGCAATCAGAGCAAAAGAAAACAAACAAACCTAAGGACTGACTGTAGTCAGAAGTATGAAACTGAAAGTGCTAATTCCAAAGCAATAGTGATAAAAAAAAACCCAAACCAAACCAAAACAAAAACAACTAGGAAAGCTAGGAAAAACTGTCTTGGCATCATTGTAGCACACACTTTTTTAAAAAAAGTCGTGCACTGAAGTAAAATTTTCTTTATTGATAGATAAAAAATTTTACCTGTGATGACAATTTCCTGGAATATTTAAAAAAAAAATATGTAAAAGACAAGAGAAACTTTTTAACTTGGGGAACACTTACATTTACTGCATTTCTCCATAAACACCACGCTAGCGAATGACTTAGTATAATTAGTGAGACTTGGACAGCAAGTCCAAGTGAGACTTGGAGAGCACTCCTTCCACAGATGTGCCACATCACAGAGCTGCTGAACACATGGCTTTCATGGTGATGGTTTGATACAGAGCTAAAAAGGCCTAATACTATAAACATATTGACAAGCGCCTTCACAGGATGAATAATTTCTTAAGTTCTGACAATCTTCGTTTTCAATCTGATCGCCAAGTGCCTGCAGCCCTTTCCAGTAGTGCTCACAGTCTACAAGGGCCTGTTTCAGATGATGGGGCTGCCCTGAGTGACGCACAGAGACAGCAGCTCACATGGCATTTCACCACAAATCTACGTACAAAAGAAGAGCCGCTCATTTGTTGAAACGTAAAGAAACTCCTGGCAGATGTGGAATTACAGCTGTGGTATAACGTTTAGTTTTCTAAAACCAAAACAAAATTTGAAATCGTATTCTCTCTTAAATTTTCAGATAACTGGAGGTAAAGCAGTACTTAGCTCTAATCAGGTAGGTTTCCTGTTTAACTGTTGTATTGTAGTGTATCAGCTGGGGCTCTTTCAGTGCTACTAAGACTGGAAGGATCAGCAGAACTTCAGAGAGGAAATGCAATGGCAACTATAAAAGAAAAATTTATTAAAAGTCGCAAGATAAGACAACCAAATGTTATCCTTGCTCACCCCAGCTGAAAGCTCAAAAATTGTATACAGCAACTTTTTCTCATGTTGGAAAGCTCTGCAACATGCTTGTTGAGTATCCGGGAACCAGGAATTGCATATGGTCCCCAAGGGCATATTAGTGAAAGTGCTGCTCTTTGTGAAACAGCTACAATTCAACTTACTTGCAACTCCTTTTATCTTTTAAGAATGTGCAAAATGATACAGTCTATAAAAATAGTAGGTTTCACTAGCAGTATCAGCATTCAAGAGGGTAAAACAAAATGCTTTTTGAGGCATGCAATCTCTAGTTAGCATCAGAACTAAGTAGGGTATAAGTATACATGCATTCTCTTCCGCAGTACATTTGAATTGTCTTTTTTGTTATGAAGTGCAGAATAAATCTTTACAGCAGAATTCAAAACCTGAAATGCAGGGAAGGCCTCTGCAAAATACATGTAGCTGCTAATTATCAGATGAAGAAGCTAATCTACATTGAAATGTAGGTCCTATTTAAAAGACCTTTTGTTTGCAAAATACTACCAAAAAAAAAATTACTGATTAGGTTCTAAGCCAAGATTTAAGTCCCACAACATGGAGCTTATTTGCAGATGTGATATGTAAAGATTTACCTTATCTTTACAGAGATTTTACAATCATTAGCTAGGATTGTTCTGCCAAGTACCCCAATTCTTAACCTCCTACTTCCTGCTGGTCCCGCAGAAGGAAGGACCAGGAGCAGTTCTCCATTACTACACGCACAGAATTAGTGTATGACAAGTTCCTTGCACACTTAATTTTCAGCAAAAAATGCAGGAAGGAGGAAGTGCTTGTGGTGATGTCAAAGAAAGATGGATAATTTTTCTCACCATGTAAGAGTCAACTTGGTTTTGTCAACTAATTTAAGCTGACTAGTAATTTCTTCTAAATAAAAGAAAAATCCCAAACCTTCCCTTTGCCCACAACGGCAAAGGCTAAAGTGTTCTTCCAGGCTATGCATATCCAGGTTCAAATTTTCATTTGCCTGATTCATGCATGGTTTGCTTAATTCAACACTTTATTTTTATAAAAATCTTCTGAAAAAGAGCAAAAATAATTCTTTCAAGACAACTTGCAACAATATTTAAATGTCTAGTAGATAAAGAGATCTGCACAGTGAGGGGATAAATATATTCACATTTTCCCATCTGTTTCAAACTTGAATCTTCTTAAAAATGGTGATGGGGAAACAGCTTCCCACTAGCAAATGTTTCTGTTAAGTCTGTATATTGCCTTTCTGAATAATTTTCAGTACACTCTCTGAATTCTAACTGAATATAACATTTAGCTCTCCTAAGCTGTTTTTTAAAAAGGAGCAACTCCAGTAAATAAATTGTACTGGATTAGGTGTTGATCCTCCTGAACCTGGAAGCAACATAACCACTACCATTCCTACCATTCCCTTACCCGAACTCAGCTACACAATCAGGACAAAGAAAGGGGATGACAGTTCCAGATGCTGCTTTTCCTTCTGGACCAGAGCAACAATGTACAGTAGCACTGTTTAAAATGAAAATGAAGGAAGGACCGTAATGAAAAGGACTGCTGCCAGGATGTACAAACTGAATTGTCACAGGCAAGTGATAACACAAGAAGCAGTGGAGAGAACTACAACATTCATGTAATCTATTACGCCAACAAATTGTTAGAAGTCTGTCTGATAGTGAAACAGGCTAACATCACATCCAAATAGCTGGAGAAGACAGTAACAAGGGACTGGGCCCTCATATTCTCATGTTGCCCAAATTTCATCAAATTTTTGCATCGTACAGTAGGAAACAAAGTCTACTGGACCATTCCATTATCAACAAATCTGCATAAATTCTTCTCTGTACCTACCTGATGGGGACATGTATATTGGGTACTTAATGCAGTTACATACAAAAGTTTAAATGAGATTTTCACTGAAAAGATTTTGTATGAGCTCCCACTGCTTTTTACATCTGTTTCTCTGTATTCTTACAAAAATAAATACAAAGGATATGTAAAAAAGACAACTCAAACTAAACCAAGGGCCAGACAGCACACATTCAAAAAAAAAAAAAAAACCAACAAAAAACCAAAAAACCATCTGATTGTCTACAAGGTTGCTATGACTGCAGGGAAAGATGCCAACATATTCTCAGTGTTTGGCCCCACTTTTGGCTTGGCCCTCCATTTGGCTCATCTTTATTCATAAGTAAAATCTAGTAAAAAAAAATAATCGAGAAATATTTTTTGTGATGAAAAGATGCTATTTTTATTGAAGTGCTCTGAAAACATGCTGATTTTCATGACAAATCCCAGCAGAAGGAATAAAAGGGTGAAATTGCTTTCTATCAAGAATTTTGCTCAGGAATTCTGACATCTGACTTCATATGGGGTTGGGTTTTTTTTCATTGAACTAATTGCACAGCAAATCATCAGAAGTGGTGCATGTTGCCTTACGCCTGACATGTTATGACATGAGATAAATTTTGTGTAAGTTTGTTTAATTTCTACACAAAAGGTACTTTGACCTAGAGTGTATGCTAATAGTAAAGAGAAGCTGACATTAACTACCCTTTTATCTACCTCTAACAATGTATATAAATTACCTGACTATTGTAATTGTGAAATACTGTGAAAAAAGCTGTCTAAGAAGACAAAAAATGTAATGTTGGAAGAATAAATACTAGAACATCAAAATCAAGCTTATATGAATCCTGGAGCAAAAGCTCCTTAAAGCCACAGTTGAGTTTCTGTTGAGCTGAAGTTCTTTAAGTGTAAATTGTCATTCCAGAGATGAAAACTGAATCCTAAAGTTCCTAAATGTCTTACGAAACAAAATCTGCCTTGAGGCATCACAGGATTAGTCAACACTTGCAAGTTTCCTGTCATCTTGTTAACAGCCTCAACCTCAAAATATTAATGAATCTTACATTAAAATGTGTTCTGCCAAGAGTAATCCCACGTGCCTGCTGGAGGCACACCTTGCTACCAGGAGCAGTGGGGATGCTGCTCTTCCCTAAGGTTCACTGTCATGGATGGGTGACACTGCTGGTCCATGTCAGAGCATGGTACCAAGTCTGAGGGGCAGGACTGGCAACACGTGGCAGCACAGGTATGTGCTCCATGCAGGTATGTGCTCTGTGCAGAGCTGCTCTGTTGAGCCACAGGCCTCTGTTTCAGAGATGCTACCCTGAGCTTTTGCATATGGACATCATGAAGGAGAGCTCACAGGGTGGGGAGTGAAGCCCTCACCTGACTCGGAAGGTTAGACCTTGAAAACGTGATTATATGGAAATTGAATTTTTTTGTTTTTTAAAGCAAGGCAGACTTAGAAATCACAGGTACAAAAGAAGGGTTTGAAAACATGAACTAAAACAATCGAGAGTTCAGTGCAGAAATTTGAAAGTGCTCATTCATGAACTGCACTGATTTTAGATGGTGAATACCACTCGGGATTGTGCAGAGGGAGAGCTGAGGAGGGAGGGAGGGCTCGGCACAACTAGAGCCCAAAGGTCAGAAATACCTCAGCAAAGACGAAAGAAAGTACAAGGGGGACTTAGCAGCTGGGCAGTCCTGCTTTCTTTGCATGGTGGTCTGCAGCACTCGGTGGAGCCTCCTCATCCATCACACACAAAGCAGAATACTTTCCTCAGCTGGGTTTTGGGATATACAGTAAGGGGCAGGATGGTCATGTGTGTACTGCTTTATGCAGCTCCTACTCTGTCTTTTTCATTCACTAACTCCCCACTCAGCACAACCTCATCCACACCATGCTCTGCTCCCAAACCAAAGAAACGCTGCAGGTTCAACTGAGTACTCTCCTTCCCTGCAAATCTGACACACTGTCCCTCTCCAAAAGGTGTTGTGTGCTGCTGGGTGCTATAGAGCTGCTTATAAGTGGGCTCTGCCTCACCTTCCCAGGGAGAAGAGAGAGATGATAAGGGAAACATGGAAGCGTGGTGTTCATTCTCTGCAGAGCCCTTCCCAGGGGCTGTGAGGAAGCTAATGCTGCTAAGAAATGGGCAGTGGCAGGACACCATTCCAGGTAGCTGTGGCTGCTGGAGGGCATGAACCAGCCCTGAGAGCATAAGAGAGGGACAAACAACATTGTTGCACTGTGTGTCTGCAGCTCCTTGGAGTTTATGCCAAACAGAAAACACATTGGGAAGAAATGGACAATCTCTGTAACACTTTTCACATGCGTTAATGTGCCTTGTCATATTTTGGTATACGTAAGTAGCTCCCTGCCACGTACAAGTATATACACACAGGCAGAGCACAGTTTCCTCCATAAAGCAACCTCTCACAGAAAGCAGCTTTCATGCATGACACATCTCATCTTTGGGGACGGGACTAACAAGACGGCATCAGTAAAGGGATACCTGTGTGCTCATATTTTGTATACATTTCTTCAAAAGCACATATACTGTCAGCTGTTCTGGACAGCTGTCATTTTTGAATCAGATGATGTTCCTCAAACACAAGCAGAAAAATGAAAACTCAGAATTAAGATTTATCGCACTTAATTCGAGAGGCCTCTGCTGAATTCCTCCCCCAGAGCTGGTTGCTGAAGAAGTTGCTCATTCTGAGGGTATGATTCACCTATCTTAACTGAAAATGTCTTCTGTGTGGCACGAATCCAGTTGATCTCACTGATTATCTTGCAACTGATGCGGCTGTAGGTCCAACGTGCTCCTGGAAACCCGAGTCAGAGGAAGTACCTCTCAGCGCATCAAAGACTGTCGGTGCCCGGGACATGGCAACCAGAGCCACACACGCCCTCTCCAGCGATGTCTTGGAGGTGACGTTTGCAGCGAGTTACTAAAACCTTTCACTGGGACAACCGTAGGACTCGCCAAGGGAGATGCCGAACGCGAGAGGGATGTGACGACGTTACCTGCTCCCTGGTGCGCGGGGTGGTCGGAGCGCAGGGATGGG
>NW_021940508.1:5733397-5790533 GCF_001715985.3 Manacus vitellinus | reverse complement strand
CATCAACATTTCCCCCCGCACACCCCGGTCCCCTGCCGGCCGCCCCGGCTGCAGGGAGCACGGGGAAAGCAAGATAGGAGGGTGCGGAAAGTGGTGGAAAGATCCGAAGCGGTGGGGGTGATCAGCGGCTCTCGGTGCACCATCACTGATGCTTTCCAGATTCGGCTTTATCTCAAATCTCTTCCACAAAGGAACAGAACAGTTCAAAGCATCTCTGCTGTGATGGCTGTTTATCCTTGTGTACGGCTGCCACTTCCCCACCATTCATAAAGGAGGAGATTAACGACAACAGACTGTGATAAAGTAGGGCATCAGGTCTGGCCCGTTGTACCATATCCTGTTTTCACGGTTAAACTGCCTGGGACTAGGGGAGCAAACCTGCAAAACGACCGTGCCTTTGCAAAGTGCTTGGCCGATGCATTGGCTTTGATCACCAGTAACTTCCTATGAGTACAAAATGCTCCAGGGAAATGAGGGTGTGCAAATCAGCCTTTACTACCACTTTCACCTGCAGTACAAATGACCTCATTTTGCAGTCAGAAAAATCAGGGAAGTGTGAGCAACAGATTTTACTCATTTATTAATACAGTCAGAAAAGTCAGGGATATACAAGTAAAAAACTGTAACTTCTCTGTTGAGCCAGCACAGAAGTAATAAAGGGGTGTGAGAAGACTTGAGCAATACACTTTTATTTCTTGCCTCACCACAGGCAGCATTTAATCAAGTCACTCGACCATTCTGTGCCTCAGTTTCCCACGTCTCTCACAGGAAGACCCTAATAGCAAAATAAATAAATAGACAACACAGATCCCCATATATGAATCAGCTATGATTAAGCTGTTAATCCCTTTGGTATGTTGTCCAGTACCCAGAAGAAGGCTAATGATAGATAGACTCTTGGAAAACCCTGGGACTTGTCAGAAATTTTCCCTGAGTTGCACAGCATCTGCTATGAACTGCCAGCTTCAAGGTATTTCTATCCTCCAGGTAATCCTGTATTTTGTCTTTATTCTCATGTTCAGTTAAGGAAAGGAGTTCTGCATGGCAAAAGTTTTTCCTCCCTCCTTTTGGCATTTGCTCTTGAGAGGATGTTTCAGGTGTTTATTCTGTCATAATTACTTCTCTTTTACTTTATACAAATAATGAGTAAGCAAAGACAGGATTTGCCATCTTGAAGCCAGAAAAACTGTAGGTTTTTCTCGCAGGGCTAAGCCCTCATCTCTCCCAGACAGCCTTTCCTGATCTGGAGATAACAGGAACAAAAGCAGGACCTGAGTGCTTGGACCCAAGAGCTCAGGAGACACCTGTCTCCACATCATGTTCCTTACCCTCCTACTCCAAGCAGAAAGTATCCAGTGACAAGGACTGAAATGAAGAGAGGTTTGCACTGCTGTAACCCCTCTGATGTCTGTCTATAGATAACAAAGGATTTAATTTACCACATTCCAGAAGTGGTCACAGACCCTCCCCAAAAGCTCCACTTTTTAAAGAAATTGGATCGTACTCGAGCACAGAGCCGAAATCCTTTGGATGATTTCCAGCCCAGACCCAAGTGTCATGATTTCAGAAGGACTTTGGTTTTAAAAGGATCCCTATATAGGCCTGGCATAAGTATGCTTCCAAGATAGTGGGGTTTTTTTCCAGAACTTTTGCCACTCAGTACAGATTTGATTTGCCACCTGAATTGCTTAACTCATCTCCCTGTCTTTGCTTCAATGCCTGCCACCCACACAGTACTGCATCAACACACTGCTATCTTTTTAATTAAAAATATTATACCAACTTACATATGTATTTATTTAACCCATGCAAACAGCCTCCTTAATTTAAAAAAGGTAATCTGCAAGTGAAGCTAATCCTGTACTCAACTCTTTGCCAAAGCAGGGCCCAAAGTTTTATATACAAAAGGATTTCAGTGTGACCCATAATTGGCAGAAAAGAGAGATTAAACAACACCATACTTTTCAGTTGGTAACTCTATTGCAGCTGAATACATTAAAGTTGAGGGTTTGGTCATTTTGCTTCATCAGCTTCATCTCGGCTTTAATGACCATGCAGCCAGGGTCACCCTGAGAACAAGGCTTGCATCCTGGAAAGTGTTGAAGGGTGACGGTGGTTAAGGAAACATGGAAATGTTCCTGTTGCCTCGGGGAAGGAATGGTTGGGACTGTTCTCATATATAGTAAATAAGCAGAATGTGATTTCTCGTGCGAGGGATGCTTCTCTTTGTGCAGGGTCGTGTTAGTTTTGACTTGCCCAGCTCAAGCATGTATGAAGTTGATTAAGCTGCACACTACATTTTGGAATGCTCTCAAAGAAAAGAATGAGGAATTCCATGTAGTAAAGTGCTTATCAGAAGTTTTATTTATACTGTTTATACAGGAAGAAAATGTATTGTTTCCTGTAGTTCATTCATAATGATGTTGTTAAATTAATACTAAAAATTCAAGTTTCTTTTCTGGATATTGGTGGTAGCTGGAATAGCCTAGATGCAGATTTTGATCACTGCCCAGATCTGAAGATGCTCTTTCCATAGTGGAAAGGCAACAAGCTCAGCACACTGCAGAGCAGAAAAAGGAAGTACAGGGCTCCCCCGAGTCTTTAGAAATACACTGAGGTTGTTTGCATCCATTAAGATCTTGAACAGTTATTAATTATCCTACTATTCACTGACCTCCATCAGAGATGTTGTATTAGGGTCAGTACAAATGCATACAGAGGTTTGAAAGTTTAATAATGATCCTGAACATAGAAGATTATTTTTCTCTACTTCTTATTCCCACCTTTAAAACGACTCTGACCATGAGGTCTGGGGAGAAAGGGGGGTGGGGTGGGGTGGGCGTGCTGGGATGGGGTTTTTTTTGTTGGTTGTTTTTCTTAGATGTTTCAATGCAGTCTTCAGAAGTATGCTCTGTGACTATTCTTAATCTGTTTATAAATGACATTTTCATCAATGCATTTTCCATCTGCTTCAAATATAAAGCAAGTAACCAGTTACTGTAAATAATCTTAATTCCACTGCAGCATTGTGTTTACATCAAGTAACAGGTCTCCAGCTGTCAGCGTTGACATGTTCAGGGAGATCAGAGCAGGACTGAAGGTGTAAATAAACAGAAAACAGAGGTTTTCAAGAACATCTTGGGCCTAGGATGCTTTACAGATTTGAAAGGCCTCATGATGGTCATTCATGGGCTAGATTCTCTTCCAGGTGAATGCCTAAGCTGAACCTGTCTAGATGCAGACTTCTACTTTCAAGGGATATTGCACAGTTCAAGCCTAGCTGCTAAACACTCACTCAGGCTTGGGCAGGATAAAGACTTCCCAAGCCATTGTAACTCCAGAAGGCATCTAGGGCAGTGTCCCATCTCAGAAAAAAAGCCAGAACCAGACAGTAGAGAGACAAAAAAAGTCTTAAATAATTATGTATAGCTCCCTAGAGAGAGGTGGAATTTCTTTCCAACCTCTCCATAATCAACAGTTACCTGGTCTATAAAAAGACTGCATGAAGCATGGAATAAATAGACAGAGCACAGGCTAGGAGCAAATGCAAAAACTCTCAAAACGATCCACTAGCAGCAACTGTGGGACAGGAAGGAAGAGAAAAAAAGTGCAGAAAAAAATAATGAGGAAAACCTGGGAAGATAAAGGAGCTGAAGAAACGTCAGGGAACCATAATGTATGCCCAGGTCTAAACAGGTATTACATCCTGAAAGAGGATGGTAGAGCAAAGCAACTCTCAGAGCAGGGAAAAGGTAGAGAGGGGTGCTGAGAACACAATGGCACCAAGTTATATCTCACAGAATCACAGAATATTTTGTGCTGGAAGGGACCCACGAGGATCATCAAGTCCAACTCTTAAATGAATCAAACCCACAGCCTTGGTGTTATTAGCATCATGCTCTATTTGGATGATTAAGAGCAGAGGATGATGTGAAGAAGGGTTAAAAACTGAGAGAAGGGGGTTATCTCTTACCTCTTTGTCCCTGCCATCCTTCTGTAACTTGAAAAGATAGGAAATTGTGAAAGTGAAATATTTTATTTATTTTATTTTTTTGGCCTATTAAGTACCAGGAGGCCAGCATCTGGAGCCCAACATGTGAAACACCCCAAAAAACACACTAAACAAAAATATTGGGGCAGAGAAAAGATACTTCTCACCACAAACACTAGAATGGCACTTAATCCAACTAGGAGACAAAAAGTCTCTGCTTTCTGACAGAGATATTTTTGGTAAAACATGTTAATGAAGGACCAAGGAAGTTGAAATGTGATGCAACTGTTTGCAAAATAAAGCTGTGGAAAAAGACACATCAGAAAACATGACATGGTGACCATGAGACACTGCCTCCAGAGAGCATCAGAGCTACGGAAAGGAATTGCCCCAGACTCTTTCTTCCATTTCACAGATAATTACAGGGCTCATCCTAGATTAGTAGCAAAAAATAAACACCTTTTGAAAGTATCAGCTAAAACAATAGCACTGCTGACCAAGAATTAAATACGTAAAAGAGAGCACTAATCCAGCAAAAACAAATCCTGATGGATACACGGGACATGGCATGACATTAACCAGGGCTGACTTATTTCTTCTAGGGTTAGGTTTGAATTCCATTTTGTTATAAGAGATTAGAGCTGAAGAATGCAAAATCTTCCATGGCATCCCAGATATCAAACACATCGACCTCTGTGGCGTGTATGTGCTCCCTGTCAGTCCTGGCTCCTTCGACAAGGCTCAGGACATTGCTCTAAATGCACAGACAGCAACATAAACAGATTCCTTCTATCCGGCCTTTGTAACACTCGGAACAAAGGCCCTGTGCTTCCGAAGTTTACAAGGTTATCCACCTAAATTACTCCTGTGATGAGCATCCCATAGCAGTGTCATGTTCTAGAAGCTCTGGGTGGTGAGGAGGAAGGCCACTGACTGAGAAATCACTTTTTAACAACAGGCAGTTCCCACATGGGTGTAGAAGAAACTGAATAGGTGGGAAAACAGATCTGATGATACGAATTGAACTAAAATTTGAGCACTTGTTCTTTTGTCTGCAAATGCACACCATGGTGGCAGCAGAGGGGAAGATGCTCCTAAGAAGTATTCCTTCTTTTCCCCAAACCAGTTTGGTGCCCTTTGATTAAAAAACCTGTGGGATTCCTGTTTTAGCATGTAAGTTGCTGCCAAAGGAAATGCAATACTCCAGACTGTTGCACGCCCATGCCACAAAAGCTGCTTGTAAATAGCCAGATACTGACACTCACAAGCCATTTTTGATCGTGATGGATCCCCAGAAAGCTAGCGGTGTTGATTTTGCGAACTGCAACCTGAATAGTGCAGAGACTAGACACTGAGGTATGAGCAAGAGGAGACCTTAGAGAAAGATCCATGCTTACTTAAAATTTACAACTGAAGGGGGGGGTGTAGTTTGTTTGTTTGTTTTAATTACATTTGGTAAATTCACAAGCCTTTATTTTGGAATATGGAGTATTACTTGCAGAAGAAAAAGGTTTTTGTCAGTGGTTTGCGAATGCTAGGAAAGATGTTACAGTGACTAAGGCATCAAGCCACGTATATGGAAGACATCAGAAGAGAAAGGATGATGCAACCATCCAAAAATATGCTTTTCAACATGCTTACACACACATGTAATTCCCATACACACAAACAATCATAACAGTGGAGAAAATGCTTTCAGCTACTTGCTTTCCCTCACATTGCTTGCATGACCTTGGCTAAATGACGTAGGCCCAGACCTTCCACAGCCTAAATACCTCTGAGCATGTGGATCCAAATATCTGAAACTCAGCATGCTGTTTACAACATGATCTAATCTCTTCTTTTCCACCTTCAGCCAGGTTTGCTTATGTAAAGTTCAAGGTATTTATCTGAGGGGCAAAATTTGATCCTGATGACGGTATCAAATTAATAGAATACATGTCTTTAAAAGTGCAAAATACACTGGTTATTTATAGAAATTATATTTCACACTATAGAATATGTTACTATAGTTTCCTACATGTTCTCAGTGTAGATTTCCTCAAGGAGTGTTGCACACTATTCTTTCAGAGCTGCTAAACCAAAATTTCTCCATTATAGACCCATCCACAGCAAGTTGCAGAAATCTCAGGTATCTGCCACGGTGCGGTCCCTGCACACAGAGCCTGCTGCAGAGCAGGAAAGATTATCCCATGGGCTGTGCACCTGGTTTGCAGCTATGCCCTGACACAGCTCAAGGCAGCTCAAGTAGCTGTAGTTACACCTGTGAAAAACCTGCTTCTCCATAGCTCACCTTAGCATTTCTCCAAAGTACTGCCGTACTCGGAGCTAGAGAGTGAAGCTGAGGAAGATCTGTGACACGGCAGAAAGCAAAGCAGCCCTCATGCTGCTCTGCTCATGGCAATCCTTGGAGCCTGTGCCAAAGCAAATGCAGCCTGGAGACTTTACACGTGTCCCTGCTGTGGCATCCCCCCCCAGCTGTGTTTTCTTTGGCTCAAGCTCGTGCGGAGCTATGGGCACTCTCCAGTGGCAGATGCACTTACACAGACACAAGTGGATAGAAACTCCAAAGTTTTTGAGCCCTCTTGGGGAGCACAGATTCCTTGTTCATATAGCTATGGATTCCTCGTTCTTGTAGTTATGGGCAAATCCAGGTGCAGGGAGGCTTGAGAGATGCATTGGTATGCCATGGACTTTGAAATCTGCCTCTCCTGGGGTGCTGGCTGCACCTGCCCTCCTTGGAAAAGCCAGATCACACATGCATGCAAGCACAACCCTCCGACCCCTTTACCTCTAAATCTACTGAGGAAGGAATGTTTTAACTTTCATGTAATTTATAAGTGGGAAAATGAAGTTTACCCAAACATAAAACCCCCACACTCATAGACTCGGTCAGGTTATTTAAACTGAAAATCAACCTGGCATGACAGCAGAAGCAACAGCTTTGCAGTGACAGTGCAATTTTCCCTGACATGAAAGTGATAGTATGTTCCATACTTTTCATCTCCTGCATGTTGGTTTTGTTGCCTTATTAGTACTGATACATTTTTTTCCCTCTAGTTTCCTTCTAAATGAGGCAGCTTTTACTGGAGTTTCACTCTACCCTTTGGAGCAACACATGTAACCCATCACAGGAGTGGGCTCGATTCAGACCAGTCACCCACCTCATTGAAGTTAATCTGGCAAAACACAAGCAAAAAAAAAAAGAAGAATATGACCTTCACTCCACAGCTTGTGACAGCTCACTCACTGCTTATTTATTCTGCACTCCTTGCAAAAACACTCCACACATTCAATCACATCTCAAAGAAAGGGGTCAAAAGGCAAGTGTTTTTAAACTGTCTCAGTTAAAGAGTCCCTTCCCATTAAAGCCATGCTGGTTGTGTCAGAGATAAAAGACTGTTTTCTATGAGGACTGACCACTTTGACAAATCAACAATAAATTACTCAGAAATAGGCTCTGGCACATTCATTGCAGGAAAATGAATCTCCTGGCATCTTCCATGATAAGCAGCAAACACTTTGCAATTCTGCGCATGGCTGCGTGAAAAGTGCATGAAATTACTTAAAACTTTGAGTGTTTATTTCATGAGCAATGATACTGCTTCTGGCCTTGTCTCTGCAGTGGATGACCAAAGACAAAGAAGAGCAAGGCAGTGGTATGGGACACTCGTGGGGAAGAAAATCAGTGATGGAAAAAAATTTTAAAAATCTATTATTTTGAGCTTATAAAATGATGATTTTCACTTTTTACTGATGCATGTGGGAGATTTCAGAGTCTGTCAAGCTCAGGCAGGAAGTAAACCGAACAGGTTGGGAAAGATAATTTTCCTGCCAGAAAAGGGGAAAATCCACATTCAGATGTCCATTTACTGAGGTGTTAATTGTTAGGATAAATACGGAATTTTGCCTTGAGAAGCACCTTTCTCTCCAAAACAAGCAATTTACATCTGGTTTGACTTCAGGCTAAAAGTGTCCTAATCCTCATCTGTCACTAGAAGGCTGATTGGCCTCAATGAGAAATTGTGTGTGCTTTACGCCAATTAATCTGAGATACATTCTTTCACTTTTACTCCTTCGCAGGTCCTTTAATACCACAAGCAGTCAGGCCTTGATCCCCTACATCGGGCAAGAAGATCTTTCAAAACTCACTACCCTAACTCTTGTATACTCAAGATTGTACCCAAGCCCCAACCCTGCCTTTTGTCATCTGGCTTCTGCTCCTCCTGTTGCCTGCACCAATTGCACAACCTTACAGTAACCAATGGATTAAATGGAGGAGAAGAATTTCTTCTTCACAGCTGGTGGGTGAGACACTGGGGTGCACATCCCCAAAGGCACAGAGGCTCTGCGTTGCCAGGGAACACAGCAGGCATTAGACATGCCAAGGCTTTCTAGGACTTGGGCCTAAGTACCTTCATGCCCCCCTGTATCAGATTCCACGGGATTCTGACAGTGCCCAGTGATTCATGATGTACAGTTCCCAGGTGTCTTCAAGGAAATATGCAGCAAGGTCTCTGAGGCCTCAGGACACTGTGATAACATGGATCCAAGTTCTTGCGAAAGACAAAATAAGTCAATCAGCTCTATTAAAGTGCTTAACAATGTTCAGCATCTCCAGCAGAGCTCTGGAAGGACCAAAACACTGGAGAATTAAGTTACTTTGTTCTTGTAATTCCACACGGTCTTTTGCAGCCAGAAAACTGTACTTCTCTATTTTGTTATGTATCAAGTAATAGCTTTTCCAGGTCTGTTGTTCAGGGGAAAAAGAAAAGAAAAAAAAAAGGCCAGACATGCAGAGCAAACAAGTATCTGTGGTATTATATTTAGTTTATATTGAGTTTGTTTTCTCATCAGGTGAGAGGATTTCAATACTCCATAAAATGAGATGTTTTTATATTACGCTTCTGCAGGTATTACTTTCCTAAGTTAGGTCAGCTATTTTTCTGTCTAAAAAGTATAATGATCAGAAAAAAAAGAGCAAACAAAGGAATAATCACAATAGTAACTCATTACCATTGAACAACAGGGGAAATTAGCAATGCATATCTTGGCACTTAGCTGAACCAGTCTGCTTTTCCTTACTGATTCTTCCTTTAGGTATCATGTCCAAATATTTCCTTGGAATACGTTCCTAGTGTGTGCAGGAGCTATTTATAATCTTCGACACTTATTTTTGGATTAAGTACATGGAGGTGGCTAGTTGCCATGAGAGCAAAGGGGATTCAATGAACTACAGGAATGTGTATGAAATATTACACTTGGGATAATGCCTTTCCAAGCTGAGCAGCCTGTACAAGCAATCGGGTTGTCAGAAGTGGTGTCAGAGCAGGCCCAGCACAGAAACTGGCTGAGTGGTGCATCAGCATGGCCTCACTCCACTTGTGTCTTCTGCCTGTTTTGGTGAGGCACCCCTCCAGATCCTGTTCCAGGTTTCAGGCCAGTACTAAGGAGCAGCCAAGGAGCAGCTCAGAAGGGCTCCTGTTTATTCAGTACCTGCCCTGATTTTAGACAGTGTGTCCTTTGGCTGAAGTCCGTCCCATCACCAGCCAACTGCCCCTGCAGAGGATAAGAAATGTTTGAGGAGTGTCCTTCCAACACCTCTGTCAGGTGCTGAAATCTCCCAACTTCTCTTACATGTTTGGTTCATAGAAGATAACTCTGGCCTCTATGCCATTTGTTGCAGGCTTGCTGCCTTCTCCTCCAGATATTTTTCCTCTCTGTCTTTCCATCCACCCACACATCTCAGAATTCCTACCCTCTTCCTGAGTTAGCATCAGTGCCTCCTTGCCCCCAGTAGCATTGGCTTGAAGCTGGGGTGACAATCATCCAGCACAGCATTGGAGCTCTGACGTGGGCAGAACCTCCCAGGGACTGACAGCATCAGCCACTCAACTGCCTACAGGATTAGTATACAACTACAACAGCACCTTCCCCCACTAGCAATTCAGACTGAACAGAAGGGAAAACATTCGTTAGCTAATGGTTAGATGCACCAGCTGTGCTACTTACGCTGCTCTGTAGCGGAAGATGGGTAATCATTAATAGCACAACGCTCTGGTAAACTAGTTCATACATAGTTATTCTTCAGTCAATCCTGACTTACTGCAGTCAGTAAACCTCAGTAACATAACTTGGACATTCAGCATGTGCCAGGCAACCCTAGCTTGTGCTGAGAAAGCCTGTGGCATATGTAACATCCAGATGTTACAAAACCCTGGTGAGCCCTTCCCAACTGAAACAGAAAGTGGCAAGATTGCCTTTCCTGATAGCAAATCCTTTCGCTTCCTAAACTTGACACTGGTGATGAGTTAGATATATATATTGCTATGTATTCTCCTGGCCCATTTATAATCACTGCTCTGAACATTCCAGGCTGTTCCAATATGGAGTTTTCACGAGTATTAGGTCTGTTTCTGTTCTACAAACAGTTACCTGCAAGCTGGCACTTAGTGGAAGATTTGGGCCAACCTTAGGACCAAAAGGTAGTTGGTTGTGTGGATGTCACAGAAATATACTGTATCTCATACAAAACAGTCACCATTATTGCAAC
This sequence comes from Manacus vitellinus, assembly GCF_001715985.3. Lineage (NCBI taxonomy): Eukaryota > Metazoa > Chordata > Aves > Passeriformes > Pipridae > Manacus > Manacus vitellinus. Next base: position 5,779,989 of record NW_021940508.1, on the reverse strand, counting down.
AAGATAGCAATAATTCCTAAGTATGAATAAGGTAGACCTGGTTCAATATCACTTTTCTGCCTCTGTATTTATATGTTCAAAGAAAATAATTTTCTTGATGGGGCAACATCACACCAGTGACAGCCTAAACCTCTGGCTGGTCACAACGAAGCCAAGAAGGTTGAAGGGAGGGGTAAGACAAAAGGAGGACTTCCCAGCTACAGGTTCAACTATATAATAAAGTAAAGTACGACAACCTACCCTTGTGGGAGGGTTGCTTTGCAAGAACAACCAGATTGACACTGCAGCAATGCTTTATAGCATTAATTTGTGAGCAAATTAAAAGAACATATAACCCAAAGCTTTCTTATTCAAAATATTTGTATCCAAGCAAATGCCTAGGATGTATGTATCTGACTGAGCTGCAGAGAGCACAACCAGAGCAGAGGAGAGAAAGTGAGATACTAGAAATGAGTGTATGACAAAATTTCTGCATAAGGATGAAACATTCACACTTAAATGGTCACAATAGCAGTGGAAAACTGCTCATCGTATTCCAGCATCTGTGAGGACAACTAACAATGTAAACTGAAGAAAATATACTTGTTTTCAAAGTCTCTTCTGTCATCCCAACAAAAAAAACCCCTGGAATCTGAATCAAAAGCAATAAATTAGGACTGAATACAATATGGATGATTTTATTCCCCCTCCACAGCTCTATGAAAATGTCAGTTTAACAACTGTAAATTCTTGAGGTACATCCTGCCAGCATTCTGCCCACTTCTGTGGGACTACAAGTATGAAAATCTCTGTGGCAATTTCACCCCTTCTTTTGCCCCTTCATCCGTGGGATGGGTATTGCCAATAACCTGCTTGTGGCATCTGCCCTCATGTGCAAGTGGAGCCCCAGGGGAAGGGAGCATCTGCTCAGACCTGTAAGAGATGCTGTGCAGCCCCACAGCAAAGAAACCACCAGGTGGAAAACAATCTCCTCTAGGGTATCTCCTCCCCTGCTCCAAAGCAGTTGCTTGTAGCTGGGAAAAAGAAATGGGAATAACCTCCTACTCCCCATAACTCATTCCATACCAGTGTACCCCAACAGCTCAGCTTTCTACCCAAGCCCCTTTTCACTCCCTAACCCATCCTGATAAACACTGCAATCCTCAAACTGCAGTGGAGGGAAGGAGAGCTCCGCTTTCAGCAGTGTTCACAGCCCATCAGCTTCAGACAAAGACCAAAACTGAACCAAAAGTTCTGCCAACTTTCTGACCCAGCTTGCTTTCTGGCTGTGAGATGTGGCTGGCTCTGCTTCAGAAAGGCTCCAGTGACAAAAATCACAAGGTCTTTCCCACAGTGCCTCTCTTACACCCAGAAGCATCCCAAGTTTCGCAGAAGTTCTCCTTGTCTTTTCCTCACACTCATAGTCTTTTACTGACCTGCCCCACTAGTGCACTGCTGTTCAGGACCAACTGCCAGAAACAAACAGCTGAGAAAAAGTCAATGATTTAATTTCGTCACACGTGAATTTTAATAGTATTCCTGTCTGTAAATGCAATGGAAAGCGATGATATGGAAAGGAGAGATGAAGACCCTCTTACAGAGACTCCAGCCAGAAGTCACCATGCACAAGTAGCTCAGATAATGTGAAGAATATGGTCAAAATAAGGTGAAAAGCAGATGGGCTGTACGAATAAATTTCTTTCCAAAAGGGACACAGAGGTTAAAACGATGTGAGCTTAGCTTTCACCTGCTGCCTAAAGAAGATCACTTTCCATGCCAAGAACAGCCAAGGGCTATGCTTGGGACACCAACCTAGTGAAACAGCCCCTTTTACAGCTCATTCATCAGCTCAGAGAACCAGTACTGTAAGATTTAGCAAGTGCCAATGCTATTGCTGACATTTCTGTGTGGGTGTGGGTGAGAACCAAGCACACAGGACACAGTAAGAGCCAGCAGCTGCGTGTGACTCCAGAAGTGGCTGTTGAGAACTGATCATTTCAGGTGGTAAGCAAAGGTTTTGATGACTTTTGCTGAATGGAGATTTTCCTGTGCATTTTTAATGTTGCCTTTCTTCAGGCAACATTCAGTCTGCAGCGACTCTCATACGTCACACATCTGTTGAGTGAGAAAGTGGATTTATGTGTGAGAGGCAGTACTACCTCTGATCTCAGGAGAGGTTTTTGCATCTCCCCAGGAAAGGTACAGTTGTGTAGGAAGAGCAAATACACCAAGGGAACAACAACACTCACAGGTAGGAAAATAAAGAGTTTCTAACCCCATTGCACTAAATTAGGATTGGGCTCAAATCCATCAATCCAAAGCTAGCTACACATGAGCTGCTAAACTGCGAAAAGGGGCAGATTTTACCAGGCAGCATTGTGTTTTGTGTATTTGAGATGAAGATTTCCAAAATGATTCCCACTGCCCTATCTCTGCAATGGAAACAGAAAAGCTGCTTCTCTGGTCTTTCGTTGTCTCTTCCATACTTTCATGTACTTGCACAAAACATTGCTCTTCCTCCTGAACTACCTTACTGTCTCACTAACTGCTGTTGTGCTGTACAAACCCTTTGGGGCAGACTTAAATGAAATAATTACTAAAACAGCTACCACATTTGAACAGCAACATTGTGCTTGCTGAAATCAGCTCAGAGGAAGACAAACCTAAAAGCAATCTAAGATCCTGTTTTAAAGTTCATCTTGGGCCAAATGCATTAAACCCTAACTGATAGCTTCCTTTACAATCAGTTTAAATTACTTCCTTTGACCTCCTGTTGGCAACTGACATTTCATTCGAAATGATCAAAGTTATGTGAGATTTAACAGAACTTCGTCCCCAGTGGAATTTCGGCGCCCAAGTGAAAAATTGAATTTCTCAGTTGTGCACACACCATCTGACACTGGGACAGAGAGCTTGTTTGGGAGTAGGGGGATAAATCACTCTTAAAACAACACTGTGACCACTGGGTATGCAGGGCCTAAGCCAAAGCGACCTTGGGTGCAAATCAGTTAGGACCAGGGGTGATTCTAGGCCAGGATTACCCAACTGCAAGCTTGAAGAAGCTGGAAAGAAGCATGTATGTGCAATATGCCAGAAACCTCTTGTCCTGAGGTTCAGTGTATGGTCTAGGCACGTAGGCTGGTAGGAGGAGGTCATGCCTGAGTTTGAGCTCACTCTTTGTTGGAAACTTTGCACATACTGACAAACTCCAGTCTGTGCTTCTTGCTCACTGGTCCTGTTACTGCTGAGAAGAAAAACTTTCCTTTTGAACCATAACCATTCTGTGTGTGTCTTCCCTAGGGCAGAGAATAGTTTTCTTTACTATATATAACTTCCTTGTGCATATTTCCAGAGTGAATTTTTTACTGCCAGCAGTTATTTCTTTGAAGGCTGTGCAGGATTTCCTTCCCCCAGAGGAATAAGGCCATAGGTCTGATCAGTCCTGGGTCTACAGCATCGAGCAGGGATTCACTCTATTGAACACTGACAGAATGATCTTTGTATGTTCACCAGAGTTTCCATCATTTCATTAGACTCATGTGCACTCACAGAGGCCATCCTCATGCATTGTTTACTTTAGCACAACGTTGTGGGTTTTCTTTAAAGAAAAAGATTTGAATAAATGGATGGACTTTTTATGTCAGAGAACGTGAATTTTAATGTGAATTTAACTTTTCAAGATCTTAAGGGAATTAAGCAATTTAATCTCATAGCTAGACCATTTACCCAGTTGGGCTGCTTCAAACATGCCTATTTCTGTAACTATTGCATTTTTATGCAGTCATACCCTTCCCACACCCACTCCCCCTTAACTTAAGTTTGAGATGTGAACCTTAATAGATGAGTTACACATGTATTTTAAAAAGAATCTTCAATTTATGTGTTCTGGATATCAGATATGTACATAGGATTGCAACTGCCAATGCAGCAGGAAAGGGAAGCTACCATTCCCCACTCCTCCTGGGGCCATCAAGGGGAGGACAACATGGTTAAGAAGCTGCAAACTGACTGGACAACTGCACTGTGCCATGCGTGTCCTACTCCACAGGGCTGCTGAGTGGTGCTTCAAGGAGATGGATTAGCAAATGACCATCATTTTAAATTGATCATGGAACAATTCAAAAAGTGGAGCCATTCTCTGAGTGGTGCAAAGTTGATGAAAAAACCCTCTGGAGCACCACTTCAGCAGCAGGGCTTCTTCCACCCTAAGATCTCACTTTGTTCACAGCCAACCAACACAGTTGACAGTCCCTGTGTCCCTTGGATGCTCCCGGGGTGGTGCAGCACCATCAAGCTGCATCCAGATCATGGCTCGGGTCAGGCACACATGGACAAGCACTGAGCAGAAAGAGGTCAGGGAACCAAATATGGGTCCAGTGAGAGAAACAGGGTATGCGTGTATGTTCAGGGGAGCTTCACAAAGTGCTGGCTGGTGTAGGAATACAGCCACTGCTGGGGTTGCAGTGGCAAGGAAGACACTTCACACCATTAATCATTGACCATTTTTCCTGATCATCTACAGAAGCAACAATCCCCCTCGTCTACAAAGCTCAGGTAGAATCATGGTGTCCTTTCTGTGGGATTCCCCATGCAGGGTCCCAGAGGATTTCCCTCAGCACCAGCTGTTTTGCTGACCCTGGCCAGCAACTTGTGGCTGTTCAGGCTCAGACTTGAACATGACTAAATCATTGGCAGCAAAAAGAAATTTACTTGCTCAGTAGAAGTATTGAAAGACTTGCTGGGAGTGGGTATTGCTTCCTCACTTAGAAGAAATCATGGCAAAACGCATCAGGAAGGGTGTCTAGGAGGGGGTTCTCAGCAGAGGAGGTGAGAGATCACTCTGACAAACTCCTCCTCTTTTTCAGAGTGCAACAGGCTGTGTTCATTTATTCACTTTTACCGCTAGAAGTGGTCAAGCTACAGCCAGAGAAAGACCTCTTTAAAATGGGAATGTAAAAGTCTTGAACTTCTGTTTTAAGAAGCACCATGAAGTTTAATGACACAGACTCAAGAATGCTTTGAGTTATATGTCAGTAAAATACAAATGTATCCTGTTATTTACTTAATGACTCCTATGTCAGACTGGAGCAGGGATATGAAAGACTGCAGCACCTCAAATAGTCAAAAAAGAGCCAATCTGCACACATTCTCTTCAGCAATGTACTTTAAATACACTTTGTGACATTGCAACTGAAAAGCTTTTAACTTCATCCTGAATGTAATGGGAGTCAAGCTTACTCTTACTTTTCCTTTACTGTCAACAAAGCCATTAGATGGCAGTACATCCCAAATTATTCTTAGCAATGCCACGGTATTCTAGTGGTGCAACAAATAAATATATGTCACCACGTGTTGACAGTGTAATTATGAATATCATAAAGATTTAGCGTGAAACATATGTTCCATCTGTCCAGATAACTGAAAATGGAATGTGAATGAGAAAAAAACCCTGACAAATGAAACAAAAATAACCAGCAAAACGCACAAAGAAAGGAGAGAGAGAACACCAAGTATTTGGCCAACACAGAACAGCCCCAATGTCAGAGATGTTTATTCCTATTGACATAGAGTCTTTGAGAACCAGTTACATATTAGGATACTCGTTGAATAAAGGGATTTTCTAGGAGGTAGGCAAGCAGGAGTAGGTCCTGCCCCACAGCCAGAGTCAGAGCCAGTCTGCATGCAGGCGGCACCTCAGCACCGCTCCCACGGACTCTGATGGGATCACTGCATTGTACATATCTGTGCTTCAGGCACATTTCACCACCAGCTATTTCATTGCAGATTACAAAGATGTTTATTGCATTGTGGGAAGGAAGTATTTGACCAGCAGATTAATACCACAGAGGGCTATGCTATCATAATTCTGTGGGAGGTCACCACAAGTTAAGCAGTCTGCCTTCTTAACCTATCCTTACAAAATGTACAGTGGCATTCATCACGTTTTATGTCCACAAAAATCCCCCAAGGAGAAACTAATCATGGTAAAAATGTTCCCGTCCTGCCAGGCTATGAAAAATCATCACTAAATGTAGATTTCAGAGGGTTTAGGATGCCCAGAATCCATTAAAAAAAAAAAAAAAGAGTGTGTTCCTGGTGCCGTTGACTCTGGGGTCAGTTGCAAAACTATTAATGTCAGAGAGGGAAAGGACATGGGAGAGAGGATTGGGTCTTTCTGCAACTTTCCAACAGGATACACACAGGTATTTCCTTGATGAGCTGTTTTGTCACTCAAAATTGTAGTTTTAATCCATCTGAAATGATTCCTAAGTTTAAGCTGAATTTGCCAAACACTTCATATGTGTTCATATAAAAAAAGAAAAAAATAATAATACTTTAGGCATCAATATTGAAAACACGACCTACTGAAATTAACCAAACTAAAGAAAGAATACTTCTCAGTGGGAGATTGGAGTCCTCATTTCATAAACTTCATCCCTGCTTTTATTAAAAATGCCCTCCTTGTCCCATATCCCAGCTTCAGACTAAGCAGCTATTCACTTCTAAAACCTACTTATAGAGTACCAATTGTTTATCATATCTCTACTTATATTAAACCAAAGGGAGACTGGAAAACTATCTTGTGCCAGCTGACACACCAGTGTCTTATCAACAGACCAGCCACCAGTGAGAGGACGTGACCCAAGGCTTTTACTGTCACTGTGTGATAGCAAAATTTTCAGTACAAGTTGTCCCTTTCAGTTCTTCCCTAGGTGCACAGCAGATAGGCCATGCTCTCACACACACACAAGAATACATCAGTGTGAATATTGCTTAGACATGTTAAATCACAAGGTCTGTACAGTTTGTTATTGTTTTATCATTGATTTAATTGCTATAAGAATGTAGGAATGCATTTCAGACAACATCTAACAACACACTAGCAAACAATGTGTCATATGTACTAGAATCTCTATTATTATAAAGGTATTGGTCATATAAAATACAGTAAGTATTTAATAATGTTCTCCCTTGCTATTATTTCATCAAGACTTTGGAAAGCCCCTCTACTCAGTGTCATTCCATAACCCTTACATACAGAGCTACATTCATCCATATCAGTTGGGACCTTTATCACCATGTCCTTTTATTCAGCCTTTCCTTGCCATTTTTAAGTAACAAATCTGTTTCAAGGATCTCTGAGCAAAAGCTATGTGACAAGCATCTTGAGATGAAATGTAGAAGCCAGGAAAGTCTCCATATTGAACTGGCTTCTTGGGGTAGATGCACTGAAAGCCAGATTCCACAGAGACAAAGCAAAGCGTCTGCTTACACTTTGATCCTTTCATACTTGGAACTGTGCCCTGTTTTAAACTTAACCTCATTAATTAACCTTTGAAGGGGTGAAAACTCTCAGGGACTAAGAAAGAACGCAGGGATTCAGGCACAGAGACTGTGCCAGAGATGCAAGACAAGACCTATGCATGAAACAGACTTTTAAAATAGATAAATAGATTTAAAAAAAAATAAAATTAAAAGAATGATGGTTGGAAGGAACAGCTGATGAGAAGGGGGTTTCTGAATCTTGTGAAACCTCTGAAGTTCAATGTAATTTTTGTGGTGTTGTTTCTGGGCTGTAGAAAGCAGAGAGCTCTCCTTTGAGCTCTTGTGAAGAGAACTGCAGTGACTAATGCCTTACAGGAGGGGAACAGACCTCACTGCAAGAGGCCCCCCCAAGAGATGCTCTCAGCATCCCACCCGGCAGTTCCAAACTGAGCTCCATCCTGCAGAAGGATTAGCACCAAAGGATACTGGAAGGTTTCCCCCCAACACCCGACCTTATGTTACACCCCCACACGGCCAGGACAAAGAAGGATTGTATGCCTGGCTGCTGCTGAATCACAGGGTTGAAATCCAGTCTTGTTTGTTGTCCCATGGGTTCTGTATGCCAGGCATAACCTGGAACTCCACAGTAGCAGGCCAGAATGTAAAAAATTTGGTAAAGCAAACACTGCAAGATCAGACTTATTTTTATGTCTTAAGCCATCTCCAAACAAACAGCAATAGCAGGAAGCCGGAGGGATTTGCATTTCCCATGCTAGATTCCCTCCTCTTCTTCCAGCACAGCATTTTACATGTGAGGATGACAGACCTTAACCCCTGTGCCAGTCCTGGGTGGAGCAGCAACAAGAGCACACATTTTCCCAGCAGACTCCTGAAACATCCACATCAACTGAAATGTTACTGGCTAAAAATCTGGGAGCCCAGTGCACAGAAAGGAAGAACCACCATTTGTTTTTTACCCAAACAGGAATACATTTAACTCTGAGATTGAAGGTAATCTGGATGGGCAGTTTGTCGCTGCTCTACCTGCAGCCCATATAGCCTTAAGCCCTTATGGTATCAATGATGAACTCACCCTGTCAACACAGTCTTCTTGTAGCAACACCACCAAGAGCCATATTCATGTTTGGGTTTGTGACAACAGCTGCTCAAACAGTACAAGTGGTAAAACTGCTTGCTGGAGAAATAATTGGTTTTCCTTTACTCTTCACCATACAAGGGAGACAACCCTGCCTGCCCTCCTTCTGTTTGTTACCCTACACAAATGCACACAGGATGGATAACAAACAGGAGGACCTGGAGGCCACTGTACAACAGGAAAGCCATGATGTTGTCAGAGAAATGTGATGGGATGACTTGGAGTGCTGGGATGGATGGTTACAAGCTCTCCAGAAGGAACGAGTCAGGAAGAAGAGGTAGTGAGGTGGCTCTGTACACTGGGGATTGTTTTCACTGTATACAGCTCAAGGATAGTGAAGATAAGGTTGAGTGCCCATGGGTAGGAATTAGGGGAAGGTTGACAAGGCAGATATCCTGGTGAGAGTTTATTGTGGGCCACCCAACCAGGATGAAGAGCCAGATCAAGTATTCTTTAAGCAACTGGCAGATGTTTCACTATTGCTAGCCCTTTTTCTTGTGGGAGACCTTAACTTGCTGGATGTCTCCTGGAAACTCAACACGACAGAGAGGAAGAAGTCTAGGAGTTTACTGGAGTGTATGGAAGAGAATTTCCTATCACAGCTGATAAGTGAGCCTGCCAGGGAGGGTACCATTCTGGACCTGCTGTTTACAAACAGAGAAGGGTTGATGGGTGATGTGGTGGTAAAAGTTATTGTGAGCACAGAGACCATGAAATGACAATTTTTGATTCTTGCTGAAGTATGAAGGGGATCTACAAAACCTCTACCTTGGACTTCCAGAGCGTTGACTTGGGCCTGTTCAGGACACCAATTTGGAGAGTTTTATGGGAAACAGTCTCTAATAACAAAGGGGTTCAGGAAGGCTGGACATCCTTAAAGAAAGAACTCCTAAAGTTGCAGGAGCAGGCTGTCCCTATGTGCTGAAAGATGAGCCATCAGGGAAGAAGACCGGCCTGGCTGGGCAGGGAGATTTTGCAGAAACTCAGGGAAAAAAAGAAGGTTTATGAACTTTGGAAAAAGGGACAGGCAACTCAGGAAGAGTACAACGCTGTCATTAGGTCACATAGGAAGAAAATTAGTCAAAAGCTCAACTAGAACTCAATCTGGCATCTGCTGTATAAGATTACATTACCAACAAAAGGAGGGCCAAGGAAAATCTCCATTTTTTTTGGACATGGAGGGACAACATTGTGATTAAGGATGAGGAAAAGGTTGAGGTACTTAATGCTTTCTTTGTATCAGTCTTTAATAGAAAGACTAGCTATCCTCAGGGCAATCAGTCTTTTGAGCTGGTAGACAGAGACGTGTAATCCAGAAGGAAGTAGTCAGCAACCTTCCTTGCCACTTAGGCAATCACAAGCCTATGGGACTGGGTGGGATTCATCCAAGGGTATGAGAGCAGTTGGTGCAACTAATGCCAGGACAAGAGGACACAGACTTTAGCTGTGCCAAAGGAGATTCAGGTTGGACATCAGGAGGAATTTTTTCTCAGAAAGGATTGTTAAACATTGGAATGGACTGTGCAGGCAGGTGGTGGAGTTGCCATCCTTGGAGGTGTTCGAGAAAGGACTAGACATGGCACTTAGTGCCGTGGTCTATTTGACACGGTGGTGTTCAGGCAAAGGTTGGACTTGATGGTCTCAGAGGTCTTTTCCAAACTAATTGATACTGTGATTCTGTAAACTGCCTTCTCCTCAGTCCTGCCCTCCAGGAATTGTGTGTTTCCAAAACAATCCCAGGATGTCGTTCCCACTTCACAACCCTGTGCACGAGACGTAGCCAGTTGGTTCATTTTCTGATCTACTGATATCCACTGCAGAGCAGGAGGGAAGTCAGAGCTTATGCTGCAAAAGTAGGAACATGTTTCATACTCTTCCTAGCTACAGCTTTGCCCCATGACTCCTCTCGAATCAGGCAACAGGGTCCAGCTCTCTTTCAGAAAAAAGGCAGTGCTGAGACCTGCCACAGAGCCTTGACATCTTGAAAATGCTGATACTGGTAGAGAGGCCAAGGATGCTTGATTTTGGCACCTTCCCTGATCAAGTACTGCCAAGAATGCTTCTAAGGACTTTCTGCTGGCAATTAAAGCTGTTAATTCACACTGAGGAACTACCTGTGGAAATATGGTATAAAACCCATCTTTTCCTGAAAGTAAATCTCCAGTCTAGCAAGGGTCTTCTTGGCAAAAGCAGATACTGTTGACATATAGGGAATGAAGCCAGGCTTGGAATGAAGCACTTTTTTTAATTATTATTAAGTAATAATAGTAGCATTTCAAGTATTTTCATTCACTCAAAAAGTTTTAAGCTTAACACACACTGCTCAGGTTTCTGAGATATCTATGTGTGGCCACTCAGGACAAAGTCAGACCTTATGAACAGTGTTGACATGGATCCCTGTAATACCATGTGCCAGGTGACAGTTTACAGTACCAAGACAAAGGGCATGAGTTGTTTTAGTTGTTAGTGAGCTTGTTCCTGACCTTGCCTAATATTTTTGAAACAAGATGAAACTCACTTTTTCCCTTGCATTGAAGGCAACAGCGATTATATGTTCCCTTATTTATTGCCAGGAAGTATCTGAATAACAAGTATGTAGAAACTATGCGTGAAAAAGCAAATACAGCATTAATAGCTATCAGCTTATTACTTGAGAATGGACAATAGGATATCCAGTCACAATACCTTCCAATAATAACATAAACCTGAGGTCAAGATTTTTGGATCTCAGCTATATTGGCATTTGTTCCTACAAGGGAGAGGGGAAAAAAAAAGTTAAGCGAGGTTCCCACAGACCTTAAAAAGCAGAAACATCTGTTGCTGTTATGAACAGTTCGGATGCTGAGTTCAGCAAGAGAAAGTCCAGCAGCTAGGCTAGGTCTCTGCTTACCACCACATTCCTCTGTGCTCAATGGGAAATGATCAGAGACAGTTTCAAGGGACATATCAATAATTCAAAACAGCCAAAACTAGCATAAACAAGTAAGAATTAGCGCTCTCTTCTTTCTTCTGCCAGCAAGACTGGAAGATGTTACTGATGCCTTAAATGTGCAGTCTCAAGCATTGTTGTCGGAGTTGTTCCCAGCTGATGAGTTGCTCCACATTGTGCATTTGTTTCATTTTGTTAACAAACAAGTTTGAGCTGAAACACTGAGCAGAAATTCCGAAGAAGTGAGTCTTATTCTCAGCAACACAATCTTCTGTGGTGTTGGGGGAAATGGCAAGTTCTCATGGATTCAGTTGTTCTCTTTGAGAAATTAATCCCCATTTCAGTGATCCATTGTTTGCTCCTTTCCCAGTAGTTCTTCATGCTTTGGGTTTGTGATTTTTTAGCTTATATATTAAACATATTTTCTAACATTAGCTGACACGCAGATGTCAGACGTTGTTTTGTCAGTGTATTGATTTAAACTGTGCTCCATAATACTCCTTCTATCGTAACCTATTTTCTAAGCAAAACCTTTTGGCAAAACAGCTCTCAGCAATTGCCCAGCAAGTAGCATGGATAAATATTCCCGAAGAAATTCCTGCTTCTACTTGGAAAACATCAAACTGCATCCAGGCTGTAGCAATCATGAGTGCAGAAGGAAAATGTTGATGACTTGGCATTTTGTACTGCCTAATCTCCTAAATATTGCATGTGGAAACCTCACAGAAGTAAAGTCCTGTCAAAGGAAAGAACCTCTGTATGCCAGATTTGCATCTAAAAACAGATTCCCAAATACAGCACCTTATTTTGCTTTACATTCTTGTACGAAAAAACCTTCCAGTGCTATGCAGAGCTCAAAAGCAAAGGGAAATGAAACAAGACCTCTGGACTTGAAGGAGTGAATCTTGGCCCTGCTTTCTCCTCAGTCATGTGCTGGCATCATCTTGGAGTTCTGCCTCCTTGCAACTAGCAGCTCAAGGACACCCTAGCCCAATTTTCAGGAAGAAGGAACCAAGGAGTCTGGAAAAGGCAGGGATTAAAGAAGCACAGTCTTTGGAGTGTGGATTTGTTCCTTAAAAATATACTGGGCTGTAAGCAGACAGATTTTTTGTTTTATTAACACATTGAATGAATGGACTTAAAGATAAGAATACAATGACCTGCAGTTTAGACTCATGCAATAGTATTTATGAAGACATGGGGTTAAAGACAAATATGACAAGAAATAGCACTACCAGATGTGCAGTTTGACACATATTTCTTTTGGCAGAAATGACATTGTAAGAAACACCCCCTTCTTCCCTCACCCCTCTTTTTATTTCCTAACTCTAGCTCACACACATCACAACATGCAGCAGCTGGTGTGGTATAACACAGGACAAGTATATCTAAGGGCATCAGAGATCAGAAACAAGGAAGCAACAGAAGGCAAGGGCTGGCTCAGGCACTGCTGCTGAAAATCCAAGTTCATAAAAATTGGATGGGGCTTCACTTTTAGGTCTTCTTCAGAAAGAAACTTCCGTGTTATACTGACTCTGAGGCAATTTAAAGAAAACATGTCCTGTTCCTGCCTGCAGACATCATCCCCTAAGAGCATCATCTCTTGCAGGACCCTCCACCTCTGCCTCATCCAAACCTGAGGAACAGAGGGTATGTTCACTTTTGCAGAACAGCTGCAAAGAGAGCAACTCCAAGAGAGCCCACCTACGCTCCTGTGCTCAGCACTGTTTGACAACTCTGTCTTTGCACAGCTTCGAAAGCAAGTGAAGACTTACAGTCTCTGCCAAGTGGTCTGGAGGCACTTATGTTCACACAGCTTGAGGCTAGCCGTCTCTGAAGCAGATTGGCATGTTGATTTCAGAACAGTTGCTCTCCTTTGGGAAACATACGGTGTTCCCCTTGCCCTCTACCAACTGGTTGCAGTAGTTGGAGTGGGAAGAGGAAGAGGGATAGAAAGGAGGATCACTTAAGCCCCTGAATTGATGTCGGAGGTGTGTTGTAGCCCACCAGTGTGATGTTTGTACTGTAAGGTTACATATTATTACATATTACTAGGGTTATTAGGGTTACACATTGCATGCATGTCCATCAGTATTGAGTCAGCAATGTGTCCTGGCAGCCAAGGGGGGCAACCATGTCCAGGGGGGCATCAGGCACAGTATCACTGGCTGGTTGAGGAAAGGGATTGCCCTGCTCTGCTTTGCACTGGTATGGCCTTACCTCAAGTCCAGTGTGCACTTTTGGACATCACAATATAAAAAAGATATAAAGTTATTAAGAGAACATCTAAAGGAGGACTACAAGGATGATGAGGGACCTGGATGGGAAGCTGTGTGAGGAGTGGCTGAGGCCACATGATTTCTTCATCCTGGAGAAGAGGAGGCTGAGGGGAGACCTCATTGCAGTCTACAACCTCCTTGTGAGGGGAAGAGGAGGGGCAGGCACTGATCTCTCTGGTGAATGGTGACAGAACCTGAGGGAATGGCATGAAGCTGTGTCAGGGGAGGTTTAGGCTGGATGTTAGGAAAGGTTCTTCTCCCAGAGGGAGGCTGGGCACTGGAACAGACTCCCCAGGTAAGCGATCACAGCACCAAGACTGACAGAGTTCAAGAAGCGTTTGGACAATGGTCTCAGGCACATGGTTCTTGGGGAATCCTGTGCAAGGCCAGGACAGCCCCATAATAATCAACCTAAACTTCCTCTGACACAGCTTCATGTTCTGAATGTAACATTTTCTTTACACATATGTACCAATCCTGGAACAGAGTCAACTGAGAAATGAGAGGCCACTGCTTGGAGATCTCAGCCCAATATCAACACAAAGTTGCCAGGAAACAGGTCTATTCTAGGATAAAACTTCAACTGGAGACCAAAGTGGAAAGCAAAGCTCTCCTGCCCTTTCCCCAACTCCCATTGCACCAAGGAGCCATGCCTTGTCCAAAATTAGCAACACATAGAGTCAGAAATCCTGGGTAAGTTAGGAGTCTTTACTTGATGTGATATAGATATACTGACAGTGGCCTGTTTTGAGGTGGTCTCTGCAGTCTGATCAATACAGAAAGGCAATCCTTTGCCTTTCAGTGGGGAACGGAGACATGGAGGTGTAGGGTACTTCCACCTCGTTGTTCCTTAATACATGGACAACTGTCACATTTGCAGGCTACTATAGCCTCCTTATGGGTACAAGTGAACAGGGAGAACTTTGTCAAACAAGAGGAGGAAAAAAAAAGGAACAAAATAAAAAAGGAAAGAAAACAGAAGAAGCAAAAGCAAACAAACACAATGGAAGTGGCATCTTAACTGTTTGTGAGTTGGTCATATGAGAATCATTGCAGTCCAGCTGTTAAAACGAAGGCTGCAGATTAACCAGCTATAGATCTAAGAGATGGAACTTAAGGAGCTTCTCAGTACTGCATCACTCAGTGCTGCCAACTTTCATATTTTCTTGCCAGGCTTACCAATTTAGTGTTTCTCAAAGTCCCACCTCCTGAAGGCAAGCAATTTGAAATGAGAAGGATGAATCGCCCTAAAATATTCCATCTGTTTTAGTTTCAGAGAGATATTGTGATCTGAGCTCTACCACATGGGACCTCTCTTAAAAAAGTATTTTTTTTTTTCCTTTGGGAAATGCTGACTTGTTAAAATTTAAACCCATCACAGAACTCTAACAGTTTTGACCAAAGTTCTCAGATCCAGACTAGAATCATTTGTCATCAGATAAAAGGGATTCCGAAAGAAGGTAACTTGGAAAAATTGCTTTGAGGTATGCATCTATGGGTACATGTTTACACAACCAATAAGGCCAAGATCTACCAGGATATGTTGTTTACTTGAGTTCATCAGAAAAGGCAAAGGAAGAACTCTAACCTGTTCATCTTTCTGGGCTGAGGTTATTTTTCTATCTCAGGCTTTGTGGAAGTCTGAAGCTAGCAGATATTATTTACTAAGAGTTGGACTTGATGATTTTTGTGGGTCCCTTCCAACTCAGCATATTCTATGTTTTCTGTGATTCTGTGATTTTTGAACAGAGCATAACACACTGGGGCTGTGGTTGGAACTCAACAGGAGAGAAATAAAGTTATCATGGGCACCTTTACATAACTAGTTTCAGTTTAAAAACCACTTCTATAATTTCCCTCCTTGACTTCCTCTAAAGTTCTGCCAAAATTTGTTGTTTCTGGGAAGTGCCAAAGCATTTTGCAGGCAAACTTCCTGACATAAGAATTGCACTCCATTTTTAATTCCTCTCATTTCAATATAGATGATTCCCACTTGATCTAGATGTCTTTCTTTAGCTAATTTTTTCCTGTACGAAAATGCATATCTCGGCTTTCTCTGTCAGAACAAAGGTCACTGGAAAAGAGGTGGAAAAATTGAAAAAAAAAAAAAAGAAAAAAAGTCTTCACAGAAATTGTTCACCTTCCATCATTTAACACACACAGCCTTGCCAAGCCAGAAAATGACCAAAGATTAGAAGATGGGCAGAAGATGGAAAAGGGATATTCATTCCTCATTTTGGGCTATATTTTCTAACACCAGTATGATTCAGTAGTCTAATCCTTGCTGGTTAGCAGAATCACTCAGAGCAGTAGTGTTGCAGGAATGTGTTGAAACATCATTCTTTAAAGTTTTATAATTTGTCAAATAATGGAGAGAGAGATGTTTCTGTAGTAGAAATTAGTATTGGGCATCCCATTCTTGAACAGACTGTAATTAATGTTTGTGTGGTGGTTGGGATCTCAGATATAGAAGTGGTCATTTTGGTGGAAAAAATTCCCTGATAAGTCCCGGCTTGCCAAAAAAGTTCTCGACCAAAACCGAGACTACCTGTGAACACCACTGGGAGAGCACACACTCCCACACAGCAGTTGTGAGCAGCAGTCAGCACTTTTATAGCACTGGTCTCCAGACCACTTATAGGACACAAGTACTCTAGCATCGACTTGAATAGCATCAGCATTATTCTGCCATCGAGTATTGCTTAGAAAACCCATATAAAAACCATGATGTAATGACTGGAATATAAACTGACATTTGAAATTTTTGTGAGCAGTTAAAGTGGAATGAAAGAAAATAAGAATTGCCTTGGGTTTGTTTTTTTTTATTTGCTGAAAGGATTCGGACAAAAAAGGTGGCTCTCACAAGTTCAGCATCTATTTAGTGTAGAGTCATGCCTTTTTGGCCAACTGAAACAATAATGCTGTATTTGTGCTGAACAGCCATGAGAAAGCCTCAGAGAATGGAAAGTGCTGGTACAAAGGAATTGGGCAGACACAGCAAGGAATACTTGGCTACAGAAAGTCTAAGGAGTTTTTATGGATGTGGAAAGAAAGGAGCCAAAAATAAAGTAGACATGCACTCACAATTTTATAGAATCAGTACAGAAAATGCTCATCTCCCACCGCCCCAAAAAAGGGAACTTTTCTGGGGACTGGCATGAAGATCTCCAGAAGATCTTTATTCACTGAACGAACTTCAAGCATACAACACACATATAGTTGCAACTCCACAGTCAGTCATACAAGTCCTTTAAATCTACAGCACCTAAAATAAACCAGTCTACTTAAAAATAAGCCATTATACCCCTGAGACACTGCCAAAGTCATACAGCTGCCATGGGAGTGCTCTTGCCTTGCAAGCAAAACAGATATCATTTCATTTTCGTGCATTTGATTTTTACATGAAAATAGCTTCTACACATACACATGCAGAACTCTGAACAGTTTTGTATTGATTTCTTGTCTTAAACAAATTTGTTCTGTACTCACTCAGCAGAATGGCTACTGTACTTTTCCCAGTTATTATGAAAGCTTTCAACATCAGCTATGTTCATCCATAACATACGCTATGCAGGCTGTCACTGATAAATCAGACATTAGAATCAAACATTTTACCCACATAAATGTGGCAATTACTGCCATGGAGATGGCATATATAGTGAAGGAGACAGATGCCACTCATTACACACACTTCTTTTCACAGCACTTCATTATTGTTTTGTATGCTGCAGAGAAGTTTGGCAACATTTCCCAGTCAATGTGGTTTGCCCATGCCCAAAAACTGGGAGAAATTTGTTATTGCAGATTATCTCATTATGTAGATCTGTAACCTCAGAACAAAAATAACTCTTAGGCTAGAACTGCTACTTCATATGGGAAAGATTTCTCAATACAAATCCATTACGATTTTCCCTTCTCGCTCCCCGGGCTTCGTTCTTATCTCAGGCACTAAAGCTTGCCCCATGCCCAAACTACAGAGCAGTTCCAAAAGATGGAATCAAAACCGACTCACTCCTGACTGCAAGTCAATCTTTGACTCTGTCTCCCAACACAAACGGGTGCAGACATCATTTAAGAAGTTATACTATGAACAACCACCTTAACCTTGACAGGCTCTTCCCTTTTATGGCTGGATCAAATCACTCCAAGAACTTTCCTTCTGCAATTGGTTGTGCTTGTAATGGCTATCAAATCAACTTCAAAGTGCTCAACAGTGACTACAAGTCAATCTTTGATGTTATCTCCCAAAACAAATTAATAACAATAATATTGAAAAAAACCCAACAACTATTGGAGGGGGAATAGCAAAGTCTGGCTTTTGGCAGTGTAGAATCCAACTGCCTGACTCCTACAGCTACATATATATAATTTATCATCACAATCACTTGATGAAGCAATGAATTATTGGTGTTTTTCTTTGGAGGTGTAAATTAGAAAAAATGATTACATGATGCCATACAAAGATGCTTTGGCAAAGACAGGTATTGAATATACTTAAAGCCCTTATGCAGGATCATAAAATTATTTCTGAAGAAGGAAAAACCTTGTGAAGACTCAACACATCCCACTGAGTTTTTGAGAACTTCTTGGATTTCAAAGTATCAAGAAAAATTCTTAAGAATCCAGATTATGGTACACAGGAGAGTTGCTTTGCATTTGAATACACTTAAGATCTAAGATACTACTTTTGGAGGAGGTATTGAAGAGTAGAGGTATTTAACACAAAGGGAGTTGTCCATAGGCAGGGGACAGAAGAAAAGTTACACCTTTTCATGGAGAAGCCACATTGCAAAGG
Organism: Manacus vitellinus; assembly: GCF_001715985.3. Taxonomy (NCBI): domain Eukaryota; kingdom Metazoa; phylum Chordata; class Aves; order Passeriformes; family Pipridae; genus Manacus; species Manacus vitellinus. Next base: position 5,761,585 of record NW_021940508.1, on the reverse strand, counting down.
GCTGAAAATTTTACATCATATAAAGGAAAGACACTTCACTTCCCCCATCAGTTTTGCAGGTTTCTTCTTTTTTCTTGTATGCTTTTCATGGTAATTCAGGTTTAAATTAGACATCAGGCTTTTTGTTTGCTTCTTAATTGAAAAACAAAACTATCAGAATAGTACTCTCATGCTTTTTTAATTACAAAGTGGTGAAAGATCTTGTGAAAAACAAAGTGGGAACTTTGTGTCTCTGGAAGCTCCTGTTCTGCCATTCAAGGTGCTCATATCTTAAGTTCAGGTTCCCCACTGAGTGAACAAGAGTACGGGACGGCGTGGTCAGGGAGCACCCCTGATATCTTGAAGGCAAAGGTTCACTTTCAGTCAAGCCTATCTGAAAAAGAGTAAACACCCCTTTGCATATTGTGCATAGTAAGCCACAGGCATCAGTGGCTGGAGATGCTTCAAATCCATGACACAGCCCACGGAAAGGCCTCCGACAGCAACCCTCACAGTCATTCATATGGATATTCAGAGTATCCTTCAGGTGGATGAGAAAACTACCAGTGTCCAGCTCTTAGTGAGAAAGTTTGCAGTGAAATACTCCCTGTCCTTCCGAAGCACTGTACAGGCTGGATGATTTGTCACCACATCCTGACACACAGGAAGCAGCTCGCATGAAAATGACAGTTTCCACAGCTCTCTCTTTCACTCATGAACAGACACATCTGTACACTGCTGGTTAACTCGAGGTCGATGCCTCTATGTTCCAGATGTGCATTTAGAAACACAGCCCGACCTGCCAGCCCTGGCTCTATAAGTGTTTGATACAGAGTCTTTTGGAAGCTGTTTATTGTGCTTGTGAAAGCATGAGAAGACAGTGTGGGAACTACTCAGAAACTCAGATTTATTACAGCTTGATATCCCCCAGTCAGAGAGTATCCTCTAGTAAACACACATGTTCCTCTCTTACGTTCACCAAGGCCTCCTACACAAGCAGAAATAAAGGCAGAACATCCCAATCTGCTTTCTACTGAAGCCACAATATGTGTTACCACAAATAAAACCTCTAGTTGAATTCTCTGTCATGATTTCCTCAAAAGAATTACAGCAACACCAAGAAAAAAGCATGGATCATTAAATTCCACACATTTATGCACAACCTACAAGACCATCTCGCTCCCTTTCTGGGAGACAAGCTCTGATGAAGGCTAATATTATCCTCCAGAAACCACATTCTTTTTCATCCTCATCAACCACACTCTACAGAAACAGAACACACGTTTAAAAAAAAAAAAGAAATAAATAAAGAAAAGAAGACCATCACAGTCACTCATATCATCCATCTACTAGTTCAACGAATGACCCAAGATCAACCTCCTGAAAGAGCCACACAAATGCACACAAAATGCTCCCCCGGCAAAAATGTGCTTGAAATGAAAACATGTGGTGGAAGAGTCATTAAACCTGAATAAACTGACCCAGAGTTCAATAAACAAGCTTTAAGACATTGATGATAAGAAGTGAAAACATCCAGTACAAACATGAATATCACTGCACAGCAAGAACCCTGAGCTACATGCACTCAACTCCCCAGCACACAGAAACAGAGCAACTGTTCTTCCAAATATTTGCTGTTTATTCCCACTTATCTCTTGTTCAGGTACAACACACTTATGTCATAGAGATAGTCTGACACATTCATTTAGTGTTTGGCATGTTTCTGATTGCAAAGATTTTGATTACAGACCTACACTGCTGCTCTCCAATCTAGGCCTCTGATTAACTCATGTTGGTATTAATCAGAACTGTAGATCCTTAAGTAGAGACCAAATATAGTTCATTTCCAATTCTTATCTCCTGAGGAAACACAAATTTTTATAGCATCTGCTTCCTAGGTCTAACAGTTGTGATCATGTTGAGGTTCAGGCTCTTAATGCCAGGAGAGGCAACAGGACACAAGACCACCAAACCACAACTAGTGGCAGAGCTAAGGCAGAGCATTTCCAGGGAAACCTGGGTGCCAGGAGTCCCCATTCAGGCTCCTGGTGGTACGTTTATAACCATTCACCCTTCTGCTTGTCCTTTGTCATACATTGCTCCTCACACACTTATTTTTCTTTATCTTTGGGAGGGAAAGAGGTCCTGAAGGGTGAGCTGCAAGAATCAGCAATGTTTCTGCTCAAAAACACGAGCCCGAGTTGAACAACATAGCAGGCATTTACACCTGCTGCCATTAATCTGCAACTACAAAAATTAGGTGTGGGTGGTGTCTTGCACAGTTTAGCTCATTCCTGAGCAATGTTTCCAATTCATTTAACAAATTGCCTGTTGCAGTCGTTCAGTAAGGCTTGTAGTCACAGGGAGAGCGGAGAAACATCAGTTCAGACTCCGCTTTGTGGGTTTTCACAGTGGGGCTGTACCTGTGACCTAGAAGAGTGAGAGGGAGGAGGATAGAGAATGCCATGCCCGATCGGGCATGGGTCAGTGCAGCATCTCATGGCCAGACAGTAATGCTGGTAGAGTTTGGCTGTCTTGATGTTTCCTCAAGTGACTTGATATAGTAACTTCCCTAAAGCCAAGGTTGTGTACTGAACTTCCAACTGAACTCTCATTGCTTTCGTACTTACTTTTGAGGACCTTTAATGCTTCCATTTCCTTATTTACATTTAGATCAGGTAAGCAGCTCTGTGTCTGACTCCTCACAGAGCGCGTGATGGGCTGTATGCCCTGCAGAGCCCAGCCCAGCATCAGCTGCCACCTCTCTCCAATCTCACTTTCTGTCTTACGCCTCGTAAGGAAATCCAGTGATTTCCTTCCTCTTTTTCTTCCTTCTCCTCCCTCCAGGTGCATATTTTTGTGTCGTGTTTTATCTCTTTCCTGGACTCTACCCATCAGCACCAGTTGTCCTGTAAATTGAGATAGCCCTGTAGCATCGCACTACCTGGAAAAAGCAGGGAGGGCCCTAAGATCTCACCTTGCTCCCTAGCTGATTCACATCACTGAAGAGACTGGGATCCACTTTTTTTCTCCTCTTTCTTGTAGTAACAGCACCACCTTTTGGCTCCCGGCACAATGCTGTGATTTCACATCGGCAGCTGAGCGATGTCTCTGCAGAGCTTTGACATATTCCCAAACAAGACCTTCTGTGCCTTAACTGTGCTCATGTTTCATTTGCAGTACTGTTGCCTGGAGAGAAGAGGATCCCACAAGCCACTGAATTGAGAAGTCATCCCCTCACCCAACCACACATCACCTGAGTATTTCTTCTCCTAACTCAATGGCTTTTCAGATAAGATAAAGGTTAGCAGAGAATTCCATCTCCACCCAGCTCTGCACTCAGCATTCAGCAAAGCAGGCAGTAGCATAGCTCACAACACACAGTCATTTTCAGCTCTGAACATGCATAAACATACCAACCCTTTGACCCTTCCCTAATTGGCCTCCAAACATGAAGTAATCAAACGCAAAGCAACGGTGCTCATAAACCTAGCTCTTGGAAGCAATCAAGACCCAGTCATTTGTCTGGGGCTGGTGGTGCAGCTAGGAGAAAAACAGAAACTGGGGAGTTTTTTCGGGCAAGGCAGTATGAATCTAACACATGAGAAGAGAAATGACAACACATAAATATTTAAAAGCTCTATCTCAATGTTCAGTCATGCTTGAAAAAGGCCTGAAACCTTGGGTGTTCACCTCCTTTATTGGTGACATCAGTCCTACAGCTACAACACAAAAATAGACATGGTTTAGAGCAACTACTGTAACACAGACTTCATTAATCCACAATATTTGCCTTTCCCTTCCAGCTCTGATAAATCAATCTGACTTTATTGATATGATTCCCACCAGCTTGGCTCTGATACTTCTGCCTGCCTCTGGGGTTAGCAACAGCAGCAGAGGTGAGGCTCTACGAATCAGGGACAAAGCAGAACAAATGCATCTCTTTATTGGTGCAAACTCAATCCAGTTCTGGAAAGAAAAGTGTTTTGTTCAGAATTCAGCAGAATTTGATTTTTTGGGAGGGATTAACCTTTCTTTTACCATCCCTGGTAAATCCCCTTTGAGAATGTCTGTAACACCAGAACTAAACCACTTCTTAAAGGTCAGTAAATAAATGAACCTGCAGATGTCTGAAGATGCAGAGCAGATTACTACTGTCCCTGAAGTCTGAGGTTAAAAACAATTACAGGTTGACTCATATTTCCTTGAAATATGACTGTATGTCTTGACCTCTACAGCAGTAGAAAAAGGACTAGTCAGGTATACTCAAAGATGCATCCACAAGTGGCTACATTCTAATTAACAAGGTGTTCCAGTAATTTTGAAATTATATCTAGCATTTTAAATCAAATTAACAGTCATTTGCAACACCTTTCAAAATCTAAGCATAACTAGGCAACAGCTTTCTTTAACTACTTCTCATTCACCTGTAAATGACCTTAATATCCATTATTGTGTGTTACTTTTTACTTACAAAGGCCAGAAACCTAGCTCTACTGGAGTTACACTAAGGATGAAACACCAGGGGACGCAGACACCATCACAAATTGATGTCTCCCTTGCCTTCCCTGCCCTCCTTGACTCAGATGCTGTCAATATCAAAAAAACTGGTTTAAAAGTAGGGAAAACGTCTCATACAGTTTTATCTTTCTCAGTTCAGTCCTTCAGGGTTTTTTTAGGGTCACAGTTGGGCTAATCAGCAGACATCTCTGGAATGAAAACTTGGCTGAAATGAGCATATTAGCCTTGCTGTCACTGTATCTAATCTGCATCCGAATGAAAAACAAATATCCAAAGTCTGGAACAATGTTTATCTGTTAAAACAATCTAGATGAGCACAACGTGGGAAGGAAATAGCGAAGAGTTCAGGTATACACAACAAAGTTGAACACAGGTTTTGAGACAGTTTTTTACAGTCTCTCCTGCCCACACATAGCTGTACCTAGACAGGACATCTCAAAATATCCAGCATTGCTCAACAGCTGCTTCTGAAGAAATGAACAGAGCTTTTGCAAACGCCATTGCTAACTGCAGTCAAAAGTTTTCCTTTTACTTCATTTACAGCCCGAACCCAAACTCATCAAGTTCACAGAAAGAGTCTCATTGACTGCTTTAGGTTTTCATATGGATGCAAGCCCTAGTTTTCAAATGGCTCAGAAAAGAGGAGTAAAGCAACTTGTCCTTCATTTAGGCACCTGATTACGTGTTTGAGTCTTGATTACAGAATCACAGAATGGTTTGGGTTGGAAGAGACCCTAAAGATCATCTCGTTCCAACCTCCCTGACATGGGCAGGGACACCTTCCACTAGACCAGGTTGATCACAGCCCCATCCAACCTGACCTTGAACACTTCCAGGGACGGGGCATTCACAGCTTCTTGACAAACAGCCTCATCGAGGTTTGTCTTGACAAACACAAGCTTTGTTGGACTTCAGACCACATGGTTTTTCCTGGTGCACGTGTAATGCACTTGATAATCTCTTGTGCTGACTGACCTCTCAGTTGGTGCAGCTGGAGCTTGCAGAGACCATCCAGCCCCAAAGTTATTTAACATATATTATCCTCTTAATTTATTGAACAGAGTTCACTTAAAGCAGCCCTAAAATACTGATTGTTCTAATTCACCCACAGTAGGTGTGAGGCTAACGAAACAACCCACTTCAAATGCCCTGGAGGTACCTTTGATAAGACATCTGCCAGCACACAGTCATCAGTAGTTTATACTCAACCTAGTGCAGTGAGAAGTGCAACGTGACTATGAGAAAGGAAAGAGATCACTAAACGGAAACTGAAAACCACCAAGGATAATAAGGAAACCGGCATGAAAATACTCATATGTAGACTAATGATCCACTAGGAGCAGAGAACTCCCTTAGCAATAAGTAGTGTAAATTTACATTCTTCTTTAATTTTATATTAAGCTGTTGTTTTAGCAGTAGAGAAAGAAAAAAAAAGATCTTCCCATATGACACTGGAAGTGTGAGTCTCCTAATAAACAAATTGGGTTATGAATGTTGACAGTGATCTTCCTGGCCCCTACCCCAGCACTGCTAGCTCTGGTGAAGCTGCTGAGGGGTTGGACACCACCAGGAGAAATACAGCGAGTGAGTAATAGCTTGGCACATTTTGACACAGCATTTCCTCTAATTTTTTTTCTTAAAACCAGTCCTTTGATTTCCCTTGAAAGCCCATCCAAGTCCTCCTGTCACAGACCAGCTCACACACACAGCAGAGGGAGCCAAGCCACCAGAAAACTGAGAAATTGGGTATAACACAGTCAATTCACAGCCCTAAATCTCTTATTATTCACTACTGAAGTTCAACTCAGTAGGTGAGGTCCTCTCTTCCATCCCAAACACCTCCTGAATACACAGCTGATGATCAGCAGCGCATATGCGGTGCTTCTGACTGCATCTCTCTGACTTTCATTTTTCAGAGATCTTTTTCTAAAGGATTTTTTTCCCTACAATTTCCCTTTTACTGGCATGTTTTGTTCTATGTGTCAAATATAAATCCTGGTATTTTAAGGCACTGCAGAAACATTCAAAACTTTTCCTTTCTGTGTTCGCTCTAATCCAGCTCCAAATTCCCATTACCTGCCAGCAAGCTGTGGAACTCTCTTGTGAACCTGTCCTCACTTGGTGCTGACACTGACCCTATCCTAGCCTTGGCCAAACCAATCAGAGAAGAGAATTTCACACCAGAAACCCACAATTACTTCTCACAGTAACTACATTGCTTCCACCTATGAGGCACTAGTACTCATGGGGCCGATTTGTAGATGATTTGTAGATGATTTATAGAACAGTCTTACTACTGCTGCACTGAGTTGCAGAATAATCTTGCAGCAGAGAAAAACTGGACAATGAATTAGTGTTTAATTAAAGACAGGTAACTATGAAGCAGTAGACATGGTGGGGAAAAAATCCCATGAGAAAAAATTCTGCCTCAGATGGCCAAGCTTATTCCCTAGCTGAATATCCTGTATGAGAATTGCCAGTCCAAAGGCCACCCTACAGCAGGACATCACCTTTGTGACTTGCTACTTTGGGGCCTCAGAATCAACATTTTTCAGCATAAAGAAATAACATTTATTCACTCTATGTCAAATCAAATTGATTTTGTATCAGAATAGTTCCGGATGATGAACTTTTTTTTTGCTAGTATGAGAAAAGACATCCTGCCTTTTGCACTTCCATCTCTTAAATTTGAGTCCACAGAGAATCATAGAATTACAGTATCATAGAAAAGTTTAGGTTGAAAGGAACATTTAAAGGTCATGATCAGGGCCATTTCCAACTCCATTGCATCGAACAGAGCCCCATCCATCATGACCTTCATGGGGCATCTACCACCTCTGAGCAACCTGTTCCATTTGGTGTTTCACCACCCTCATAGTAAAAAATTTCTTCCTTATAATAATCTGAATCTACCCTCTTTTAGTTTAAAACCATCATACCTTGTCCTATCACAACAGACCCTGTTAAAAAATCTGTTCCTGTGTTTCTTATTAAATATTAATAATTGAAAGGTCACAATAAGTTCTTCCTAGAGCCTTCTCTTCTCCAGGCTGAACAATCCCAAATCACTCAGCCTATTCTCAGAAGAGAGGTGCTCCAGCCCCCTAATCATCTTTGTGGCCTCTGCTGGACTTGCTCTAACAGGTATGGACCTTCCTGTGCTGGGGATCCCAGAGCTGGATGTAGTGCTCCGGGAGTCTCTCCAGAGCAGAGCAGAGGGGCAGAATCCCCTCCCTCACCTGCTGCCCACCCTGCTTTGGATGCAGCCCAGGACAGGATTGGTTTCTGGGCTGTGAGTGCACATGGCCGGGTCATGTCCAGCCTCTCACCCACCAGCACCCCAAGTCCTTCTCAGCAGGGCTGCTCTTGATCTGTTCATCCCCCAGCCTGTGTTGGTACCGGGGGTTGGCCTGACCCAGGTGGAGCACCTTACCCTTTTCCTTGCTGAAACTTATGATTTTCCCATGGGCCCACTCCTTCGGCTTGTCCAGGTCCCTCTGGATGGCATCCTGTCCTTCAGATGTGTCAACAGCATCTCTCTGCTTGGTGTCATTTGCAAACTTTTCTGAGGGTGCACTCGATCCCACTGTCTTTGTCACTGATGAATAGTCCTGGTCTCAGTACAGACCCCTAAGGGATACCACTCATCACTGATCTCTATCCGGATATTTAGCCATTGACCATTACCCTCTGGATGCAATCAACTAGACAATTTCTTATCCACCAAATAGCTCATCCATCAAATCCTTCTCTCTCGAATTTGGAGAGAAGGATATTGTCAGGGTGCACATCAGAGGCTTTACAGAAGTCCAGATAAATGACATCTGTAACCCTTTCCTTGTCCACTGATGCAGTCACCTCATCACAGAAGGCCACTGGGTTGATCTGGCAGAACTTGCCCCTGGTGAAGCCATGCTAGTTGTCTCAAATCACCTCCCAGTTCTCCATGTACCTTAGCAGATCTTCTAGGGGACCTGTACTGTGATCTTCCAGGCACAGAGGAGAGGCTGGCAGGTTGGTAGCTCCCAAGCTATCCCTTTCTATCCTTCTTAAAATGCTTGCCATAAGCATGAAATACGGAGTTTTAAACAATAAGGAGTTTTAGTCATTCTTCAGCTCTAAAATACAATTCAGGGAGTAAACAATGTGGTCTTGATGTAGCAGGGAAGAAACAACAGGACTTCCACAATTTATGGGCAAGGGAACTGAATCACAGAAACAGTGCAATATTTTCCTGATAAACGTTAGTGTTGCCCTTAGATGTCCTGAATTTGAACTCACTTTGCTATAAATATAACAACAATGCCCAACAATCCTATTAGAGGACAGAAGTACTTAGACTCTCAAGTCCCCAAAATAGCCCAGTAATTGTAGCCATCTGCTTTAAAAGACCAATATTTTTAGATTTAGACAGCTCTCGGAGATCGTACCCAAATGTGTCCAGTAGGTGTTATATTTGCCCACCCTTACTTTCTTTACTACAGGTTAATGAGAATAGCAAGAAGGCATTTTCCTTGGAAAGTCAGAGATATCACTGCTTTCCTGTTTTGGAGAGGAAACTATGGCATGTGCAGAAATAATGTGTTTGACCAGCAATCCCTCTAGGCTGAACAGGAATGCTCAGAATTAATTTCATCCCTTATTATTTCTGGATTGGACCAAAGACCTGGACAGGCAGGTCCAGATTTTGCTTTAAGTCCAGTTCTGCAGGGTTTGGCACTCTGAAATAAGGGCTGTCCTCTATGACCTTGTCCTTTCCATTTCTACATATCCTCAGCCACATTAAGTCTCAGCAAACCCTCTTGGTACCTTCTCCTGTACTGCTGAGATATGAGACATACAGACCACCCATGGACACTTCTGGTGAAAAATTTCTTACCTCATTCCCTTGCTACACAGCAAACCAGAAAGTACTGAAAAACAAACTTCTGCAGAGGGAAGTTAGCAGCCATGGCTGCTGGCATTGGAGTGAAACCAGCCAAAGATGGTTTCCTGTCTGGCAAGTATGCCATTTCTGCATTGCACAAACCTCTGGAGCAGGACTTCAAGCACCTACCTCCAGCCCCAGCCAACATAAAATCAACATTATGTCTTACTGTGGGAAAGTGTAAGACATTTTATTGATTTTCTGATTCTTTTATATTAATAAAATTAATAAAAATTGTCCCCTTTGTCCCAGTACAGGGAACTTCCACTTGACAGGAGAGCAAGTTTAAGGAAACACATACTTCTCCAGGTGCAGTTTAGAGCCAAATCTGGCATTAGCCCTCAAAAAGTTTCTACACTGGGAGACTGCACATTGGCTGGAGGTGCCGGAGCTCCAGCCAGACATGAGCCTACCTTTGCCAGTTTGGCAGATGTGATTGTAAGCTTGCTGCTCCCTGATCGCAAGGGAGAAGACAAGTGGACATGCTAATGAACACCCACACGCAGAAGAACTTCTCACAGGTTTTCCACGAGGCTTGCAGGTGGCACGAAGCCCAGATACAAAATTAAATTGGTACCAGCCTCAGAGCTGCAGCTGCCTGTGCGATGCCAGGGGAGCTGAACCCATCTGCTTCTCGTGGGCGGCTGGGGCCAGAGCTGTGGGCTTGGCTGCCACGTGGACTGTGCCTATGCACAGGTGCCACAGATGTTCCTCCTCTCAGTCCCTGGCCTGCTTTGAACAGCTATGGAAACTTCACCTAGATGCTGTGAATGGCGCAAATGAGGCCAAGTGACCCTAAAAAGGGCATTTTACCTCTACCATCCTTTCTGTTGAAGGCAGAAAAGTCATCCTTGACCGAGTGAGCTGCAAACTACAACCACACATCTAAAATTTCCACTCACGCACCTTCATGACATTGAAGCAGAACTAGCAGCAGTGTTGCTTTCATGTGAAACAAAACCAGCTGTCTCCAGCTCCCCACAGCTGTCCCCAGCTTCTCTACAAAGATATGGCATCAGAAGCAAAAATTTCATTTGGCATTCCCCAAAACCTGAAATTATTTTTGTTGATAAAGACTACTTGACTAAAATTAACTCCCTCTTCCATGAACCCACACTAGCCACAAGCGATCAGTGAAGGCTAATCAGCAAATATAATTTTGACAGATTTAGGTAGTTTCTCTGGTCAAGAACTATCCCTAAACACAATGTTCTATTCCCAAAACAATTTTTCAACTTCAAATAATTAGAGCCTGTTGTTACTCCTTTCTTCTCGTGCAGAGACAACTTGCAGCTGTTTGCAAACAGCTGATAAGAATTTTTGGTCGCCTGTCTAATAGCACAGTATTGAGCCTGCCTCCAAACTGAAGGAATTTATGCTACAGTGTGAATGTCAAAAATGCAATATCAAATTATCTATCGGGAAATACTTCTGTGAAGGGATGAGCCGTGTCTGAAGGCCTCACACAGTCACACTGGAACTCAGTTTCCCAGGGTGGGATGCAGCCCCCCGAGTCCTGTTGCCCAGACTCCAAGAAACATCCTCAGTTTCTGAATGAACCTACTTTCTCATAAGCAGCCCTTTCTTTCAGAGCGCTTTTTCTCTCAGTAACAGCCATTAAGTGAAAGCATGGGCCCTGAGTCAGGAAAATGGGATCATCTCACTTTCAGATGATCATTGCCTTTTCAACCCGCCAGCAGCAACAAAGCAAGATAAGAGGCACTTGAAGAAGTCCAGGTAAACTACAGTGCTTCATTTCAGCACCTCATTCAGCCAGATAAACTCCTGACAGCTGCACAGATGAAGGTCTTAATCAGACAACACTGATCTTTGATTACACCACACAGTAACAGTGGAAAGGAACTGCTCAGCCCACTGTGCCCAAAGGGATCTGTTACTGTAGCTGGTCAGAGAAAATAGCTTTATCGTCAGTCAGACAGGGCTGAACTACAAGGTGAAGAAAAGCTCAAGCATCAACAATCACATTTAAATCAAAACCATACATACTCTGAGAAGACTTCGAGGTGAGGTCTGAGGTTTTTCACAAAGTTATAAATAGAAAAGATTAATGCACTGGGCTTTGGGGACCTTTCAATATATATATTTACAGAAGCAGGACAAAACCAGGGTGACTGATTTCATTGTGCTTCAAAGCAGGGACTTTTTCAGGATTAAGCTTTTCAACAAGCAAGTAATGTCTGAAAGGCTTGTCACAGAGTCCAAGAATTTCAATATTTATTTTCTCCCAGACTTGAAAGGGTGATTTTTTGTGGTTTTTGAAACAGTAACTTGAGGTTTGACTGCATACACAACTCCAGCAAAGCTGGAAAATGGATGGGAACTTTACTGGTTTGAGGGCTGCCTCAGGGGATGACTCACAGCTCTGCTGGGTGACTTCTGGCCGGAGGTGATGTGCCCAGTCATGAGGAATAATAAATTAACCCTCTGTTGAAATTATGCAATACCTGTATTCTAGGAGGCTTCACAGTCTCCCTCTGAATTATCTCCTGCAAAACCTCAATTTTAAAACAATTTTCTGAGTGCTCAGGCCTTTGTTTCCTTTTCCTCTCTGCAGAACAGCTCTATGTTTCCACTGAAAAAGCACAAAACAGCCCTTTCCTGAGAATTAGCCTGGGAAAATCTTTGGTAACAGCTTCCTGCACTGAGGTCCATGCATCTCCTATAGGTTTTGCTTTATCAGCTTTAAAACAGTGAGATACTACTCAGGTTTTCAGGTTTTTGTTACTGCTTCCATGGCCACTTGACCTCAGCACATGTAAACATCACACTTTTACCCTTTATCATCTCCTGAACTCTTCCTTTAACTCCTTGTCCTTTCCTCCTTCATCCCAAAACAGCTAAAAGGCTCTGGAGACTTCAAAACTTCCCCCACCTCACCCTTCCCTTCTTCCATGGTATCTTTCACATCTAAGTCCCCAGCACATCTAGATGGGCAGCATAGCAATGGAGATGCCGCATGGCAAAGCCACGGGTTTCTCAGGATTGAACTGAAGAACACCCTCAGTGAGCACCCAATCTCCATCTCTTTTGAAAGCTGGAAAGGTGTTTTGGAGGCTTATGCTTCAAAAAAAAAGGAACCTCTTGTCTCCCTTCTTCCGTTTACAGACTATATGAAGGTGTCACAAACATAAAGGCTGAGTTTGGAAACTTGTTGCACAGCCACTATATCTGTCTGTGCCAAGTCTGGGCATCTTACCATGAAAATCAAGCTGTTTTCTGTATCTTGTTCATTCCCCTTTTTTAAAAATAAACCCTTTTATGTAAGCGTGACTGATCATTATTATGACCTGGCTAATACAAGGAAGGAAATTGGTTAAATTAATTTTACCATGCAGAGGAAAAAACAGAGTCTTTTAAAGCAGTTTTCAAAGTGCTTTTTACTCTGACAGTGCCTTTGCTGCCACGGATCAAACTGTTGAACAGGGTGTTCACAGTCATGAGGTCATCTTCTTCAAACATGGGGTCAAATATGGACTGTGTGTAATTTCATGTCCTCTTTGAGGAAACCTGAATATCAGGCTTTTCAGGCCACCCCAGTGAGCAAACACATGAAATCCTGCCAAAAGCTGTCATCTGCAGTTCCCCCATCCTGGGGCACAATACAGATTTTTTTTTTTTTTTTTTGCAGATATCTGAGCAATCCTGCAATGCAAAATGCTGAGTTTTAAAAAGGTAGGAGGTAGTACACAAACATGTTGTCTCCCAAAACAGGATAAAAATAGAGAAAGTGAAAAAAAAGTAAATAAAAAGAGAGAATGAGAAAAGGGAGGAAGGAAGGAAGGAAGAAAAAAGGGGGGGAAGAAAAGAAGAAATCAAACAGTCTCTCTAGTGAAGTCTTGACTGGGAGCTCATGAAACTGCAATGCAGACAGTAAGACACCACTGAGAGTTCCTGTGATTATTTTGCTTTCCTGTGGGCCAGAAACTTACACTGACACACAGTGGGTGGCAAAAGCCACAGCAGAGGGGGAATCCACTTCTCTGAGCAAGTGGCAGTGATTGGCACCACCCCTCTGGGCAGAAGAGGGGTGGCACCTTTTAGTGCATCTTCAATCCAATGCCCATTATCCCAGAAATCAGGATGGGGATTTGAGGGCTCTGCAAGCCAAGCTAACAGCAGAGGAGGAGGAGATGTTGCAAGAGGGGTACATTTCTATCTGTGCTGCTGTGGTCATATGGGTGACCCACTGGAGCAGCTTTTTGAGGGTATGCAGTAATGTTTTAAGTCAAGGGGAAAGGATAGCATTGAATTGATCAACGTGTTAAATTGAGTAATTGGGTTTGTTACACTGAGATAACAAACGAGAAGATGGTGTATCCCACCCCCTGCTCATGCACACTTGCTGCAATGCCATGAGCCTGGCTCAGTTCCCAGCTCTATGGGCCAGAGATAAGAACTTAGGGAAGGGGTACAAGTATTTATCTAAAGATTATGTCCTTCCCTGGGTGGCCTCTCCTTCAATCTTTGTCCTCTGCTGCAGTGGTTTGAAAAAAAGGAGTAACTTCCATGTAGCTTTTGTACGATAAGTATCAAAGGAATAAAGGAAAAAGAAAATATTACCTATTGGGGATTTCCACTGAGAAGCTGTGGTTAGGCTAAAACTCCATGACACAGTGGAGACTAGAAAGGATCAACATTAAGTAAAGACTGAGTATTCAGCACACTATTTAGCAATTTAATCATGAGCAGAGTTTCTGACCCCTCAACAAGAAGTGGCTACTTCTCTAATCTCTGTAGGAGGGAGAGAGGCAAATATATTGATTCCCATAAGGAGTCCTTGGAGTTTTTTGCTTTTCTTTTTCCTTCATTTTCCCAGGTGTTGCATTTTCAGACTCTTAGAGAACAGAGTTTACTGGTCTTAACTGAGCCCAGCTTTCCCCACAGTCCTGTTCATACATATGCTTCATTAGCTGGAAGTACATAAAGATTGTCAACAATCTAAGACTTCTAAACATTATCCTTTCAAAAGGACACCTATTCCCCATCACTAACATTATTCTACACTCATCTCTTTATGTAAAGGCAAGAATTCCTCATAATTCAGTGTTAAACAACCAGAGAAGCATTGTAAAAATGGATTGTAGAGAGGTCTCCTGTTCTCCTTTTTCTACCAGAGATTACCGTGTTGTGGAAACATCAATTAAGGCCAAAGCAAAGAGACATGAAGATAGATTTTAATGGTGCTGGGTATTGGCTGAAGCATATTTTAAACATGTAGCTTACAGTTGTTCCATTTCCTCTGTTTCAGTAAATACAAGAATCTGTATAGCCCATAATTACATAGACAAGTTTTGATGACTGCTTCCTCCTTTGCAAAAAGTTTGCCTCAGTTTTGTTTTTGAAGAGACTCTCTCATCAGCTGATTTTCTGTGCCAACATGCATTAAATAGACTAACCAGACATCCTCAGAGACAGAACAGGCTTGGTCTAGGTTTATTTTTGTGAACATGTGTCATCATTTCTGGATTTCTGAAGTTTACTACAGTTACCCGTTCAAGTGTCTTGCAAATTATGCAAATTAGGAATGAGTCATACTGACAGAGCTAGCACAAAAACAATTAGGTGACAATTCAGAGCTATGATAACTAGTCTGCATGTTGGTACCTCCCATGTGGAATTTAGCCACACTGCCAAACAGTAGTGTCCCTGTCAAAAGTGAAATGGGTTCAGAAGAAAACCTATTCTTGTAGGATTTAATGTAGTTATTTGTATTTAATGGATAGCTCTTAAATATGTCATCTGAATCAAAGAGTCCTTGATTTACAGCCACAGGAAAATGTGCTGATCCAGCTATCCCAGAGAACACAGTGACTTTGATCCTCCATTCCAGTAACATTTCTGTCAAATACTCCTCGACTCACACTGAGAATTTTCTTCTGTCACTGTCACAGAATCACAGAATGGGTCAGGTTGGAAGGGACCACAGTGGGTGGATCTGGTGCAACCTCTCTGCTCAAGCTGGGTCATCCTAGAACACATTGCACAGGATTGCATCCAGACGGTTCTTGAATATCTCCAGTGAGGGAGACCCCACAACCCCTCTGGACAATCTATTCCAGTGCAGAGTCACCCACACAGAAAAGAAGCTCCTCCTCACTTTCAGGTGGAACTTGCTGTGCATCAGTTTCTGCCCGTTGCCTCTTGTCCTATTGCTCAGCATCACTGAGCAGAGCCTGGGTTTGTCCTCCCTTCAAATACTTACAGACATGGATGAGGTTCCCTCTCAATCATCTCTACTCAAGGCTCAACAGGCCCAGCTCCCTCAGCCTTTCCTCATAAGAGAGGTTCTCCAGTCCCTTGATGACCTTTGCAGCCCTTCGCTGGACCCACTACAGGAGCTCCATGTCTCTCTTGTACTGAGGAGCCCAGAACTGGACACAGCACTTCAGATGTGGCCTCTCCAGGGCTGAGCACAGGGGCAAGATCAACTCCCTCGACCTGCTGGCAATGCTCTTTCTAATGTACCCCACAATTCCATTGGCCCTCTTGGCCACAACAGCATGCCGCTGGCTCAGGGACAACTTGTTTTCTACCAGGACCCCCAGGTCCTTCTCTGCAGAGCTGCTTTCCAGCAGATCAGCCCCCAGCCTGTACTGGTTCTTGGGGTTATTCTTCCCTACATGCAGGATCCTGCACTTGCCTTTGTTGAACTTCAGACAATTCTTTTCTACCCAAGAAGAAGAACCATCTCTCCAGCCTCTCAAGGTCCTTCCAAAGGGCTTCACAGCCCTCTGGAGTATTGGCCACTCCTCCCAGTTTTGTGTCATCAGTGAAATTGCTGAGGGGGCATCTGCTCCTTCATCCTAGTTGCTAAGCAGTAAGCTAAACAATACTGGGCCCAGTATTGAACTTTGAGGAACACCACTAGTGACAGGCCTAGAACTAGACCCTGTGCCACCGACTATGACCCTCTGATATCCACACTCACTGTCCACTCATCCAGTCTCCACTTCCTGAGTTTGCCTATGAGGATGCTGTGAGAGATCGTGTCAAAGGCTGACGCTGGGTGTGACCATCCACTGGTTGTTGCTAGGCAGCCAGATGCATCCATGACCTGGAATGACCTTAGTATATTGAGAACAAGCCAAAAAAAGTTGTTGGCAGGCATGGAAGAGCAGCCAGAGACATCCATACATCCATGACCTGGAATGACCTTAGTATATTGAGAACAAGCCAAGAAAAGTTGTTGGTAGGCATGGAAGAGCATCCATGCATCCATGACCTGGAATGACCTTAGTATATTGAGAACAAGCCAAGAAAAGTTGTTGGTAGGCATGGAAGAGCATCCATGCATCCATGACCTGGAATGACCTTAGTATATTGAGAACAAGCCAAGAAAAGTTGTTGGTAGGCATGGAAGAGCATCCATGCATCCATGACCTGGAATGACCTTAGCTATTAAGAGAACAAGCACAAGAAAAGTGCTGGTCGAGCGCACAGCATTTCTTCAGCAGCAGGCTGCCTTGAGCACTCCCACCAAAGAGGTCTGCTCTTCAAAATGCCTTAGCAACAAACTCCTGGTGTGCATAGGAGAGGGAAATGGTGAAAAACTAATAACAGGTAAAACCCACCGTTTTATGCCACAACTGCAATGCCTCTAAGTTCTGCTTTTATGAAAACTGCCCTTTTCCTCACTCCACGAACAATACTCCATGTTACACTCTTGAGAGAAGTCTGTAACCACCAGCGTCTCTGTATCATTGGAGGTCACTGAACAGGCTCCATTTCCTGGCTGCCAACAGCTTGCTTTCTTAGCTTGCAATTTTTTTTCCCCATTCACACAGAAACCAGGTTTACAGCTTGTTGGATTTGTAGGATCCTGTTCTGTTGAGTCAATACAAAAAAATAACTGAAAAAAAAATGAAATAGAATCATAGCATGGTTTGGGTTGGAAGGGACCTTAAAGGTCATCTTGTTCTAAATCTCTTGCCTTGGGCAGGGACAACTTTCACTCAACCAGGTCACTCAAAGCCCCATCCAACCTGGCCTTGAAAAGTTCCGGGGATAGGGCACCCACAGCTTCTCTGGGCAACCTGTTCCAGAGCCTCACCACATTCAGAGTAAAGAATTTGTTCCTAAAACCTAACCTAATCTGACTTCTTCTCTGTCAGTTTAAAGCAATCCCCCCTTGTCGTGTCACTACATGCTTTTGTAAAAAGTCCCTCTCCATGTTTCTTGTAGCCCCCTTAGGTATCAGAAGGAGCTATAAGGTCTCCCCAGAGCCTTCTCTTCTCCAGGCAGAAGAAACCCCACTCTCTCAGTCTGTCCTCATAGGAGAGGTGGTGCAGCCCTGTGATTGTTTTGTGACTTCTTCTGTGCTTGTTCCAACAGGTCCATATCCTTATTATGATTGGGGCCCCAGAACTGGATGCAGCACTCCAGGTGGGGTCACATTAGATTTAATATCAGGGTTAAGGATATTTACAGTCTTTCTCTAGTAATGAACCCTGCAAACATACTAATAAAAGAGATGTAATACTGTGGCTTCAGTGCTAGAGGGGAAGCTGTGACAGGTTTTCAGTTTACAGTACACTTTGCCTATGCATCTGTGAAAGAATGGGATCTTCCTTTAAACTCTTATAAGCATCAAATGAAATGCATAATTTTGGTGTTTGCTGTAATCATGTCTCTCTCACAATTCCAACCATTCTATAAGTTATCTGTAAATTAATAGTGTAATTTGATCACACATTAATGAAGTCAATAACACTGTCAATTCGGTATCATGCACCAATAACCCTCACCTCAAATATCTTACAACCTAGGATAACTAGATCGAAAAATAGCTAAAAAAATAATAATAATAAAAAAAAGAAGAACAGTATGGTTACTGTTTACCAAGTCTGCTTCAATGTTATTTTTTTCTTTAATTTAGGGATGTGGTCGGTTGGTAGGACATCATTTAGAAGGAAGGGACAAACTCGTTTCAAACCCAGAAGCATTACAACTTTAAAAAAAAAGGAAACAAGGGAAAACTGGGGACAGGAAGAAGATCAGAAACAGGCATTACAAAGAATAGCATGGATAGAGTTGCCAGTACAAGATTCTGTACATTGCTTATTGTACATAATTTGTTATTTGGGGCATAAATTCATAAAGATTCTCCCTCATCCACTGCAACCATACCCAGAACTGCAATGAGTCATTGACCGATAGCTCTCATGACTCTGATTTCACACGTATGATACAAAGAATTTTCTAACTGAGGCTTTAAAAAGCCTGACAAGGTATTTTACTTGTTGCTTTTGCAGATGATGTAATTTTCTGAGTTTGGTAATTGCTGAGATACCACAAAGAAAGGTGGTTTTCATAGTGGTTCAGCCCTGAGCCAAAACTGAAAGATGACGTTATTTTCTTTGACTAAGCATCCAAACTTCTGTGAGTTTCTCTGGTCTAGAGCCTTCCGGGGTTTTAGACTTGACACAATCACTGCCAAATTTATTGGTCAAATGTGCAGTTCTGTGAGACTGTGAATTCCTGGGCTGGAGACCCAGATGCCACCACTGCTGGATATACCATGACTTCTGCCTGGTGTGGTTGTGGTCTCTGCTGGACAGTGGGAACCTGAAGCTCAGGGTGCAATGATTGCACTGACAGTCCTGAGGCCAGCTGGTCCCAAAATCTGTGCCCCTGCATGACTTCCTAGGTCACATACCATAATAGAAAGCACATAGTCACCACATGAGGAACACACGCCATGGAGTCAGCAAGGACACCTCAGCAACCACACGGTAAACAAGGATGCCTGGGGTAGCAGAACCAGATAGCCACTCTACCCCCAGCAAGAGGGCAACCCCACCGGTGAGGTGCAAAACACTGGCTCCTGAGGTGCCCTTTCAGGGTGTGAAGGGGGTGTTTTCTGGGGTACCCTGCTCCCAGTGTCCCACAGAGGGGGCCGATAGCTTTCTTGTCCTCTGTGCCATGCTCAGTGGGACCCTGTAACACTATTGGCATGGGACATCATACCCTGCATCTGCTCCCTGGTGCACATCCTGGGTCACCGGTTCCTCTGGGCACTCTGATATTCTGGTGAGCACTTCAGAGCACCTTCATCTGACACCCCAGCCAGCAGCACTGCGGTTCAGACAGGAAAAGTACCCATAGCACATTACAAGCTTATCACTGCACAGGATCTTGACTAATTTCTCAGGGTTCTGCGGCCTCCATGTTGCAAAACTGTCCCCAGCCTCCCCTAGAGCTGCAAGGAAGTGGTCAGCAGCTGATGACTGTCCAGGTAGGCTTCTCCACCTCTCATCCTTTCCCCAATCCTGCTGGAGGTCATCTGTCACCTCCTCAGCACAGCATTGCCCTCCCCTCTCCCTGCCCACCACCATGCTCTGCCATAACTGCAGACACAGCCTGGTCAGTCCAGCCATCCCCTGCCAGACTCCTGACAGCACCTGACAATTAGTTTGCCTTATGTTAAAACAAAAATAAAAGACAAAATGAAGAAACAAATGAAAAAAAACCCAAGAAAATCCCTAAAAAACCCAAACAAGCAAACAAAAAACAACAGAAACAAAAAACCACCAACCCTGACTTCCTGTGTCTTTGCAGATTGAGAGTTTCTTCTAGATTCTAGCAGCCTGTGTGCACCTTCCCCCAGTTCCACATCGTTGCCCACCACAGGATGATGAAACAGGCAGGAAGGATGGCATCATGACCACAAAATATGGTGCAAATCAAGATGCTGTCACGTGAAGTCAGCTCCTACACCTGTGCCTGTGGGATACAACCCCCACCCTTCCTCACCATGACCCACTCTCTTTCCTCCCTCTGGGTATCTGTGCTCCTCCACTTCTCTCCTGCACAAGTGGAGCAGGTAGGGATGGTGACAGCCTTGCTGAGGGGCACAGGACACACACACACACCAGACTGACAAGGGAGGCATGGAGCAGCTGACACTCGGACTTTCCCACAGCACGTAGAGTCCAGAGTACAGAAATAGGTTGTAAAGTGCCGAAAACACTTTGTTGTTAAGTGCAACCCCCCTTTTTCTTGTTTCCCTTATTTACTTCTCTTTTATACTCCTTGGAGTCAGCCAGTGCATCTGCAGAAAGGTCACTGGTGAGGAAGAACAAGGTGTCCTCATCCTTGAAAGAAGACTTCTTATTTTTCACTTTTTTGTTTGAGCTCTTAATGCCAAAGGTCACTGCCAGAGCTTTCCCTCACATATCAGTAACCAACACCCCCAGCAGCACACCCACAGCCAAAAGTGTGGGTGCTGGGGGCAAAGAGACACACACCCCTCAACACATAATAATGGATGCATGGGAGAAGCTTGCCAGCATGGACACCAAATACCTGCTCTGTGCTGGTTCGGCATTCCCTGAAGTTACCTGGAAACAAACAAAGCAAGATCTCAAATGTGAGGTTCACTTAGCAAAGGAGGGGTTATGAGCTGCAGCTGGTGGTGATACTACATGGAGCTGCTCCCCATAGTAGGGACCTCCTGAAGTCAAGAAGTGGATAGATCCAGCTGTCAGGTCAGCAGGGTAATAGAGAGGCACTCAGGGAGGACAGCACTCCTGTCTGTATCTGACCATCTTTTTCAACCACTTTCATCATCCCCTCCTCTTCTCTAAGAGCTGCTTACATTCATGGAGAAAAGACCCCAAAGACAGTCCTTTTGGGCAAGAAGGGACAAGCTTCCTTCCATTTCTGTGCAAAGTCATTGCCACCAACACATTTTTTCTTGTAGTCCTTCATGCCTGAAGCTCCTGCAGCTTATCTGCAGAGCAGCTGTGGGGGACTTTCCATTTCCAGGGAGGCTTTTGTCTCCCATTTAGAAAAAGCAGTAAAAGTCACACCCTCCTCCCTCTCTGTGTGTTTCTGCAACTGAAAAATAAAACAAAAAAGGAAATTAGCTCATTTCAGTGCAATCAGATGCAAAGACTTAAAGTGAAACTACCTCAAAACATGGGATGTTGTCAGCACTCTGATACTAAATCTGTTGTCAAACAAGTGATGACTCAAGTGGTCCCTCTGCCTTCACAGTCCATGCCACCCTGACAGCTTTCACTCAGACACAATTTCAGCTTGTCCTGCTTCTCAGCCAGTAAAGCCCACACGGGGACCTTTTGCGTAGAGAGGAAGGGCATATTGCAGGTTTCACACTGCCATGATGCAGCATGCAGATCCTGAAATGGAAATGGCCCAGCCTCCCCCAGCAATGTTCTGGTGGTTCAAGTCTGCTGGAACTCACCAGATCCTAAATTGGAAGTGTGTGTGTGTATACACATCCTGCTCCCATACTCCTGCCAGCTTCTGAGTTCTGGACTGTGATGATCTACTCACAGTATAGTCTGATACTTTTGTGCCCCTTTTTTCCTAAGCAGACATTTTGAATTGAAACCTAAATCATATTCTCATTTCTATTTATAGCAAAGACATGGCTAGAAGATCCCTAATCAAACACACCTAATTGCTCATTCATACAAATCACTGGCAATTCAAATTGTAGAGGAGATCCTATACTTGTAATATTGAACATACTACCGGCCTTTTTCAAATATATAGTTCTAATATTTACAGTGAATAAAACACTAAACCACTTTTTTAAACCCTAAAAATTTCAAGGAAGAAGGTTTCACAGAAGATACTGCATTCCACCTTGTTTCAGTCCCTGTTTTCTCTTATTAAATCTGTCTACCTTTCGCCCTAAGTTCGTAGAATCATGGAATCATAGAATCATAGAATGGTTTGGGTTGGAAGGGACCTTAAAGATCATATTGTTCCAATCCCCCTGCCATGGACAGGGACCTTCCACTAGACCAGGTTGCTCAGTACCCCATCCAGCCCGGCCTTGAACATCTCCAGGGATGGGGCATCCACGGCTTCCCCAGGCAACCTGTGCCACACCAACCTCACAATAAAGATTTTTTTCCCCTAATATCTAATCTAAACCTTCTTTCTTTCAGTTTGAAGCCATTAACCCTTGCCTGTCACTACTAAATATTCTCTCTCCATATATTTTGTAGGCTCCCTTCAGGTACTGGAAGGCTGCAATTAGGTCACCCTTAAGCCTTCTCTTTTCCAGACTGAACAGTCCCTCAGCCTTTCCTCATAGGAGAGGTGTTCCATTTAAAATGTTTTAGTCTTTAACTCTGTTTTGTGGGATTTAGGAGCACTAAATTCTTCATCCAAACAGAGGTTGTTCAAACAAGGCACTTCCAAAACTGAACTCAGAGAAATTATTATTCACAATAGTCTGAAAATCCTCTTCCCATGCAAAATAGTTCCTGTCACAACTGGAGAGCATTGGGAAGGTACAGGAGAGACACTGCAGCACTGAGTCACTGGCTTAGTGCTAGATTAGGAATTCCAGGTCACCATGCCAGCATCCAGAAAAGTTTGATTGGATTCTCTAATTCTCCTGGTAGACTTCAGTGATTCACAGCAAGTCACCGATAATGAGCCCTGTATGGGTTACCAGGTTGCTGGCTCAGCTGCAAGGCAGCGGCGTGCCAGGAAAGCAGCAACTGTCTCATACATGGGATTTCCCGTTTGTTTTTTTCAATCCCACACCTGCTGCATTGACTATACACAAAAATTATGACAAAGTGCAGAGGAGGTGCAGGAAACAAGGGAACCAGGAAACAAGAGAGCCAGAACTAGAAAAAGATTTGGCAGACCAGCAAGCAATGAAGAATTCCAGAAATGGAGCACATTCACATTCTGAACGAAGATAGCAAGACGAAAATAACCATAGTCACCATTCAAGGGAGGACCTCTGCAAGAACCTTGCAGTAATGGTGCAGCTGTGCTAACACTATGCTTGGCGTTTGCAAAGACACCTACGCACATGCATAAGAGCTCTTCAGCAAATACCAGCCTGATAAACAGCAACCAACGCCAATATTTACTTTATGAATACCTTTGCAGTTGCAAAGACTGGCCTTTACAAGGATGTCATCACCTTCACAGCTGCCAAAACCTTCTTAGCAAACTACCTAGTACATCTTTCCATCTCTTACAACCTCTTTATCTCTCTGGGAAGTTTTCGGTGACTACCAAGGGGCCGAATTGGGAATGATCTGCAGGGTCTCTGCTTTCTGCTTTCACAGAAAATTCAGCTCACCAAACAACTTGCCCCAGCCAATTTTGAATTGACCATATAAAAAACCTAAGACCAGGAAAATCCTGTCAATTAAGGTTCCTCACAATTAATACTTGATTGAAGTGCACACAGTCAATATAAACTCTGTTACACTCTAACTATATCAAAGAGGCGTTCTGCCACTCAATCCCATCCTCAGACAAATGTTCTTGCTCTTGGCAGGAAAATTGCTTGGCACAAACTGGTACTGGTGGGTAACAAATCAGACTCCCGTGAGTCATCTTTCAGTACCATTTTGCAGGTAATGAGTTAGTGCTGCCTGCTGCTGCCTGCTGCTGCCTGCAAAGGCGGTTGCAGAGGAAAAAGTGGGGGTTAATCCCTTTGCCAGTGACAGAGTATGTAATATATAAGCAACCATGCAGTTTACCTTTTGCTAAGAAAATTATTTGTTTAAGCTTTCAAGGAAAGCAGGTAAGAGAAAATAGAACAGGAGGAAGAGTCTAAGAATTAATGATAGGCATTAGGTAATATTTAAACAGCAGATGAGATCTGTACAAGTGTGGTTACATCCCAGCAGTGGACAGGAAGCTCTGCTTAGTTTCTTTTCCTGAGTAGTGCTGAATCGAATCATATAATCAAATCGAAGTCAAATTAGCTGGCATATTTCACTTATCTGCTTAAAGCTGCATGAACCTTTACCCTTGCTATAGTGGAGTGTCAGCAGCACAGCAGTAGCTGCTGGAAGTTGAAGTTTTACTGCAGTTGCCACCAGAATATTGCTAATAGAGAACAAAGCCATTTCCTTCAAAAGTAAGGTTGAGATTAATGCTTCAGGCTGGAGGATTAAGGAAGCTTTACTTGTAACAGTGAGAGAGATCCCTGGAGGGAAGCTGACAGAGAAGAGAAAACCAGAAAATTAGAGTACCTTAAGAAAAATAATGATAATCAATAAAATAAAATAAAACCTAACAAAACACAACCAACCAAACAGAAAACCCCAGCCAAACAAAGAAAACCTATCCAAGGTTATCATCACACTCTCCCAGCATGGTTGCACCCTGCTGCACTTTCCTGAAATGACCTTGCTTTTTGGTCCTGACAATAGAGTCAAGTTTCCTGCTCGGATGCGCAGACCTGCAAGGATCAACAAGAACTGCCGACTCTGTGGTCTGCAGAAACAGGAAAAGAGAGGGAGAAAAACAAACAGCTTCTGAGTTAACATAAGAGCTGTCAACACCAGGCAGCCTTGGGAAGATGAGAAGATAAACTCCTGTGATGAAACAGTACCAGAGATTTATTTAAGATCTTACAGGGAGGCACAGAAACAGCTTGAAAATGATTCAGCACAAATAACTGAGTTCAGAGAAAAAACAGCTAGTTTCCTTTTTCTCCCACTCTTGATTTCATTTCTTCAGATTTTGATTTCCTTTCAACAAGCCTGCCTGCTAGTGTTATGTGTACTGAGAATATGTCACATGTCGGCTTTCAATGACATGTTCCTGGTAAAACCACATCACCCAACCACATCACCCAGACACCGGTGAAGCTTGGGCACATTATCTCAACATGGTTCTCTCTTCTCAGATGTTCAATTGCAATAACTGTGAATGGTGTTAAACAGAAAAAAACCTGGAAGGCTGCTCCAGGTGGGCGGTGCTCCTTGGGCTGCTGCTCTGCTCCCTGCCATGGCTGTGCCCACCTGGGGACCTGTGGTCCTGCTCGGTGCAGCCATGGCAAGAAAGAGGTTTCGTGGCTGCTCTGGCAGAGCACCTTCCCAGGGGGCTATGCTTCCCACAGACACACCACTTTATTTAGGGGAATCGAAACAAGAAAACGACAGAGCTCACTGGTGGCTTGAAACCGCAGTGGACTTATTTTCGCTTTACCCCTATTGCGCAATCCTGTAATTGGCAGCAGTCCCGTGGTGTGTTGCTCCCGCCATAACGGGCTGTAATTACATACCAGTAAGTCACTCACACACCGGTAAAACCCTGCAGGGATGTGGGCCAGATGTGGAGATGGAGTAAGTTCCCCTCTCAACAGTGGTGGGTCTCCCCGCATTGCACCAGTGCACTCAGACACATGGCTCTGCCTGCAGCAACCCAGGAGCTGAGTACTTCGGGTACTCTGGCTCACAGGCAGATCTATTAACCCATTTTGTACACTAAAGTTTCATCTCTCCCTTTGTCCCCACACCCTTTCTCCCACTTCCTTTCCCCCCTCCCCTTCTTCCCCTTAAGGGCTGTTATTACCCTTAGCACTGTTTTAAAATAAAACAAAGAGAATAATTGATGCCTGTGAGTTCACTAACCCATCAGCTGCCCTGACAGGAAAGAATCTCCTCTCCCACATATGCCCAAAAGAAGGGTCCATCTCTTTGTGTGACTGCAGGAATACAGAGAGAAGTTGCCTCTAAAACTCATCTGCCTTCAGGGTGAGGAAGTGTTCCTGAGCAGCACAGGATCGAGGTTAATTTGGTTTTGGCTTCACTGGAGGAAGAGTCATTTAAATAATTTGCCCAAATATTTGATCTGTCTCCAAATTCACAAGGAAGATAAAGCTGCAGGTCATACCTGGCTCTGTCTAAACAAGCAAAACGGATGAGCAAAGTAACACAGCTGCCAGCAGTGCAAAGGACCAGTGTATCCCCATGGTTTGACTTTGTGGCACCTTCCATGCATTGGGGACTTCCGAGCACTGAGAGAAGAAGGGGCACGTGGGGTCTTGGTAAGGGCCCTGGTCCCATGTGCTGACATTCTAGAGGGGCTGCTGTGATTTGTGGAGCAGCCGTCAGGCTGTGGCTGTGAGATGCAGCCCTGAGCATCATGTGCTGCAGACACACACTTCTACCACAAGGGATGACACGTCATGCAGACGTGCTCCTGAACTGTATACCTGCCTTCCCATCATTTAAAACCCAACAAATATTTTTGGAAGAAACAATTTCTTATGTAACAGGAATGACGTGGCTCTGCCTGAATGAGGCTGGGTTACTAACAGGGGTGTTCATGCAGCTGAAAAGAGACCCTGAACACATTAAGTCAAGCCAATATGCCTACATGACATTTAGGTTGAATACCAGATGAGAGGTGAAGGCAATACATTCTCAAAAACATCAGAAATTCCTCCGTGGCCAACCTAAGATGCCCTGACACCAGACAGAGTGCATTGCGTGATGCTGACAGTGCCCAGCTACTGTCTTGGGAGTGCCCTTGCAAAAGCCTCATCCAGCTGTATCCTTCTTTTAGACATCTCACCCTGCCCTGTGAGTTGGTATCACTGCCTCTTCCACATGCCAGCCATGCAGCTGCCTTCTGCCAGGTACCAACAGGGCTGAGGTTTCCTACACAGGGAGAGAAATCAGTCATGTTTCAGATGTGCCATCATTTCTGGGAAATAGTCAGGGAAAAGGGTATCTGAACTGAGCTGGTGAATGATTCCCCTTCTAATGGACTTCAAAGTCATCAGTATTTCTAGACACTTAACTTGAGAGGCTCCTGTCCCATAGAAAGGAGATTCTCGACATCCCCTTGTAGGTCTGTATTACACTGTGCCATTTTTTCCTTTGTGAAGTTGTACTTTGATGGGAGAGGTAAGAGTTTACTGACTTTCAGCCTCAAATCAGTCCTTTGTTATGTCTGACATCTGTGCTTTCTTTATCTCAAGGTATTTTCATTTCCCCCTAAAAACAGAAGTCCATCCTGTAAGTCAGTGGACCAGATATCAACTCTCCTGGAGACAGGAGGCCGATGAGTGATCCATATATCACTGGCAGCTCTCCCAACATTGTGCAACAATCACAAAGACACGAGGGTGACTTTGTTTCAGCTCTTGTTTCTTGCAAAAAGCACCATCTAAAATTATAGCAAGCACAGGCAAGTGTGCCCTGGCATGTGTCAGCCAGCACCATGCAGGGTAGACTAGTGGTAGGGTGGCCCTTAATTGCAAGTAGCAGAGGAATATGGGCTACCTTGTTTCTTTATGTTTAGTTTGAGGGCAAGGTCATCATCACCAAAGTTTAGACGACGGGAATTGCTCAGCCTGGAGAAAAGTAGGCTCTGAGGAGACTTTATTGCAGCCTTTCAGCACTTGGAGGGGGCTTAGAAGAAAGACAGGCATTTTGCAGTAGAACAAAGGTTTTAAAATGGGTTTTAAACTGAAGGACCGTTTAGTTTAGATTAGCTATAAGGAAGAAGTTTTTTACAATGAGTGCAGTAAAACACTGCCACTGATTGCCAAGAGAGGTGATCGAAGTCCCATCCCTGGAAACATCCAAGGTCAGGTCTGATGGGGCTCGGAGTAACCTGACCTAGTTGAGATCTTCCTGTCCTTGGAAGGGAGGTTGGACTAGCTGACTTTCAGAAGGTCCCTTCCAACTCAAACTATTCTATGATTCTATGATAATAACAGACCACATCTCTTGCTTCTACTTGTCAAAGCACACTCCATCCCTCCACCTTTTTCCTCATAATGGTCACAACCCTGTCCAGCTCTCCTGGACCACCACCACAAGCACAGCCCACCCTCCCATCTCTCTTTCCCTAGCACAAGCCTACCCCACCTCTCTGCCTCTTCTTGCCGGATGATGCAAACCCCACCACTCCACCTCCCTTGGCCACCCACGCCTCCATCCCCTCTTCACTAAGCACACTCCATCCCTCCATCCTGTCTCCCCCACGCA